>NC_063334.1:106405769-106440158 GCF_021869965.1 Rhincodon typus
CTTTTTTCTGAAGAAGGGTCTAGGCCCGAAATGTCAGCTTTCCTGCTCCTCTGATGCTGCTTGACCTGCTGTGTTCATCCAGCTCTACGCCTTGTTATCTCACTTGATTTGCAACTTCTCCACAAGCATTCAATCCCTCCACCACCTCTGCTCAGTAGTAGCAGAATGTACCATCTACAAAATGCACTGCAGAAATTCACCAACAAGTCACTTTAGACAGCACAGTCCTAATCCATCACGACTACTATCTAGCAGGACATGGGCAGCAGCTACATGGGAACACCACCACCCGCAAGTTCCCCTCCTAGCCACTCACCATCCAGACTTGGAAATATATCATCATTCCTTCAGTGTCACTGTGTTAAAATCCTGGAACATGTTTCCTAATGGCATTAAGGGTCTACTAAATGGACTGCAGTAGTTCAAGAAAGTAACTCACCATCACCTTCTCAAGGGGAGGCAATAAATTCTGGCCTAGCCAGTGATGCTCACATCACATGAGAGAACAAAGAAACAGTATTACACTGGAATGTCTGCTTTGAATTTTGTGCTCAATTCCTGTAGAACATTAACTCACAATCTTCTGACTCAAAGATGAAAGTGTTACTGACTGAGTCACATGATAGTGCCTGCATGGTTGAGCTGTCAAGAAAACTAACATTGAACAGAGCCAAGGATGCGGCAAAATTAATATAAACAAAAAAGCAGTCATATAAAATATAATGGCACTACAGAGTGAGAAATCCCCAGACCTAAATGATACACATCTCAAGGTTTTAAAGGAGCTGGTAAGAACATTGCAACTGTCCTAAGTATAATTTTCCAAAGTTCTCTTGATTTGAGAACTATTTCTCTAGAAATGGGAAGTGTACGTGTGAATCTGCTACATTAAGTAATAAAGGTGAGAGAGCGCTCAAAAATCAAATTGATAGATTAATCCGCTGAACATCTGTTTTCTGGAATTTACTAGAATCATAATTAAGGATATGGTGTCATGGATTCCAAAGGGCTAGATCAAGAAAATTTAACTGAATTATTTTGAAAATGTGACTGCGTTATTAGACAGGGAAATGTCTATCATTATTAGTTAGGTGGATTTTCAGAAGGCATTTGATAAAACTGCTCATAAGACAGTGTTAGTTAAAGTTGTAGTTCATGGAAGTGAAGGCAAATTATTGATTTTGATGAGGAAATAGGCTGAGTGACACGAGACACAGACAAGGGTTATTGAACATATACTGTAATTGATGAGGTCTCTTGTGGCACAGCTTAGTGTCCTTCCTCAAGGCCAGGAGGCCTGGGCTTAAGTCCCATCTACTCCAGAGGTGTGTCACAACATGTCTGAGCAGGTTGATTAAAGATACCTATACTCTAATTGGTCACACTGGACTAGTGGTGACCTGCAAGACTTTGTGTTGGGGCCTCAACTGGTCATGATATTTATCAACAACATAAATAATGGGATGGAAAGCTGCATACCCAAATTTGCCAATGACATGCAGATTAGGCAGTATTATAAGCAATGCAAATGGAAGCTCAAAATTACAAAGAGGTATTGATTGATTAAGTGAACGAACAAAACTGTGGGAAACAAATTCCAAAACAGAGAAACTTTTGATCTGTAATGGATAGGCACATGGTACATCCTAAATGGTGAAAAACTGAAACAGTGAAAATCCCTAAAAGCTGGCCTGGGTGTGTGGGAGCTGAGGAGAGAGTGCAGTTCGAGGTACATAAGTGATAGAATGGCACAAACAGTATTGAAAATAATCCAAAAAACTGACAGAATGATGGTCCTCATGCCTAGAGGGCTTGAATATAAGGAGATAGAAGTCATGAGTCACCTACTGCAAAGTTCTGGATAGACCAACACATGGAGTACTTGGAGCAGCAGTTGACAAGGCATCCTTTAGCATAGAAATACTGACCATGGAGGGAGCACAGCATGGATTTGCCAGAACGATAGCTGAACTTCAAGGGTTAAATAAGGAGGAAAGATTACACAAATTAGGTTACATTCCCGACAAATTAGAAGGTTAAACATGATCTGATCAAGGTTTTAAAATATTAAGGGCAGCTGTGGAGTTTGACAGAGCTAAGTTAATTCTGCTGATTTAGAAGTCTATGGTCAGGGGTATAACCTAATTTTGAAATTAGGAAACAACTCTACACACGTAGATTGACACATACACGTACACAGTTTGGAACTGTTTTTTGCAATGTTAGCTGATGCTAGATTAATCATTAATGTCTGAGATTTATGGAATTTTGTTAAATATAGGATTTATGGATATGGGGGACAGGTATCAAAAAGGGAGAAAGCAGAAAGTAGGAAACTACAGACCAGGTAGTTTAATGCCTCTTGTTCAAAAATTGATAGAATCCATTATTAAGGAAGTAATAAATGACACTTGCAAAGTTAAAGTGCAATCCATCACAGTCAGCATGGTTTTAAGAAAGGTAAATCGTGTTTGCCTAATTTCGTAGAGAGTTTCAAAGATGTAACAAACAAAGTGAATAGTGGGTATCCTGTAGATGTAGTATATGTGGACTTCCAGAAGGCATTTTATGACATAAAAATTCAATGGACTAAGTAGTTTCACATGGGATTTAGGGGTAATTTACTTGCTTGGACAGAGGACTGGCTAACCAACAGAAAGCAGAGAATCAAGATAAATGGAGATAGTAAGATGCTGCCTGGCCTGCTGTGTTCCTCCAGCTCCACACTGTGTTAGTCAAGATAAATGGGTCTTTCTTAGTTGGTAAGATGTAACTAATGGGGTGCCATAGGTTCAGTCCTTGGGCCCCAACTATTTACAATCTATATTCATGACTTGGATGCAGGGATTGAAGGTACTACAGCAAAATTTGCTGAATGCACTAAGATAGGTGTGAAAGTAAATTGCAATAAAGAAGAAATTTACAAATGGATATGGATAGATTAGGGGAATGGGCCAAAATGTATCAGATGGACTTTAACATGGATAAGTGTGAGGTAATTCATTTCAGTCAGAAGAATCAAAAGACAACCTATTATTTAAATGGACAGAAACTTCATAATGTTTTGGTGCAGAGGAATCTAGATGTCCTTGTGCACGAATTGCAAAAAAAACTAGGATGCAGGTACAGCAGGTAATAAAGAAGGCAAATGGGATTCTTGCATTCATTGCTAAACAAAAGAGTATACAAGCAGAGAAGTGTTACAACAGAATAAGGCATAAATGAGATCACACCTTTTTGTTTTGGAGTATTGCATAAAGTTTTGGTCCCCTTGCTTGAAGAGGGATGTAGCTTCTTCAGAGGCAGTTCTCTCTAGATGAATAAGAGGAAATCTAATTGAGGTGTAGAAAATGCTAAAGGGGATTGACAAAGTAGATATAGGGAGGATATTTTCTCTTGTGGGGCAATCCAGAACAGGAGGTCATAGTTTTAGGATACGGGGTGGCAGATTTAAAACAGAGGCAAGGAAGAATTACTTCCCTCAAAGGGGCTGAATCTGTGGAATACACTACCTCAGAGTGTAGTGGATGCCAGGAGATTGAGTAAATTTAAGGAGAATTTTTCATTAGAAACTTGTTGAAGGGTTATGAGGAGGAGGCAGGAAAGTGGAGTTGAGGCCAAGCTGTAATCAGCCACGATTGTACTGTATGGCGGAGCAGGTTCAAAGGGCTGAATTGCCTTGTACTCTTAGTCCTTAAGTCCTTATATGGAGCTAGGTCATAAACTAGCCAAAATATGACTGAGTAGTGGCAAAACAGACTTGAGGGAAAAATAGCTTACTTGTGTTCTTAGTATTGCTCCGTCAGTATTGCTATAGATTGTCAGCCTAAATTTTGAGCTAATATGCCAATACAAACCTGACCCCATCCCATATTACTATTTGCATATCACTGAGATAACGCATTAACATTCAATTGCTAATTATTTGGCTCCTCCCGATGCCATTTAAAGAGATGAAATGGCCAGGTGCGGATGCAACGACTTTGAGCTGATTCATCCTGGATATCATTGTGAAAGAGTTAGTGTGTATCTAGTGAACAGCTGCTGGAAGGATGCAGAACAGGCAAAGCATGGAGTACAGTACTTTGCTCTATTTATTCCTGGGGATACGGATAGCACAACATGGATCAGCAGTTATTACTTATCCCAGTTATGAGTCAATCACATTGTTGTGAATCCAGAGTCACATGGAGGCCGGACCAGGCAAGGATGGCAAATTTCCTTCCCTAAAGGGCACTCGCAAAGCAGATGGGTTTTAACAACAATTGACAATGACTTCACAGTTGCCATTAGACTAGCTTTTAATTCCAGATTTTTATTGAATTAAAATTTCCAATATCTGTCATGGTGGAATTCAAACCCATGTCCCCAGAACATTATTCTGGGTTTCTGGGACACTAGACCAGTGACAATACCACTACACCACCCCCACTTCATTTTCTGAGTTGATGCCACTTGTGCAATTCTGCAGCTGAATGTTTCAGCTAACACCTCTCCAGCTAACCTCAGACAACTGAAAATGCATTGTGCAGCAAAAAGGATTGCCCCATCAACTCTATTAAATAGATCAACAGCTGCTTGAAGGTTGGTTGCTGGTTGACTTCATTTCGTGGAGAGTTGTCCCAAGCGAGTGAGTAGGCAGCACAGAGGGCATGCAGGATTAGTGATGTTGGGGGTTGATGTGGGTGATAGCGGGTAAGGGAAGATGTTGTCAGTAGTAGTGAGAGTAGCAAAGCATGAACCTCGGTGAGAGATGGGTACAACAGTAGAGATACAGTGAGTGCGAGGTAATCAACCAATTGGTGGCACTTATGCCAGCAGAGTGGGAAAGGACATTGACCTTCTTCCTACATTGTTGAGCATTTCTCTAGATGGCTGAGAATACTTTAATGAGGGTGGCAACTTTGGACCAGGCTGACCTGGCCTAGTGCTGTGGTCTCCACAGCTGGTCCTGGGGAACAGGAAGTCCAGCCTCTGCACCACCCTGCCCAGCAGGATCACCAGGGCTCCACTTACAAAGAAAGATACAAATTTTCCCCTGGCTGCTATGTCTGGGACAAATGTCAGGAACCATGCATGGCAGCTCTGGACAGATAGTGCTTGTCTGGATGTACAATGCTCTTCCAAAGATGGTGCATGCGAAGGGATTCCAACAAATTCTGTGAGTGATGATTTGTTCTGGGAATGATGCATAACAAGATGGGACCAAAATCAGATGTGAGGAACACCATAGGATAGCTACTAATGATGCAAGTTTGGTAGGATATAACAAGAGAACTTGCGACGACTCACAGTAAAAACCCTTGCAAAAAAAAAACACAACTCAGACTTAGCCAAAAATACATAACTTTTACACTTTGATTCCTTTTACTGACACCCACGGTGTCTGCTCTCACCTCTTTTAGACAATGTACCTGGAGAGTCTTCTGAACCCACATGGACACGGGACATCTCTGTTATTTTCCATTTCCTCTAACAAGGCTTCCAGACTAGCATTTGGAAACCTCATTTCATGCCATTATTCAACATTTCTCAGGTTGGCTTCACAGTGGGGCTCCAGCGTACATTAGTTTTAAAGTAGTACAGTTTAAGTTTCATGGTGCTTGCCACAAACAATACTGCCCCCTGCAGTGGTAATCAACTAATGAATACTGGTTCATACCAACTGGATACACTAAGCACTTAAACAGCAGGCAGTTCAAACTTCACATGCTGCCTGTATTGTGGCCAACGAATATGGCTTAATTGTGCATCTCCACTGTATATCCTATTGACTGGTGTATCTCATCAAACAGCATGTCCCCTTGGTTGTCCAGAACAGGTGGAATACTGACTGGACTCAGAACAGAGCTGTAGAACAGCAAATGCAATCCCCAGTTGGACATCATTTGCTAACAATCCTGTTTGTCCTACGAATTATACAAACAACCAATTTATGATTATCTGTTGGGCCTGCAACTTGGCTCATCTATGTGCCCTAGAAGCTATACATGTTCACACTCCGAGCTCTGTCCTTTGCAAATTGAAAGAATATGATAAATGTAAAGAGACCAACGTCTCAGAGGACCACAGGGCTGCTGTCTCATTATAGGGAGACTACTCGTGGTAGTTTATCCTGAGTGTCACCACATCTCAAGCAAAGGGCGAAGCTGAGAAGGTGGGACCTTCATGGTAACCTCAGCTGTGTCGCTCTGCATTGTAAACCAGCATTCCAGCCAAATGAACTAACCGACCAAAGAAAGAATATGACCATCTATTACACAGTTTTAAGTTTTGGAGACAGCTATTCCCCAGTGCATTCCTTAAACAATCAATCAGAATCAACTTGCCTGGTTTGAATTTAAACAAATGCTTGGCAGTTAACTGTTTCTGGTACACTCTCCATGGCAATACCTCTATTAATAAAAGTCCACTTGCCATCCAATCAGCACTCTCTTCTCATACGTTATAAGTTTTTGTTCACTTTGGGAATTGGAATTCTTGTGATTCTGTCATGACCATTGCAAAACAAAAAGCAATGACATCATGTCTCTTTACTCAGCAACATTCAATGTCTGTATTAGCAACTGACTACTTCACAAATTGGGTATGGTGGTCCGGCACCATTTTCAGGACTATCAAACGTAGCTTCTGGCTACTTTTAAATAGGCAGTTTTCATGTCATAAACACGGGGAGATCATTTGATATCTTCTCAATGCGTTAAATATCAGTAGATCTCTTGTTGTCTTGCATTTTTATGCTCAAGGTACAGCAAACTAGTTTTGGAAAACTGAACTCCTGGTTCAGGTATAATACCTGGAGACCGAATTGTAAAGCTCAAAAGGAGGCCAGTATAATTCCTATCTTGGGTATTTCAAAGACTTGCGTCATTAAACTCACTATCCTGATCTTTCCTTATTGCCCTGCAATTTCTTCCTAATCATATTGTTATCCAAGTCTTTTTTCAAAATGTTTTTACTAAATCTTCTTCCACCATCATTACAAATTATAACAATTTGCTGTGTAAAAATACATTTTCATCACTTGACTGTAGATTCTTTTGCTAATTATCTTAAACTTGTGTCTTAGTTACTAGCATCCCACCCCACCCCCCCACCCCACAAAACAAAGCAGACGAATCTTTCACATCTTCATCAATATGTCTTTGCCCAAACTCCAGAAGAATATCTCTCACCCTATCTTGGCAACTTCATCATTTCCAACATTGATTATCCTTGTAACTTCTCTGCAGATTTCTGGTTTACAGTCATTTGGCCCAAAATTACAGTCTATTTTTTCTATTTTGCAAAACTCCACACTCTACCAAAGTGATAGTGGAAACACAGCAACAGCAATGTGCTCTGAACTTCCCAGCTTGGACAAAGTTCTTCTCCGATACCAGAGCCTTGCAATATGATCCCCTCTGTCTCTGACTCGGTATTAAATCTTCCAAATTTCACTTTGTGTGGGATCTGTGATAATGTAAACTTCACAACTTTAATAACTTCATGGACTGAAAGAATCAGTGATAACTCTTTCTGAGATAAACTGTTTCTCGAGATGAAAGGGACAAGAAGAAGCTAATACAAAGGAATTAAAAGCAACATGTGAACTAACTATCTCTGGGAAGAAACAGCATAAACAATCTGATTCCTGGGAGAGACATGATAACTATTTTTTAGTCCGCTGCCTCATGACAAATGGGTAATTAAGTCTACTTGCAGAAGTAATGTCCTGAAGTAAAGTGCTTAACTGCAGCAAAAACTGTGTTTTAAACAGACAGCAAACTGTGAATGTAACAAGGAACAGAGGAGCTACTTCTGATAAGAAGGCTAACTACAGACTTGAAGTCTCCAGAAATGTAATCAGTGTTGGGGATGAAAAAAATCTATTGAATAATGTCACACCACAAACTTGAAAGAGAGAAAATTATATAAGAATCCAACACTAGAACAATTCAGTAGCAGAACTTTGGAAAACAACTTTGCATAAGGATCTGGATACTTCCAGAGACAGACCACTGTTGGTTGGATCATGGCCAAGTTCCACCATTAATTGGATAATAGCCGAGTTGGGTTGTGAGGCTTAACTTGCTGACTTGAGGGGTCTTATTTTTGTTGCTATATGCAATAAAGTTTCTATCATTATTTCAGTACTTGATTGTCTATGAGATTTCTTAATAAGTAGTCAAATTACAAGGTAGCTTGTGGTGATTTACCCTCAACAGATCATTTCAGAAGAAAGATCATCCTTGTCCCCTCAAAGTGAAGCATAAATTAGAAATTTACAGCACAGAGTGACATTTGGCCAAGTGTGTTTCTTTTAATTTGTTTATGGGATGTGAGAGTTGCTAGCAAGTCCAGCATTTATTGCCTATCCTTAATTGCCCGGAGAAGGTGGTGGTGAGTTGCCTTCTTGAATTGCTGAGATCTTTGGGGTATAGGGACTTCGACAGAGCTGTTAGGAAGGGAATTTCAGGACTTTGAGCTAGCAACAGTGAAGGAGCAGTGACTATTAATAGCCACATTATTTATATGACAGGTCCGCTTCAGTTTCTAGTTAATATTAATCTCCAGGATGTTGATAGTGGGGATTCAGTAACATCAATGAATGTCAAGGGGCGATGGTTGATCATTGCCTGGAACTTATGTGACACCAATGCTACTTGCAATAACAAGACAGATAGTTTTTCCAGCAGTACAAGCCAAACAGAATTTATTTTTTAGAAAAGTTACTGCTGCTGTCTGTGGCTCCAAAAACATATTACCATCATTTTCCCGTCCCCAAAATGATAGAAAAATATACAGCAAAATTTCTGTCCTTTCCAGCTAGGTGGATAAGGGACTGGCACTAGAATGGCATGAATGTTGCTTGCCCATGTATGAGCCCAATGCTGGATATTGTCCAGGTCTTGCTGCATACGGGCACAGATTGCTTCAGTATCTGAGGAGTTGTTAATGATGCAGTCAGCAGCAAACATCTCCATTTCTGACCTTATGATGGAAGAAATGTTATTGATGATACAGCTGAAGATGGTTGGCCCTTGAACACTATCCTGAGAAAATCCTGAAATGACGCCCTGGGACTGAGATCACTGACTTTTAACAACCACAACTTTTGCACCCAGGCACCTCTGTGCTAGACATGGCTCCAACCAGCAGAGAATTTTCCCCACAATTCCCATGTCTTCAATAGTGCATGTCTTCAGCACTATTGCTGGAATATTATCAAGGCCAATAGTCTTTGCAGTATCCAATATCTTCAGCCACTTCTTCATATCATATAGAATGAAATTAATTGGTTGAAGACTAGCATCTATAGTACTAGACACCTCATCCACTCTAAATTCATTAGATTTGCAGGTATCAGAAAAGTAAGGTATGCAAATATAACCTACAGAATGCAGTTTAGAATGCTTAACAGAATTTAGACGGGTTATTATGTACATAAAACATGATTACATGTAGGGACAAAAGTATGGTTGTTAAGTTTAACATCACTGGATGAGAGAACAGAAAAGGATCTGGGATATGCTAGCATTAAAATTTTTCAAAACCAAAAGAACTGTAAATCAGAAGCCAAAACAGAAATTGCTGGAAAAACTCAGCAGATCTGGCATGATCTGTGCAGAGAAATCAAAGTTAACGTTTCAGGTCCCGTGACTCTTCCTCAGGATAGTTCTGAGGAAGGGCCACCAGGCCCGAAACATTAACTCTGATTTCTCTTCACAGATGTTGCCAGATCTGCTGAGCTTTTCTAGCAGCTTCTATTTTTGTTAACATTTTTCAATTGCTTAACTGCATATAGCTTTCTCAAAAGCATGCGTGGAAGAAATGCAAATTGTGATCTACAACTTTGAAACAAAAGTATAGATAGTTTTTGTTGCTGACAATGCTGTTCTGTGTTATAAATGGAGGAGACTCCACAGCATAGGGAATGTTTTTGAATTCCTTTGACTAAAAATAGCTTTATCTTCAAGAATTTAGACATACCACATAAGTAAGATGTTTACTGTAATAATAAATCTCATGGATACTAATATGAAAATGGTATACCAGTGTTGGCCATTTCCAACCTAATTATGTAGAAAATAGGTTCTGCCAATCTTTCGATGGTCTAACAAAGGATTGGTGAGAATGAGAGATAACAAGGTGTAGAGCTGGATGAACACAGCAGGCTAAGCAACATCAGAGGAGCAGGAAGGCTGACATTTCAGGCCTAGACCTTTCTTCAGAAATGGGGGAGGGGAAGGGGGTTCTGAAATAAATAGGGAGAGAGGGGGAGGCGGATAGAAGATGGATAGAGGAGAAGATAGGTGGAGAGGAGACAGACATGTCAAAGAGATGGGGATGGAGCCAGTAAAGGTAAGTGTAGGTGGGGAGTTAGGGAGGAGATAGGTCAGTCCAGGGAGGACGGACAGGTCAAGGGGGCAGGATGAGGTTAGTAGGTAGGAGATGGGGATGGGACTTGAGGTGGGAGGAGGGGATAGGTGGGAGGAAGGACAGGTTAGGGAGGCGGGGACGAGCTGGGCTGGTTTTGGGATGTGGTAGGGGGAGGAGAGATTTTGAAGCTTGTGAAATCCACATTGATACCATTGGGCTGCAGGGTTCCCAAGCGGAATATAAGTTGCTGTTCCTGCAACCTTCGGGTGGCATCGTTGTGGCACTGCAGGAGGCCCAGGATGGACATGTCATCTGAGGAATGGGAGGGGGAGTTGGAATGGTTCGCGACTGGGAGGTGCAGTTGTTTAGCGTGAACCGAGCGTTGGTGTTCTGCAAAGCGGTCCCCGAGCCTCCGCTTGGTTTCCCCGATGTAGAGGAGGCCACACCGGGTACAGCGGATGCAGTATACCACATTGGCAGATGTGCAGGTGAACATCTGCTTGATGTGGAAGGTCTTCTTGGGGCCTGGGATGGGGGTGAGGAGGGAGGTGTAGGGGCAGGTGTAGCACTTCCTGCGGTTGCAGGGAAAAGTGCTGGGTGTGGTGGGGCTGGAGGGGACTGTGGAGCAGACAGGGGAGTCACGGAAGAGTGGTCCCTCCAGAAAGCAGATAAGGGTGGGGAGGGAGAAATGTCTTTGGTGGTGGGGTCGGATTGCAGATGGCGGAAGTGTCAGAGGATGTTGCGTTGGATCCGGAGGTTGGTGGGGTGGTACGTGAGGACGAGGGGGATTCTGTTTTGGTTGTTATTGAGGGGAGGGGGTGTGAGGGATGAGTTGCGGGAAATGCGGGAGACACGGTCGAGGGCGTTCTCGACCACTGATGGGGGGAAGTTGCGGTCCTTGAAAAACGAGGACATCTGAGATGTTCGGGAGTGGAATGCCTCATCCTGGGAGCAGATGCGGCGGAGGCAAGGGAATTGGGAATAGGGGATGGCATTTTTGCAGGAAGGTGGGTGGGAGGAGGTGTATTCTAGGTAGCTGTGGGAGTCAGTGGGCTTGAAATGGATATCGGTTTCCAGGTGGTTGCCAGAGATGGAAACAGAGAGGTCCAGGAAGGAGAGACAGGTATCAGAGATGGTCCAGGTGAACTTAAGGTTGGGGTGGAAGGTGCTGGTGAAGTGGATGAACTGTTCGAGCTCCTCATGGGAGCACGAGGCGGCGCCTATACAGTCATCAATGTAGCAGAGGAAGAGGTGGGGTTTCGGGCCACTGTAGCTACGGAAGAGGGATTCTTCCACGTAACCTACAAAGAGGCAGGCATAGCTTGGGCGCATGCGGGCACCCATGGCCACTTTCCAGGAAGGAGAGAAAGGTATCAGAGAAAGTCCAGATGAACTTAAGGTTGGGGTGGAAGGTGTTGGTGAAGTGGATGAACTGTTCGAGCTCCTTTATCAGGTATGATTTCTCCAACATGGAGCATGCTAACTCTGCTTAATCATAATATATGTTTCATTACATCCTTTATAAACAACTCTAACATTTTCCCAAGTTTTACTGGCTGGTTTAACATTTTTTTTCTGACTGTGTTATATCTAGATGAATTGTTTAAACAAAAAAATAAGAACTACAGGTGCTGGAAATCAGAAACCAAAAACAAAAACAGAAATTGCTGGAAAAACAGTTCTGAAGAAGGGTCCTGACCCGAAATGTCGACTTTCCCACTCCTCTGATGCTGCCTGACCTGCTGTGTTCCTCCAGCTCCACGCTGTGTTGACCCTGACCAGCATCTGCAGTTCTTGCTATCCCCCTGCTGGTAAAGCAACTCTGCAGACTCATGTGACTATTTTCAGTGAATGATAACCATGTTACTTAAATAAAATATATGATCTATCAGACCAGGTTTCATTTGGGGATCTGACGTGTCCAGTAAATTGTCAGATGGGATCATAATAAACCTTTTTAAAACAATCACTTTCTTCCTAAAGTATGGTGCCCAGAATTCCATTCCGGTTGAGGTCAAGTTAGTGTTCTCTAAACGTTCATTATAATTACCTTGCTTTTGTACAGTATTCTTCTGTTCATAACTGTTGGATGCTTTATCCTTAATTAATTTCTTTTTCATCCTGCCCCATCACTTTCAATAATTCTATAATCCCAAATATCTCTGATCTACATCCACATCAAAATTCTAACCATTAATTTATATTTATTCTCTTTTTAATTTTTACCAAAAGGAATCACTTTGGAGTTTTTTTTGCATTAAATCTTATCTGCCACATGTCCTACCATTGAAACCTATCACTATCCTGTCAGTTCTCACTGTACCCCACTGTATTACCTTCTACTATTCTGTAAAACAACCACTTCTGTGGACTTTCAAAAAGCATTGATAAATGCTATATAACAGATATGTCAGCAATATTGAAGCCCATGAAATAAAAGGGACAGTGGTAGTATGCTTATTACATTGGCAGAATGGAAGTAGGAGAGTAGTCAGTTGTTTTACAGAATAGGAAAGAGGGACCAGAGGGCATAATTGTAGAATAAAGGGTCTCCCATTTAAAACAGATAAGCAGGAATTTCCTATCTCAGAGGGTTGTGAATTAATGGAATTCTTTGCTGCAGAGGGACATTAAGGCTGGATCATTATGTATATTCAAGGCTTAGATAGGCAAATTTTTAATCAGTCAGGTAGTTAAGGATTATATGGAAAAAGCAGGGAAGCGGAGTTGAAGATTATCAGATCAACCATGATTTCATTGGATAGTGGTTCAGATTCAATGGGCTGAATGGCCTACTTCTGCTCCTATGTCTATGGTCTTTTAAAACAAAGTTTCAATCTGTCGTCCAAAACCATCACTTTACAGTAATTTAAATCCAAAGAAATTACCCCTGTAAATCAAATCTTTAGATTTAGCTCCATATTTTGCAGTGAACTGAGCTGTTAACAGTTGTTACATGAATACTCACAAAACTGAGAGCTTAGACTTTTTCAGCTTTTTACTAACCTGCAGATCTCAACCTAAACACTCCTTATCTGGAAGTTGAATAACAAAACTTTTCTGTGGAGGTAACCGTACTTTCCTAATCTGTTTGATACTCCTTTTGTAGGAGACAAACTATATTTGCTTCTGACCCCAGGCAGGTCTCTTACGAATAACTCAAAAGTTTTCATTCTCAGGGTTTTCTAAGCTGAGGTTAATCTTTGATTATCCTGAAACAAAAACAAGCTAATGGCCTTCAACGTTTACACTCATACTGGTACTTCATGTCATAAATCATTACCAACAATCTTCTATTAACATTCCTTGGGATCCCTGCTTTCTTACATTTGGATTACATTTCTTACAACCCCATCTGCCACTCTTTTAAAATTCAAATTTTTAAAAGCAATATTATCACATGTATAAATCAGGCACCTTTTGTCACCAGGCCCAGAAAAGATGGTAAGTTTGAATAAGCCGGAGGGTGGGGATTTCTCTTTTGAGAAGTTTGAGGAGAGATTGATAGAGGTGTTCAAAATCATGCTTCTTCTAGATAGACTAGCAAAGCAAATTAGTGTCCATTGACAGAAGGATCAAGAATCAGATGACATAGATTGAAGGTGATTGGCAAAAGACCCAAAGGTTCTTTGGTTCAAAAAGAGTAGAAAGTGAGTGACTGCCTGAAAGAGTGGTGAGTGCAGTTTGAAAGTGGCTTTCAAAAAGAAATTGGATAAGTAGATGAAAGGAAAAGAATTGCTAGGCTACAAGACAGGGGCTTGGAACATAACTAGCTAAAGTAGTCAGCTAAAATAGCTGACACAGACACAATAAGCCAAGTGTATTCTTCTGTGCTATAACCACTCTGTGACATTATTCTATGGTCCGATGCATAAATATTAACTCTGTCAACAGATGTATACCATGAGAACTTCCATCATGCATGACACAAAATTCCAACTCATATAGAGTACAAGGTCATGGCAATCACCATGGATTGCTGAGAAATGTGCTATTGGACAATGAATATAGCATTAATTGGATAAATTGTCAATGCCTGAAAGGCATTTCAGGAATCATTACAGAATTTTGCAAACTGAATGTAACTTTATATATCAGACAAAAGATATTTATCAGACATTAGATTGATGGGTTATTTGAAAAAACTCAACATCTGTTTTCAATTATCTGACTCTTATCCATGCACTTAAATCATTGAAAATGTGAAACATTTCCATAAATTAAGTGGAGACAAAACTAAACATTTATGCTACTGTTCGAAAAGTAACTTTTGCTCTCTCCTTTTCCCCAAGGTGAACTAAGGCACTCAGTGCTGTCGTGAATGAAATCACCTAACTCAGCACAGATCAGAAGTCCATCCTGGAACTGTCCTTGTATGGAAGACTTAGTCACTTGCTGGTTCAATCCTGCTCAAGAAAGGAAACTTACCTCCATTGAAATTGTCACGGACTTCCTTAAACTATGAGCTTTAACCAAGTGCCTTTCAAAAAAGAAAATTAAATATTAATAACAATAAACCACAATCAGTAAAATAAAATATTAATCATTTCCTGCTAGATAACAAATTATGACTCAGTGGGCAGATCTTTTGCAACTGAGGCATGTCTGCCGAAACAGGCAATTTCCTCAATATAAAATGCCCCCTTATAAGCTAGTCTCACTCAGGGGAGGTGGGTGGGAGTACGGCTCATCCTCCTGGAAGTGGGTTGGAGATGTCCAAATGGCTGGCTGAGTGGCAAGCCTTCTTGGAAAGCCCACCCAGGTTGTCTGGGACTTTGACCAGGTTGTTCGGCAATATGTTAGACTCTCCAGCACGCAAACCACATCACTGGAGCGTAGGAGGTTGAGAGGTGACCTGATATATGTTTATAAAAAAAATGAGTCATATAGATAGAGTTGATAGCATTTGTATTTTCCCTAAGATGGGGAATTTCAAGACAACGGAGCACATTTTTAAGGCGAGAGGAGAGAGATTTAAAAAAGACATAAGAGGCAAACTTTTTACACAGAGGGTGGTTAGCATGTGGAATGAACTTCCGGATGAAGTGGTGGATGTGGGTACAATTACAACATTTAAAAGACATTTGGATGGATATATGAATAGGAAAGGTTTGGAGGGATATGGGCCAGGAGCAGGCAGGTGGGACTAGTTTAGTTTGGGGTTATGTTCGGCATGGACTAGTTGAGCCGAAGGGTCTCTTTCTGTGCTGTATGACTCCATGACCACCATTCACCCATCTCATATGGCACTTCTGTAACCCCACGGCAAGTTAATGGAATCTCATGTCCCCACCCCCGCCCCCCCCCCTGTGTCTCATCATAGCCCCCTGCCCAATTAATGTCAATTCATGCCTGTGCACTTCCAGTGGTCCTCCATACCTTTTATGCTCACTCCTGGCCTCTTTATGTATTAGGGATGTTGTATTACATTAGTTTCTCATTGAAATTTGTCTACTGACCAGCACTGTAAAGATTTTGGGTGCTGAGATTCCATTACTGGGTGTCCTTGCATATCTGTCAATGAAAGGTGGCAGGCAGGTGCAGCAAGCAATTAGGAAGGCAAATGATATATTGCACTTGGGACCAGGATTTGAGTTCAGAAGTAGTGATTTGCACTACGGTTATACAGAGCTTTGGTGAATCCACACCTGAAGTATTGCGTGCAGTTTTGGTCTCCCTATGAAAGTATATACTTGCTAAAGAGGGAGTGAAGCGGAGATTCTCTCAGCTGATACCAGCCATAGCAGGACAGTCCTATGAGGAGTGATTGGTCTTACTGGGCCCGTATTCACTTGAGTTTAGAAGAATGAGAGGGGATCTGACTGGAATGTACGAAATTCTAACAGGACTGGCGAGACTTAGATACAGGGAGGATATTTTCCCTGCTTGGGGAGTCTAGAACCGGGGGTTGCAGTCTGAGGATAGGACTGAGATAGGAAAATTGTCTTCACTCAAAGGGTAGTGAACCTTTGGAATCCTCTTTCACAGAAGGCTGTGGCATTAAATCACTAACTATATTCAGGAAGGAATAAGATTAATTTTTAGATATTAAAGGCACTAAGGAATTTGGGGAGAAAGTGGGAAATGGCACTGTGATAGAGGATGAGCCATGATTGTATTGAATGGTGGAGCAGGCTCAAGGGGCCAAATGGCCTGCTCCTGCTCTGGGTTTTTATGTTTCCATGGGAGTCGTTTCAACAATGCAGTTAAAATTCCACACTTTTCCAATCTACAAAATTGTATTGTAGATTGTTGCACTCCACCAGCCCCACTATACCCTGTTCTATTTATCCATCAGATGTTTGGCAAAAAAACAGCTGACAATTCCATAGGGAGTTTGCAATACCAATAAAGGAAGCCACACCAGATTGTGTTAAGTCTGTGTTTTAATTTTCCAGTCAGCAGCTGAAGGAGAAAGGCAAATACATCAGTGGCTATAGTTTTACAACTTAAAAAGACTTGCTGAAACAGGAAAACTGGAGAATGCATTAGGTCATGGGTGTCCAACTCATTCTAACCTGCATTCAGTGTAACTGCTGATGCCTTTCATCAATTTGCACTTTGGCACATTGTGGACTATTACCCAGCTTTAATCAATACTTGCTGATTGAAAGGAAAGCATTTATATAACACATTGCATGGCCATTGATGT
This sequence comes from Rhincodon typus, assembly GCF_021869965.1. Classification (NCBI taxonomy): domain Eukaryota; kingdom Metazoa; phylum Chordata; class Chondrichthyes; order Orectolobiformes; family Rhincodontidae; genus Rhincodon; species Rhincodon typus. Next base: position 106,422,784 of record NC_063334.1, read on the forward strand.
TTCAATGTGTTCTACAAGTCGTGAAGGACTTCAGAAGTGTAGTCACTCTTGTAATGTTGATTTCATTGATTTAGCTGACTTAGCAGCCTTAATGGCTGTCTTTAATACTCTTCTGGGTACAGCAAGTATAAAGGGGGAAATCTTAACCTTCCAAATCTTCTTGCTTTGAAACAAGTGTGGCGTGGGGGAGGGGTCATATTTCATTACAATTACATGTGTACATATGTATCTTATCTGATTCCAAAAAGGTCTGGTAACTGTGCATTAGGTCATGTGAAATCCCAAGACTTCCAACAGACTCTCCAATACAATTGCTTTGAAACTTTCCAAACTTCTGGTGACCTATACGGCCAAGTCTATGAGATGTATGTCATGTAGAAGAAATGATAGGGAACAGCGGGTGAGGCAGTAATAATAAACAAGAGTAGATAATTGGTGTGAAAGAATGAATTGTCAATGATTCCCTGTCACATGCAAATCAAAAAGGGTATTAAATCTTGTGACAAATAATTTATTACCTTGTTTGAACAATCACTGTAAATATAATTCACAATTGCAGAAGTAGCAGAAGATAGCAGAATTCTACCTCATATCATAATTTTATATTTTTTGCTACTTATACAACATCTCTGAAACCTAATTGTGATAACATTCCAAAGCTATTTAATAACATATTAATTTTTTTTTGTATACTGCAACATCTGTTTCAATCCCACGTTTTACAAGCAAATGAATGACTTTACAAACAAATCAGTGATGTCAGTAATGCAGCAATTCCTTGTCATTCTTTATTTCTTCAGTTATTCCCCACAAAGCAGCTAGAGGACTCAGGGGGAAAGCTGTCACAGGGATGGTGAAAAAACTGTAGGAGGGCATCAGTGATCAAAAACAGGTTTTTGGTCAGCTGCATTGCTTGCCACAGAGGGAATGATTTTGGACGACCAGTGATAATCCAGGATCACAGTCACAAAGAATGTCATCTGGGATTTAAGACTCCTTTCAATTCTGAGGAAACAGAGAGGCAGACTGGATGAACTCAAGCAGTCAATTTTGGGAAAGTTGACCACAGACCTGGGAGGCAATGACCTCTCAACTCTAACTTGACAATAAGCACTCAAGTGGATTGGTCATGAGTCTGAGACTTACTAAAGAAAAGCAGCCATCCAAACATATCCTTTCACTTTGCTGAATTGCTCCACTGCATTGTTGAACTGTATCATTTATACCATGGAGTGGATTCAGCGACAAGAAAACATAGATACAAAATTCAAATCTAGCAAATAAGCAGGTATCTGGAAATGTCATTTGCACCTTTGGCAATATAACTGGTACATTCTTCAATGTTATTCAAAAGTCGTTATAGTTTATGATGGCAAAGACACATAGCTAGCCTGCACAGGGAGCTAGATCCAAAAGGTCAGAAAAGGGACCAGACATATTCTATTATCCAGAAGCATGTTGCCTAATTCAAAGGATCCTTGCGATATTTACACAGCTGCCTTCTGAACTCTCTAGTTTCTTCAGTAATTCTGGATACACTTGTTTCAGAATAGAACTGAGAAACTACAACCGCCTGTCAATTTTTGAACTCATACTCACTGCTAAGTTACCTAAACACCCGGCTCAGGGGATGTAGATTTTTGTTTAGTCTGTTTTCACATACTATAAAAGCATAGGAATGGGTTAGAGGTAATCTATACATCATTAACTTGTTAAATAGTGGACATATCGGATGACTAAAACAATCTACACACTATCAACCTGAATGATTTTACAAAATTCATCAACTGCAATTCATATTTTTTACTGTCTACTTCTCCTGGTGTTGAGCAGGTGAAGTCAAAGTTTGACAGGTAAACTTGATGGTACAAACAAGACTGCATCAAAATGAGAAAACTCTAACAAAGAAAGACTGTACTTTAATGGTCTCACAAGACTATGGGACTCATCAATCACTCCATTCTCAGCAACAGCTTATTTGGGTAAACTAGTTAATAAATACTTTTCTCAGGATTAGGTAACCCTTTGAAATTTTAGACGGCAGTAATTTACAGAGCCTCAATATTTACATATCCCAATTATTCCAATTTAGATTCAGACTTATTGGTCACTCGCTCTAATAATAGTAAGAGCATTAAAAATCCGCAGTTTTTTGCTGTCTGGCCTGTTGGAGTTCTATGTTATTATGGTCTGAAATATATGTTATATACATTTTAAAACAAAGAACTGCAGATGCTGGAAATCTAAAACAAAAGCAGAAATAGCTGGAGAAACACAGCATGTCTGGCAGCATATGTGGAGAGAAGGCTGAGTTAACGTTTTGGGTCCAGTGTTCTGAGTTCTGAAGAAGGGTCACTGGACCCAAAGCATTAACTCATTTCCTTTCTGCAGGTCCTGCCAGACAATTTCTGACTTTTTGTTTTTAACATATATTAGAGTCACCGCTAGATCATTCCAAATGGATTGATCTCACAACAACTAACTTACTCTTTAAATAATAACAGAAAATGTGGAAAAGACTTCTTTTAAATGTTCTGGCACTTTGCGTGGTTTCTGATTAATAGGGATTTTTATGCTCTTTCCCTATGTACAGTCGTTTAAGGAGTCTGCTACTCCAAACATGGTCAGGTTGAACTGAAATAATTAACACATCTCACACAGAAACTTGCTAAGTATTTTCAGGTGTGAGTAAGAGGTGTTGAAAGTCTGACTTGGCTATCATGTAAACAAATAAAGGAAGCCACCTTCTGCTACCATGAAATTGGGGATTGGACAAGCAGATCAGCACTACCATACTGCACATGCACAAAAAATGCACTTCCTCAGAAAACAATCATGGACTATCTGAGGCTAAGTAACTTGTTGTCTACAAGCAAGGAAAAATCATTCAAAACTTTTAAAAGTAATGTAAATCAGGGTCATGAACCTTATTTTTTTCTTATTACTTTTTACTTACTCCTTCACAGAAAATGGCCATTGCTGATTACATCAACATTTATTGCCAATCTTTAATGGCCCTTGAGAAAATGATCAAACAGCTGAATCTGGTGGAGGTACACCCAGAGTGTTGTTTGGAACGGAGTTCCAGAATTTTTTCCCAGAGACACTGAAGGAACAGTGATATTCTTCCAATTTTGGATGGTGAGAGCCGCGGAGAGGAACTCAAGGTGATTGTGCTGTCATGATCTGATGCCCTTTTTGATCCTTGTAGAGGTTGTGGAACTGAAAAATGCTGTCGAAGGAGTCTTGGCGAATTGCTGCAGTGCCTCATGTAGATGGTACACACTACTGTAACTGTGCATCAGTGGTGAAAGGAGTAAATGTTGAAGGTGGTGGGTGGTGTGAGAATCAAGCTAATTGGTATATCTTAGATGGTGGTGAGGTTTTTGCATGTTGCATTCATCTAGGCAAGTGGAGAGTATTCCATTACAGTCCTGACATGTGCCTTGCAGATGTGAACAGGAATCAGGAGGTGAGTTACTCGATGAAGAATTTCCCCATGTCTGATTTGTTGTTGTAGCCACGGTATTTACACAGGTGACTCAATTCGGTTTTTGGTCAATTTTTAATTGTGGCAGATTCATCAATGGTCATGGCATTGACGGTTGAGGGACAATGGTGAGATTCTTTTTTGTTGGCGATAGTCATTGCTTGGCACATGTTGCATGACTGTTGCTTGCAATAACGGGACAGACAATTCTTCCCAAAGTACGAGCTAAATAAAAATGATTTTATAAAAATTAGTTACTGCTGCTGAATGTGGTTCCAAAAACAGATGACCATCACCCTCCCCATAATGGAAAAGCTTACAGTGTAATTTCTGCCCTGTACACTTAGGTGAACAGGGGAACGATATCGCTCCTAAAAATAAAAAAGTACACTACTAAACTAAAGATCTTAAAATTAAGGTATTCCATTAAACTGGTTAATTCTAGGGACTATAATTAAAGGAAAAGAAACACTAACATTTATGACATGCCATTCATGACTTCAGGATGGCTTTATAAACACTGATGAAATTTTGATTTGTTGTAATGTAGGAAATGTGGCAGCCAATTTTACTTAAAGCTGTGAAACTAAGAGCTGCATATGAATGAGCCCAGTGCTGCATTGAATTGTGTTGCTTCATGAATAAAATGGACTTGGCTAAATGTGAACAGTTTATGGTGAAAATTCCCAATGAATGTTTGCAGTGGGATGAATGATTTGTGGATTTGTGCAACCTTACTTTCTCAGCATTTTCATTTGCATCTTGGAGCTGAGAACTTTTTTTTTAAATTGGTTTGTTGGTGAGGGACTAGTTATTTTTATGTTAGGTAAAATGGGAGAAAAGTCTATTTTTCCTACATAAGGCAACCATTACTGTATGACTGGATGTTAAACCAGGCATTAATACTAAAACTATTGCAGGAACATGCAGTTTTGAACCATGTATTTCCATTTTGATAAGGGCAAGGAAGTACTCAGAAAATCCATTGCACCTGTAATGACAGCAACATTCTTTAGCAGCCAATAAGTCATTTAAAACATGGATAAATGGCAGAAAGCTTATTCATTTGTAGTTATTTATGCAATAATAATGCAAAATTGCTCTACGAAAATTGACAAAATGCTGAAAGAGTTTGGCAAAGTTTGCCCCAGTGACCAGGCTGGATGGGATGATTGATATGTGAAGAGATGGCACCAGCCACAATTGCTGCTTGTATGGCAGTGATTTTAGGCATCACACTGGGCCATTTGGAGAATGCATAAAGGCAGAAATTCACACTCTTCAGATATACCAAAGCGCATTACAGCCAGTGAAGTACTTTTTGAGGCGTAGGCACTGTTATAATGTTGAAAGATGGCATTCAAATCATGTACAGCAGGATCCCATAGACACTTGACATTCAATGGTGTTACCATCACTGAATCCCAGCTATCATATTCTTTGGGTTACCATTGACCAGAAACTCAATTGGACTTGCCACATAAACATAGTGGCTACAAGAGTGGGACAGAAGCTAGGAATACTGTAACAAGTAATTCACCTCCTGACTCCCCAAAACCTCTCCACCATTACAAGCTACAAGTCAGGAGTGCGGTGGTATACTCCCAACTTGCCTGGATGGGTGTAGCTCCAACAACACTCAAAGAGCTTGACAGCATTTAGGAAAAAGCAGCCCGCTTGATTGGCACTGCCTCCACAAACATCCGTTCTGTCCACCATCTCAGTAGCAGCCCTGTGTACCATCTACAAGATGCACTGCAGAAATTCACCAAAGATCCTTAGACACACCTTCCAAATCCACGAACACTTCCATTTAGAAGGACAAGGGCAGCAGATACATGGGAACACCATCACTTTTAAGTTCCTCACCAAGCCACTCACTATTCTGACCTGGAAATATATTGCCATTCCTTCACTATCACTGGGTCAAAATCCTGGAACTCCCTCACTAAGGGCATTGGCACATGGACTGCAGCGGTTCAAGAAAGCAGCTCACTACCATCTTCTCAAGGGCAACTAGGGACTGGCAATAAATGCTGGCCAGCCAGCGAAACCCATTTCCCATGAGTGAATGAGAGAAATGTGATAATAATCAGACTAGCTGAAAATTTTTTTTGAATAGATGTTTTTGGGAAGATATTGTAAACAGATTATTAAAATTTTTGCAGTCGTGAACAGGGAGTTGTAACACCACACAATATAATGTAAAGATAGAAACAAAGAATATAAGAACATGTGTAGGCCATTTAGCCCTTTACTCCATTATTTATTAAGATGACGGCTGATCATCCAACTCTGTCCCCCATTCCTGCTTTCTCCCCATACCCTTTGATCCTCTTAGCCCTAAGAACTATATCCTTTTTGAATACATTCAATGTCTGGGCCTCAAGCACTTTCTTTGACAGAGAATTCAACAGGCTTATCACTGACTGAAGAAATTTCTCCTCATCTCAGTCCTAAATGGCCTACCCCTTATCCTTAGACTGTGACCCATAGTTCTGGACTCCCCAGTCATTGGGGAACATCCTTCCTATGTTTGCTCTGCCTAATCCTTTTAAGAGTTTTATAGGTTTCTATAAACCCCACTTCATTCTTCTGAATCCAGTGAATATAGTCCAAACCAATTCAGTCTTTCTTCATACATCAGTCCTGACATCCAAAATGTAAATTTGTATAAATATTGGAACGATTAAATTGTAGTTTTCAAAACAGTCAGAAAGGTCTTGAAGTTGCTCTGATCCTGCTCCTCCACTGCAAGTGCAATGGGTTGTGGATTCTGGCCAATTGACAACCTAATTCAGGCTTATTTCTGGATATCATGTCTATTATTGTAATTCAGCTGGTTGAAAGCATATGTACATCAGGGATATCTGCCTCAGGTTGGGGGAAGGGAAATGATCGCAGTGTCTTGTAATATAAGTGGGCTTCACTGTCATCATTAAAAAACCTCCTCAAAGGAGCTCGCTTTTAATGCAATCTATTGTTCTGCATCAACTGCAGTTTAAAATTAATCCTCTTCTCCCCCATGACTTCAGCAATGCTGGATACCAGGGACAAATAGGCTAGCAATCACCAGACAGAAGCTGTATGATATAGTCCCATCATATGTTTCTCATTATAATATCCTGATGGAACAGCTGTCTTCCGGATTTTCCTCCACAACCCATCCACAAAAGAAAAACACAGGAAAGCCTGTCCCCTATGTTTACTGGCCAATGAAGCACAGCAATTATTAATAGAATTAATTCACACAAAAGATTAATCTAGCGTCGGGGTAATGACAATACTGAAAGGACAGAATCAGGCCATTCAGCTCATCCCACGTGTGTAGTGCTTGTTCTTGAACTGGAGTTGTCTACTCCACTCAAATATTTTCCTCATTCGAGTTAACTAATTCAAAGAGAACAACTGCACTGCAGCAATGCAAGTCAGTAAAATCACTCCTATTAATCTCTGCCTCCCCAGTCTCTTGCAAAAAAAATTATTTGCCCTTATGTAACATGTTCGGCAACCTCAGTGTTTCCTACCTATTGATAGCTAAGGATTTTCTGAATGCTGAGGTAGCCAGATGACAAGTAAGACCCTTCAAGAATAATTGCAAGCATGATGAGAATGTTCCAGACATTAATTATCACAGCTATAAGAACATAGGAACATAAGGAATAGGAGCAGGAGTAGGCCATCTGGCCCATTGAGTCTGCTCTGCCATTCAGTAAGATCATGGCTGATCTATTCGTGGACTCAGTTCCACTTCCCTGCCCACTCACCATAACCCTTGATTACTTTACTGTTCAAAAATCTATCTATCTTTGCCTTAAAAACATGCAACAAGATAGCCGCAACTGTTTCACTGGGCAGGGAATTCCATAGATTCATAACCCTTTGGATGAAGTTCCTCTTCAACTCAGTGCTACATCTGCCTCTCCTTATTTTGAGGCTATGCCCCCTAGTTCTAGTTTCACCCGCCAGTGTAAACAACCTCCCTGCTTCTATCTCATCCATTTCCTTCATAATTTTATATGTTTCTATAAGACACCCCCATTCTTCTAGATTCCAATGAGTATAGTCACAGTTACTCAATCTCTCCTCATAAGCCAACCTTCTCAATTCCAGAATCAACCTAGTGAACCTCCTCTACACCTCTTGCAGTGCCAGTACATCCTTTCTCATGTAAGGAAAATGGTACACCATACTCCAGGTGTGGCCTCCTGAAACAGCTGCATTATCTTCCTGTTTTTAAACTCCATCCCTCTAACAATGAAGGACAATATTCCATTTGCCTTCTTAATGATCTGTTGCACCTACAAAACAACTTTTTTGTGATTCAAGCACAAGGACAGCCAGGTCCTTCTGCAGAGCAGCTGCTGAAATCTTTCACCATTTAAATAATAATCCATTTTGCTTTTATTCCTACCAAAATGGATGACCTGACATTTACCAACATTGTACTCCATCTGCCAGACTCTTGCCTGCTCACTTTGTCATTGGTTCGTGACTCACTGTGAGTCGTGAGCCAATGACAGACAAAGATCATGACACCTCTCGTCAACTGACATGCATCTACACGATGACCTTATAACTCAAACCCTCCATTCCTGGCAAATCTCTTCTGAACCCTCACCAGCTTAATAATATTCTTCATATACCAGGGAGACCGGGACTGGACACAGTACTCCAGAAGAGACTGGAGGGAAAAGGCAACATGTGGATGAATATCCTGTTTATATAGGAACATAGTTCAGGAGAAGGCCAATTGGCTCCTTCAGTCTTTTTAAAAAATTCTTGAATGGGATATGGGTGACAACTAAAGGCCCACCTTTAGTTATCCTATGAACTGAACATTATACTAAACCATTTCAGAGCCAGTTAAGAAATAACCACTTTGCTGTGTGTCTGGAGTCACCTAGATTAGTGTAAGGATGGCAGATTTCCTGTCTTAAAGGGTGTTAGTAAACTAGATGAGTTTTTATTTACAATTTAAAATGGTTCCATGGTTGCCATTAGATGACTTTTTTTTTTAAAATTATAATTTTTTTAATTATTGAATTCAAATTTCACCTTAAGCCATGGCGAGATTTGAACCCATGGTGGGATGTACAATGCTTTTCATCTTGGCTATATGACTCTTTGGTGCTTAATTTCCTTCAGAAATAGACGGTAGATGCTCTGCCACTGACCAATAAAATGAAAGTGCTTACTTTCTCAACAGCCTAACTATTATGAAGAATTTGATAATTTATCAGGCTTTCTATCAAATACATACAGAGGTGGAAAGTTTTATAAAAAAAAATGATTAAAAACTGCACGCAGAATCAAAGCATATTGTTCCATTGAAGCTACAATGCACACAAGGGCTCAGACAGAAAGGAGGAATGAAGTGAATTAGAGATCAAGGGGGCAAATGCCCATTTAATCTCCACTGATACAGGTGCAGGCATCTACCAATTTTAGGTTGATGGTCTAACCCCAAATATTCTAGCTGTATTCTCCCCACTCTGATGAATTGGGATTTCTATTGTGCCACATGTTCTTCTGCCCATGTTCATCTTTCTCTCTATTTATATGAACAAGTTGCTGGTAGAGTTTGCCAGAAGTTTCTGCACCTGATTTATGAGGCGTTAAGGTCCACCTGGTCGGAACAACATCAATTTTCCTTGATCCACAGAGGGTTAAGGTCAGAAGTCACATGACACCAGGAAGTGACTTCACCTGACGAAGGAGCGAGACTCCGAAAGCTTGCGATTTCAAATAAACCTGTTGGACTATAATTTGATGTTGTGTGATTTCTGACCTTTTCCACCCCAGTCCAACACCAGCACCTCCACATCATGGCACAGTGTTGGCGTCAGAGCTGAAAGATGGGAAGCAGTGGGTATCAGCGCAGGTAACTCGATCATTGGTGTCAACTTGAACATTCCAGTGACACAACATATTTCAGTGTTTAGCTGAATGTCAATAATTTGAATGTGACCACATTAATTCATAGAATCACAGAATACCCTACAATGTGGAAACAAGCCATTTGGCCCATCGAGTCCACACCGACCCTCCGAAGAGCATCCCACCCAGACTCACCACCCCCTATCCTATCCCTGTAACCCTGCATTTCCCATGTCTAATCCACCTAGCCTGCACATCCCTGGACACTACAGGCAATTTAGCATGGCCAATCCACCTAACCTGCACATCTTTGGACTGTGGGAGGAAACCGGAGCACTCGGAGGAAACTCACACGGACAAGGGGAGAATGTGCAAACTCCACACAGACAGCCACCAAGCATGGAATCAAACCCGGATTCCTGGCGCCGTGAGGCAGCAGTGCTAACGCTGTTCCACCATGCCGCCCAGTTACTAAAGGTGCACAGTTCTCAGCAACCGAGTACAGAAGGGCCATCACTGCTGTCAGAAACATTGATACTGATGCTTCTGACCTTGTACTTGCCAGTTTCTGTACCAGATTGACCCCAGTCTTTGTCTTAGTTCCTCCATCCAGGTGCTTGTGGAGGTTTGTGGAATCCCAGCAGCAATGGATTACATCTCTGTTCTCTGCCTCCCCCACCCCCGCCCATCCTACTACACACCCTACGCCACACTCTTTCCTGTGTCCTTGCGTTCATCATCACTGACTTGCTTTGTTGGGCTTCTTCAATGTCAGTACTGGCTGCCATAAGGCTCAAGTTCTGATTCAAGCCTGTTTATCAGAATACTATAGGTCATCTGTGACATGATGATTTATAGATTGCAGCCTGCATGGGTTGAATTTAAGATCTCGTGTCAAGATCTTTGTCTTAATTTCAGCAAAGTAGACAAGGGGCCACTCAGTCTGCCTACAACGTGGGAAAAGGATGGGAAAGGGTCAGGGCAGGAAAGGGAGATCTGAGTTGAAGTACTTTAAGTGTCTTTGTTCCTTTTGAATTGACAGTCCCATCTATTATCTTTGTAGGGGCTTGCCAAAGTATATGTACTTTGGGAGGGAATAATCTATTAAAATGAGAGTATCAACTGGTTGGGAGTAGGGTGTCTGAGAAGAGAGATTTTCAAGATACACTATTTTGCCAGACGATAGTTTTCAACAGTGTTATTACAAAGCTGGCAAGGTCACTACCTACCACAAATTACACTATTATGTGAAACCTGTAAAATTAAACAAGGCAAATGGGATGTTTACTACTGAGTGATATCGGACTAAATGAGGAGTTTAATTCCCCTGTTTTAGGAAATGCACTCAGCTCCAATACAGGCTCTTTGCTATCAAAGTACAGACACGGCTGAGCTCAAAGGAAAGTAACCATGAGCTTCATTTACAGATTTTTTAATCCTTCTGCATAAACTCACAGCATGAGAAAGCAACAAGATATTCCTGTAGAGTGAGCACAAGTGTTTCATACACAAGAGGTTTATAGTTATTGGTGCAGTTTGTTACAATTGACAACCTATCTAGTACAAAGAACTAGTATTTTTCTGGTAAACACTGCTGTGAGTTAATGACAGATTGTATGGCTTCCCGGTAGCTCAGTTTTTTTGCACACTTATTCTGATACTTAGGAACACTGAACATAGACAGCATAGAAACTGTTGAAATGATACAGCACATAAGGGGTCCATTTGGTCTGATCTAGTCCATGCCAAGCCAAATACACCTGGGTGCTCTTTCTAATCCCTTCTACCCATAGCCCTGCAGCTTACAGCATTTAGGGTGCAGATCCAAGTACTTTTTAAAAGAGTTTAGGGTCTCTACCTCCGCAACCAACTCAGGCAGTGAATTTTACATGCACATAACACCCACAGTGTAAAAAAAATTTTGCTTTTGTCCTCTCTACTCCTTCTGCCACTTAGTTTGAATCTTTGACTCCTGGTTTTTTAACTTTCTGCCAAGGGAAGCAAGTTCCTCCTGTCTACTCTATCTCCCCCCCTCACAATTTTCATAGAATCTCCACAGTGTGGAAGCAGGTCATTCATCCCATCAAGTCTATGCCAACCCTCCAAACAGCATCCCACCCAGACCCAATCCCTACCCTGTAACCCTCTATCGCTAACCCACCTAGCCTGCACACCCCTGGACACTATGGGCAATTTAGCATGGCCAATCTACCTAACCTGCACATCTTTGGACTGTGGGAGGAAACCAGAGCTCCTGGAGGAAACCCATGCAGACATGGGGAGAACATGCAAACTCCACAGACCGTTGCCCGATGATGGAATCGAACCGAGGTTCCTGGCACTGTGCCACCACACCTCAATCACATCTTCCCTCAGCCTTCACTGTTCCAAGGAAAACAAACCCAACCCTTCCAATCTCTCTTTGTAGCAATAATTTTCCAGCCCTGGCAACATTCTAGTCAATATTCTCTGCATTCTCCCCAGAGCAATTACATCCTTCCTGTAACGTGGTGACCAGAACTGCACACAATAGTCCAGTTGTGGCCCCACCATGGTCTTATACAGTTTCATCATTATGTCCCTACTTCTGTATTCTATACTTCTTTCAATGTAGGACAGCTTTGCATATGCCTTCTTTATAACCTGTTCTACCTATACTTTAGGGACTTGTGCATTGCACACCAAGATCTCTCACTTCATCTACTGCCTTCAGTATGTTCCCATTTATTGTGTATTCCCTTTTACTGTTCGACCTCCCTAAATGCATTACCTCACACTTATCAGAGTTGAACTCCATCAGCCACTTTCCTGCCCACTCCACCAAACCATCTATATCATTTTGGAGCTCATAGCTATATTCAACACTATCCATAACATGGCCAATTTTTGTGCTGTCTGCAAATTTCCCAATTGTGCTCCCCACATTCAAGTGCAAATTGTTAACATATAGAACAAGTAGCTAGAGTCCCAAAACAAAGCCCTGTGGAACACCTCTTGAATCAGCTTTCCAAATAACCAAGTCAGGGGAGGGAGGCAATGGCCCAAGGGGAGGCAATGGCCTAGTGGTGTTATCGACGGACTGTTAATCCAGAAACCCACATAATGTTCTGGGGACCCAGGTTCGAATCCCACCATGGTGGATGGTGGAATTTGAATTCAATAAATATCTGGAATTAATAATCTAATGATGACCACGATTCCATTGACGATTGTTGGGAAAAACCCATCTGGTTCACTAATGTCCGTTAGAGAAGGAAACTGCCATCTTTACCTGGTCTGGCCTACATGTGACTCCAGACCCACAGTAATGTGGGTGACTCTTAACTGTGCTCTGGGCAATTAGGGATGGGCAATAAATGCTGCCAAGCCAGCGATACCCTCATCCCATGAATAAATAAAAAAAAGGCAATGACCATTGCCCTTTGTTTCCAGTTACTGAGCCAATTTTGCATTCAATTCCACACATTATCCTGTATCCCATGGGCTTTTAATGTCTTGACCAGTCTGCCATATGGGACCTTGTCAAATGCCTTACTAAAATCCATGTAGACACCATCTACTGTACCACTCTTATCGAGCCTCCTTGTCAGTTCCTCAAATAATTCAATCATATTTGTAAGCTATGACCTTCCCTTAACAAAGCCATGCTGACTAGTCCATACCTTTCTAACTGACAGTTTATATATCTCTCAGGAGTAATTTTAACAACTTGTCCATCACTGAAGTAAGACTAACTGACCTATAATTATTTGACATTTCCTTTGTACCCTTTTTACATAACTGAACCAACATTTGCCTTCCTCTAGTCCTCCAGCAACAGACCCATGTTCCAGTGAAAATTGGAAAATAATCCTCAGAGCATCTGTTATTTTCTCCCTGACCTCCTTCAACATCCTAGGAAACACTCCATCTGGGCGTGGCGATTTATCCATTTCCAAAGATTCCAACTGCTCTAACATCTTTTTTGTTATGATTATTTTGTACAATATATTACACTGCTCCTCTTGGACTTCTATGTCTAAATCAACCCCTTCTTTGTGAATACAGAGACAAAAAAATTATTGAAAAATCCTCCCATATCCTCTGCATCTTCACATAAGTTCCCAACTTAATTTCAGGTAGGTCCCATACAGAATTGGAAAGCACAATTTTTGATCCATCCCAAATATCTTCAGCATTCTGATTATACAGAATTACATAGAACTCACAGCACTCAAAGAGGCCATTTGGCTCTATGCTGGTGTTTATACTCTCCACCAGCTTCATGGCACTCTATTTACTTCCCAAGCTGTTTGCCTCAAATACTGTTGGGCACACAGTTCCACATTCAATCCATACTGATTAATCAGAATGATTCAATCCCATGATTTTAGAAAAATGATCTGCCTCCTCAGATTTATTTTATTTTGTTCATGGGATGTGGTGTTGCTCGCTATGCCTGCATTTACTGCTCATCCTTAGTTTCTTTGGAGAAGGTGGCGGTGAGCTGTTTTCTTGAGCCGCTGCAGACTCTGGTGTCTCATGACACCCAAAGTGCTGTTGGGAAGGGAGGTCCAGGATTTGGATCCAGTGACAAGGATGGCAAATGACTTGGAAGGGAACATGTAGGTGGTGGTGTTCCTATGTATCAAGTGTCTTTCTTCTAGGTGATAGACATCACAGGTTTGAAAACTGCAGTCACTGGGCCTTGGTGAGGTACCATAGCACAATATTGTAGGGGGCACACACTGCCGCTACTGTGTACTGGTGGTGAAGGGAGCTATTTTACTTCACTCTGGAAATGTGGACTGTACTGGCTGCACCAGTATTTATTGCCCACACCTAATTACGCTTGACCCATCTGGGTATAGATACGGGTACCACGCTGTTAGGAATATTGAATATTGAAAGTGGTGGATGGACAGATAGTTAAGTGGACTGCTTTATCCTGGATGTTATCGAGCTTCTTGAGTGTTGCTGCAGCTGCACTCATCCACCCAAGAAGGATATTCCATCACACTCCTGACTTAAACTTGGAGATAGAAAGGCTAAGGAGATGGGAGGTGAGATGGGATTTCTAGCCTTTGATCCAATCTTGTAGCCATAGTATTTATACTGATGGCTCAGTTCAGTTTCTGGTCAATTATATCTCCCAGGATATTGATACTGAGTAATTCAACAATGGCTGAAGATCAAGAGGTGATGTTAAGCTCTTTTCTTTTGGAGACGGTCATGGCCTAGTAAGTAACACTTGTGAGTCCAAACCCGGTTGTTGTCTTGGTTATAGAGTCACAGAGTTTTTACTGTAATGAATGAGGACTTTTTCCAATAGTTTCAATACCGCAGGCGTCAGACTCACGGGCTGGAGTTTCCTGGTTTATCCCTATCACCCTTCTTACATAATGATACCACATTAGCCATTCTCCAGTTGTTTGGCACCCCTCCTATGAGTAGAGAGTGTTTAAAAATTAATGTCAGAGCCCCTGCAATCTCCTCCCTTGCCTCCTGGAGCAGTCTTGGATGCATCTCATTATCTACTTCGAAGCCTGTTAAAACCTCCTCCGTCTCAATGCTGATGTTATCAAATATATCACTGTTCCCTCCCTGATTTTTCAATCTACATCCTCCTTTTCAACAGTGAATATAGATGCAAAGCACTCATTTAAAACTTTAGGTCTGTCTTCCAACTCCACACACAAATTGCCACTTTGGTCCTGAACGGGCCCTGCTCTTTCCTGATTGTATCTTGTCCCTAATATACTTATAAAATGCCTTTGGTTTTTCTTTAATGTTACTTGCCAGTGTTTTCTCATGTCTCATCTTCACTCTTTTAATTTCTTTGTTAAGAAAGCCTGCACTTCCTTACTCCTCTAGGGCATCTTCTGTTTTGAGCCTTTGGTATCTACCACAAGCTTCTTTCTTTTTCTTATCCAATTCCATACATCCCTTGGCATCCAGGGTTCTCTGCACTTGGTGATCTTACCCATTACCTTTACAAGAACATGTTGGTCCTGCAATCTCACTCTTACCCTTTTGAATGTCTCCCACTGCTCTGAGGTAGATTTTCCCACACGTAACAGCTCCGTGTCCACTTCGTTCATATCCTGTCTTTTCTAATTAAGATTTCCCTTCATCCAATTCAGCACATATATTTCCATTCTCTCTTTGTCCTCATCCATAATTACCTTAAATCTTACCGAATTATGGCCACAATCAGAGAAGTGCTCTCCCAATGCCACATCTACCACTTGCCCGGCTCTGTTCCCTACAATTAGGTCAAGCAATGCTCTCTCTCTTGCCGGACTTTCTACGTGCTAGCTTGAAAAGCTCTCCTGGATATATTTTAAGAATTCTGCCCCCTCCAAGTATTTCAAATCTTGGTCCTTACGGATGCAGGCTGCTTCAGTATATCAGGAGTCAAGAATGGTGCTGAACATTGTACAACCCTGAGTGAACAGTCCCAGTCCTGAGCTTCTGAAGGTAGGAAGGTCACTGATGGAAAAGCTGAGGATGTTTGGGCCTAGGTCACTACCCTGAGGAACAGAGATATCTTGGTGCTGAGATAATTGGTCTCTAACAAACACAACTAACTTCCTATGTGTCAAGTATGATCGCAACAGCACAGAATATTTTGTCTGATTCCCATTGCCTCTTGTTAGAGGTCCTAGCAAAGGCCATTAATGAACCAGATGAGTTTTCGTGACAATCGATAGTGATTACAAATTACATGATCTTCCACGGTGGGTTTCCAGACTGTTAGTCTGTGTTGTGGATTACCAGTTAAGTGACATCACCACTACACCACATTACGACAACTCCCGAATTCATTTTTAGGTTCCATCCTTTTGTTTTCTCACTTCTTCTCCAGTGAGACAATTATCTGGTAGGCAGGGCTATCCTTGATAATAGTGAAAATTAAACTCCTTTTTAAGTAACTCCTGTGACTTTCGACATAAAATTGCTCCTTGTTGCACCCTTCTCCTGCTTCCATTAAATGGATGCCTGGGGGTCCAATTTCAGGGCTGACCTCACACATCCAAACAATGTTTAATGTTAAAAACATGTCTGACTCCATATTGGTTAGAGATTGCAGAGGCATTCTGATGAGAGTGCCTATACAGGCCTTAGACCCTTACAACTATACAAATAACAACCTAACACTTCTTTTAGAGCACACCTCATACAAAGATTTGTCTAACTGGAGCAGTCATTTCAGTTTACATGTGACCTGAGCTGAAGCTCTCAATAATAATAAAATAATAAAATGACAACAAATATTGCAACTGTTCTCCCATCTTCTCCGGAAAGAAAAATTCGCTATAGTCTTATCAGACCATACGGCCGCTCTCCCATCAGAAAGGGTGGCTAGTGATCATTGAACCTGACGGTCACGAGCCTCAGGTAAACAAAGAGATTGAGAAAGAGAGTGCAGGAATAAACCCATGCTGTTGGCATCACTCTGCATTGCAAGCCAGCTGACCTGTCAACTGAGCTAACTGATTAGCACCTGATTGAGCTTTTGGTGCTGTATGTGAGGCAGGCAGCCGGCGATCAAAGTACTGTACATTGCCAAGCTGCCTCTGAAAGCAAAACTGCATTTCCCTGAAATATTATGATAATGCCTAGGATCAATTTTAGGTGATCCTCTTTCGGGCCATGCTCTATGAAGATTGAGTGCCAATCAATTTATTCACAAAGTTCTTTCACTAGAAAGCAGCTGTTAAAAAAAAAGGCTCAACAAGAGATGGATAAAATTGGAATGGTGGAAGTTAATGAAAAAGGGAAAATATGAAGCACAACAAAACTAGTATTTGCACAAATGACCAAGGTAATTCGTTGTGATTTCTGAAGGAAATAAAACCAATTTCAAATAAACTTGTCAGAAAATCTCCATGACACAGAGGTGAATTTTCCCTGCCCTGTTTTCGTGGGCTTGAAGGTGACGGGGAGGAAGGCCTATCTTCTGAAATCTTCGCACGCCGGGGATTGGGGGGTGAGGGGTGTGCACGTGTGTGTGTGTGTGTGT
>NC_063334.1:106460158-106510027 GCF_021869965.1 Rhincodon typus
TAGACCCTTCTTCGGAAATAGCCCGAAATGTCAGCTTTCCTGCTCCTCTGATGCTGCTTGGCCTGCTGTGTTCATCCAGCTCTACACCTTGTTATCTCAGATTCTCCAGCATCTGCAGTTCCTACTATTTCTGAGACTCTGAAAAGAGACAGTTCGAACATAAGAAAATAAAAACTACATCAAAGATTGACCGTCACTCTGCAGACAATATTGTGCTAACATCACTACAAAAAAAATCAAAAGAACTAAGAGAAAAAACTCATCCCACCCCACACGGTTAGGACTCTTGAACAACAAAATTTGCTTTTCTTTGTTTATATTGTTTTCCCAAAATATTTGCGTCAAACTCTCTGTTTTTGTCTGTCTTACTCACAAATTAATGTGTTTGTGTTTGGGATTTTAAAGGGGTATATCTTAAAGACGACAGTGCTTCGAAAGGAAGGCCAACTGTAGCAAAATTCGACAGGAGCTGGGGAATGTGGATTGGGAGCAGCTGTTTGAGGGTAAATCCACATTTGATATGTGGGAGGCTTTTAAAGAGAGGTTCATTAGAGTGCAGGACAGACATGTCCCTGTGAAAATGAGGGATAGAAAGGGCAAGATTAGGGAACCATGGATGACAGGTGAAATTGTGAGACTAGCAAAGAGGTAAAAGGAAGCATACATAAGGTCTAGGCGACTGAAAACAGACGAAGCTTTGGAAGAACATCGGGAAAGTAGGACCAATCTGAAACGAGGAATTAAGAGGGCTAAAAGGGGTCATGAAACATCGTTAGCAAACAGGGTTAAAGAAAATCCCAAAGCCTTTTATTTGGACATAAGGAGCAAGAGGGTAACTAGAGAAAGGGTTGGCCCACTCAAGGACAAAGGAGGGAAGTTACGCGAAGAGTCAGAGAAAATGAGAGAGATTCTTAATGAGTACTTTGCGTCGGTATTCACCGATGAGAGGGACATGACGGATGTTGAAGTTAGGGATAGATGTTTGATTACTCTAGGTCAAGTGGGCATAAGGAGGGGGGACGCATTGAGTATTCTAAAAGGCATTATGGTGGACAAGTCCCTAGGTCCGGATGGGATCTATCCCAGGTTACTGAGGGAAGCGAGAGAGGAAATAGCTGGGGCCTTAACAGATATCTTTGCAGCATCCTTGAGCACAGGTGAGGTCCCAGAGGACTGGAGAATTGTTAGTGTTGTCCCCTTGTTTAAGAAGGGTAGCAAGGATAATCCAGGTAATTATAGGCCGGTGAGCCTGACGTCAGTGGTGGGGAAGCTGCTGGAGAAAATACTGAGGGATAGGATCTATTTACATTTAGAAGAAAATGGGCTTATTAGTGATAGGCAGCATGGTTTTGTGCAGGGAAGGTCATGTCTTACCAACTTGATAGAATTCTTTGAGGAAGTGACAAAGTTGATAGATGAGGGAAGGGCTGTGGATGTCATATACATGGACTTCAGTAAGGCGTTTGATAAGGTTCCCCATTGTAGGCTGATGGAGAAAGTGAAGTCGCATGGGGTCCAGGGTGTACTAGCTAGATGGATAGAGAACTGGCTGGGCAACAGGAGACAGACAGTTGTAGTGGAAGGGATTTTCTCAAAATGGAGAACGGTGACCGGTGGTGTTCCACAGGGATCCGTGTTGGGACCACTGTTGTTTGTGACATACATAAATGATCTGGAGGAAGGTATCGATGGTCTGATAGCAATTTTGCAGATAACTCTAAGATTGGTGGAGTAGCAGATAGTGAAGGGGACTGTCGGAGAATGCAGCAGAATATAGATAGATTGGAGAGTTGGGCGGAGAAATGACAGATGGAGTTCAATCCAGGCAAATGCGAGGAGATGCATTTTGGAAGATCCAATTCAAGAGCGAACTATACGGTAAATGGAAAAGCCCTGGGGAAAATTGATGCACAGAGAGATCTAGGTGTTCAGGTCCATTGTAGCCTGAAGGTGGCAATGCAGGTCGATAAAGTGGTCAAGAAGGCATACGGCATGCTTGCATTCATCAGACGGGGCAATGAGTACAAGAGTTGGCAGGTCATGTTACAGTTGTATAGGGCTTTGGTTCGGCCACATTTGGAATACTGTGTGCAGTTCTGGTCGCCACATTACCAAAAGGATGCGGATGCTTTGGAGAGGGTGCAGAGGAGGTTCACCAGGATGTTGCCTGGTATGGAGGGCGCTAGCTATGAAGAGAGGTTGAGTAGATTAGGATTATTTACATTAGAAAGACGGAGGTTGTGGGGGGACCTGATTGAGGTCTACAAAATCATGAGAGGTATAGACAGGGTGGATAGCAAGAAGCTTTTTCCCAGAGTGGGGGACTCAATTACTAGGGTCACGATTTCAAGGTGAGAGGGGAAAAGTTTAAGGGAGATATGCGTGGAAAGTTCTTTACACAGAGGGTGGTGGCTGCCTGGGACACGTTGCTACCGGAGATGGTAGAGGCAGGCACGATAGTGTCACTTAAGGTGTACCTAGACAGATACGTGAATGGGCAGGGAACAGAGGGATACAGATCCTTGGAAAATAGGCGACAGGTTTAAATAGACGATCTGGATCGGCGCAGGCTTAGAGTGCCGGAGGGCCTGTTCCTGTGCTGTAATTTTCTTTGTTCTTTGTTCTTAAGTTGCATAGTAATAATAAGGAATTTACTTTTGTTTACCATTTGCTATAGACAAAATCTATTGTGAATTACTTTTGTTCTGAATAGCAATCAGTCAAGCAAATCAATAATCTTGGTGGTTGAATTGGGTATGACACATTTGTGATTGTGGAATAATGGAACGCAATTGTCGCAACATTCCTCCCAACTGAATCATGACAACATCAAGAGATCCCTTGTCTGGAACAAACTGTGGAAACAACAGAGAGAATGTACAAACCTCCAAACACTGTGACAACTAAATTTTTATTTTAGCAGTTCATGACAGAATTGTGAACAGCATACTAATGCGGTGAGGTGAACTAATAATGAGATGCAAATATAAGGAATTAAGATTGTATTCACTTTTTAATGAGATTCAGAACTCGCTTTGGAAAATTTAAAGGGAAACGTGGAATCTGTTTTGAGAATCAGATTTTTTTTATTTTCCCATGTTTCTCAGCATTTCCCCCGTCACTCAAGGGTCCGGAAAATTTCATCCCCCATCTACCCAACCCTTTAAACACGATCTGTTCCACAACTGACTGAGTCTGCAGATTCCCCATTGAACTTATCAACCATTTCAGAACCCAGTGAACTGGAATGGAAGTCAGTCATCCTTAACCCCAAGGAACTGCCCAAGATGAAGAAGAACTCTGTATTCTGCCAATGGAAATTCTTCTGCCAATGGAAGTTGGCAGCTTCCATTCAAGCACTTCAGGATTGAAGTTGAATGTTTAGACAGGCCACTAATTAAAGCAAAACTAGATTATTTTCTAAAGTCTAAGTAAAATAGTTAGTTGAACTGCTTGATAATCTCACGGGGAAATGGATCAAAAAATGCAGCACCATACAAATCAATCGGTACTAAACACAACCTTCAGGCAATGCTGATAGCTGACTTCAGTCAACTCAGTTGTAGAGTTGAACTGAATTGAATTACCTTTATTGTCACATGTACTCAAATGAGTACGGTGAAAAGTTTACAAGTCTCAACTTACGGCACCATAGACCTAGGTACGTGGGGTTTGGAAATCTCGCTTGGATCCTGAATGCTAACCAGAGTCCCTTCTTGGAAAGTTCATATCTATCTATATTGGGTAAGAACATTAGCTCATTGTACAAAAATGCCTTAAGACATTGTAAAAGTTTCTTTTTGATAAAGCCATCTAGAATAAATGATCGTTTTGGAGCAATCAAAACCATTTGGCAAATTATGCTAAATGAAGGAGTTATCAGTTTTTGTTAACTGTTTATGCCCAGCCAGATCACATGGTGTTGCAAGCTTTAAGAAATCTGGTGAAATTTATTCTTTTCTAATAATTAATGTTTGTCAGGTCAGGTGTGGGGATGAGGGCAATCGTTGAAATTTACATTTAGAAACGCAGCAAATGAATCTTGATGTACAGTCATCGGTTACTTGCAGGATGATTAAAGGTGGTTTGAGATTCAGCATTATTTTAAATGTAGCACTATTATGATAAAGTTTTTTTACAGGGCAATGCTTTAACATGAATTATCATCAACACAACATACACTTTATGTGATTTCAGAATGCAGATGTCACTAAATATCCTCAAGAGACGATGAATCAATATCATGTTGACATTAGCATTACACAACATTAAAATCAGCCAGTCCAGACATTTTTACAGCTTAACTACACCAAACCATTTACAATGTTAATACTACCCTGAAGATAGTTCACCTTTATGTCCACAGACTGCTCTAGAATATTTAGTTCTTTTATGGGTACACCACAAATCAATGACAACTGGCAGCTTGAATTATGTTACTTGCCTTATCAAGTCTACCAGGTGACTCACTCTTGACAGAACAGCAATCTTCACTTTCCAATTTTTTTTCATTTTAGTGGGATTTTGACAATGTTAGAAACAATTAAAGTTAATTTCACAAATGGAAAACAACTTACTCGCTTCAAGGTCCTCCCATGTACTAGATGATGTGTGACAAAGAACACATTATCTTAAATCACAGCAGGCTTTTTAACAAGATCACTTCCTATAGGCTTCCTGTGAAGAAAGTAGCTTCCTTAAGGAAATGAATGAATGATTACTTAGCCATGCCTGAGTACATTCATATTTTTATGGTAAGAATATTGATCATTAGGTAAAAATGTCAGCTGCTAGATGAAGTGTGTTTCATAGTAAGTACAACATGAAGTAATTAACCCTCTCCCTTAGAGCTCTGTTTTCTGATTGCTTGGCACAGCAGCCGTTCAGAATGGTGGGGGGTTAGAGGTTAAAACTGTGAAAATAAACAGTCTGGACCCATTTTCCAAGTGTTGCTTGATTGTCATAAAGTGATCTTACCCAAAATAAAAAGACAAAGTCATCATATTAGTACCTGATGAAATTTACATCCTCCTTTTTGCACTGCATGTTATCTTGCACAGCGCTGGATAGTTTTTGCAAGAGAAGGCAATGATAGTAAGATCAAACAGGCTGAATTAAATAAATGAAAAAAGAAGTCAGTACTAACTGTGGATTACTATATAAATACAAAGCACAAATAAAACAGGGATAGACCTAGCTGTGCATAACGTATTACTTTTAAATTCTACCTTCATCAGAATAATGTTATGCACACATCTTCAATAAAATGGTGGTGATAAGTGCAAATTATTTTGCAAAACTATTTTGCAAAGGTAGGATTCTGCACATATTTACTCTCACAGACAAGGAGAATGTAGCCACATCAAGGCCATTCTACACCTCTTCATGAATATTTGAATGTTAATATAAGCCACAGTCGTACATGAAGTGAAAATGTCAAAACTGCTCCTGGACACAAATTGGGTGAACATTTTCTTTATAATTTCTGAAAACAATCAAGAGAGAAAAGCAGGGCTCTTAGTGTATCTTTTTCCTGCTGAATAGCACAAATACATTTTTTTCACAACAGAAATATAGGCAGAACATATTCTTGCCTAATAGCATATAATTATTAAAGGAAATTTAATTGAAAATTGTTGCACAGTGCAAATTCTGAATTTTTTTAATATTTCCAGCTTGCAAGCACACGTGGCATGAATAAAGCATTTATCCTTGTTATTATTTCAGATCAAATCACGTATGTGGCTTAAATTCTAGGGGACTTTCTGAAAACATTCCTGTGTGACCACTATAGCAACTGAAGCAAAACACATACATAGGTTTCCTGCAGCTGCCAAAACCATCAATTACATTGGCTACTTCCTTTGAAAATACTTGGCACTTGCTCCTTGAAACACTGGAGTAGTCCAAATACTAAAGCAGAATAGCTCTGTCAAACCCGGCTCAACTTGAACTTAGTAGAGGGAGTTTTTTTTTAAACGATGCTGCATATTTGAGCCAAGAGCTCCACTCATTTCGTTAAAACAAAATTTGATGGTTTGCCAGAGTAAAATATCTTTACTATTAGTAATAGAGAATTGTATTTATCCAAGGTCAGCATGTTATAATAAAAACCTGGATCTCCAGTACACTGCTCCACAGCACTGTGTGCTGGCACCAAGACTTCCACAATTCCCTGCAGAGCTAGTTCCTGATCGCAAGCGTGAGGAGTTGCTGAATTGAGGCCGAATATTTCTCTGCACAGAATAACAGAACACCCAAGCTGCTCTCACCCATCTTCTACTAGCTGACTATACAGTGGGATTGGCAGTAATCTGAGGGCTAATCTTCTATGGCAATTCTAAAATTTTCAAGTTAACTAAAAAGTCGTACATCAAACCTTTCATGAAGATAAACAAATTAAGGAATTCTTATTCCACTGTAAATTTCAGCTGAGCTCAAGAATACAGCGTTTATAAACTGGACTTTGATCTACAATTATGTTTTGCAAATCACTTTAGGCATTAAATGTAGTTTTACATCATTCTTCCTGTTTCTATAACTGTTTTACAATTCCAGTTCATTCATGCGACAAGTTTTAATATTCCTGCAAAGCTGGTTCACCTCTTCATTACGTTAAATTTGTGAGGGGTTATTAGGTGTGTAGGTTTGAACCCATTCCAAAGTTAAGCAATATGCAATTCTCTCCTTGGCAGAGTCTCAGTTCCATTTAGACTCATACAGTTATACAGCACGGAAACAGACCCTTCGGTCCAACTCATCCATGCTGACCAGATGTTCTAAACTGATCTATTCCCATTTGCCAGCATTTGGCCCTAGTCCCTCTGAACCCTTCCTATTTATGTACTCATCCAGATGCCTTTTAAATATTGTAATTGTACCAGCCTCCACCACTTCCTCTGGCTCCTCATTCCATACCATCCTCGGTATGAAAAAGTTGCTCCCCATGTCACTTTTAAATTTTTCCCCTCTAAAATTAAACCTTTGTTCTAGCATCAGGTCATAAGCGTCACTGATTCCAGAATCAGGCTTCAATTGCATTACAACTGCCGTACACCGAAACCCAGCTCTATGTGTGCAACGTCAATTGCATCATCTAAATACAACATTGCTGTTCAAACCACAAATCAAAGGAGTGCACAACAATACAAAAGATGGTTGCATATGGTAGCCATTTGCTTTTTGATTTACTGAAGCTTGTTTTGTAAATTATAAAATAAATACAAACAATTTAACAGAATCAACTTCTAGTCACTAATTCCCTTACATATACCGACTGTTTCAAAATAAAGGAGTTTCAATTGGTGACAGATCAGTTCCAAGATCTGTAATTCTACACTAAAGTATCAAATGTACAGTAGACACTGTGTGTAAAACTTCCTCACAAAACACATGAATAATGGGTAAAAGGGGCTGCAAATCTGCACGCTGCAGAAAAATTCATTAATTCTTGGGATGACAAAGAAATTGA
Organism: Rhincodon typus; assembly: GCF_021869965.1. Classification (NCBI taxonomy): domain Eukaryota; kingdom Metazoa; phylum Chordata; class Chondrichthyes; order Orectolobiformes; family Rhincodontidae; genus Rhincodon; species Rhincodon typus. Next base: position 106,467,630 of record NC_063334.1, read on the forward strand.
AGCCTTTGTTAATACAAAATTAATGTAAAATCCTTAAAATCCACAGAGCGCTGCCATGCTGCCATGGCAACAGATTACATCTTGTTATTAATTACTGCTTTTCTGTAAAACCAATATATGTACAATCAATTATGACATTTTGGCTGCGATTATTTTAGAAGATTCCAATTTGTATCTCACTAGCAAGTCAAAATACAGGTTATACATTAATCAGATTCATATATGTTATCACTCATCCACTCATTGAGTTACAATAGCATTGTGACAAACCTAATTGCTCCTACCCCAAAGCAGAAAATTAGCCCACAAACCTGAAGTCAGATAACCCCGTGATGCAGAAGAAATAAAAGCAGGTGGGAAATGCTTGTGCAAACGGTAGTCCTTTTCGCTGCGGGACCTAATGCGGTCTGAGGCCCGGTCTGAAAAATCCGAGCTAGGCCAGGCCCGTCGTAAGGTTGTACTCCTTGTTTTCTTCATTTGGAGGCTACATGCGTCTAATCCTTTAGCAATGTGAATCGGGTTCCATATCTCTTGCTGTGCTCTATTCGATTAGAAATAAGCCAACGTGCTGGAAGAATTAGCAAATATTCTGGTACTGCCTCCTCCACATCGTGAACTGCAGGCTTGTTCCTATACCTTGACTGATCCAATTTTACACACATCCCACAATGCATTACACTTCATTTAAAATTGCCACTGCTTATAGTTTCCAGCTTCACATAAGAAAAAAAAGGCACATAATGTGGCTTCTCAGCCAAAGAACAGGCAGCGATTTGCAGCGTGAAAAGCCTTGGGATCTCAGACAATAGCTCAATTCAGCATAGGAGCACTTGGCTAACTGTGAGCCAGAAAACAAAAGGCCCAAACAAATTAGAAACCCAGCCTTGGGTTTTGACCCCAACAGTACACCCAGGAACTGTAGAATGCAACGTCAATCCCCTCTGTCACAAGATTAGAATAATGCTTTGATGACAGCGAAAGTGGTCTTCTGCCGACAACAAAATCCAATCAGTGGAAAAGGATGAGCAGAATACATAAATCAGAAACCAATCTCCAGTTCAAAAGCCCTGCAGCTGCTTTCACATAAAGAGGTTGTAAGCGTATGTCTGTCCGCAGCTGAGGATTAGAGTTCCTGCAGGTATCTGTGAAGCAATCTATTCCTGAGAGATACGCAAGTAACGAAGACCCAACGTCATAGCCATATTTTCTTTCACTCTTCTCAGAAATTTCTCAGAGACTGGTCTCCACTTTTCGGTGTGGACGAGAAAAGCTGGACTGCAAGTGGTTCCAAATGTTTAGCTTTCAAATTTTGTTAAGCGTAGAGTCGAGTCTGCTGTGTTGCTCTGGCTGCTGTACTGATGAATGGCTCCCTGCTTCTGAATACAGTGAACAGCTATTGAACGGCAGGAAACGAGTCAGCCACCCAGTCCCATGCTAATCAAGGAGCTGTCTTATGTCAGACGCACTGATTCCGTCAAGCTTCGCAGTTTTAATGTACAACCCTCAGGCCCACTGCTAACCTGGCCAGATTCCAAGAGCTATAATCAGAATTAGTGTATTTACATCTAAAACTGCATATCTTAGGGTGGCCCAAAGTGCATCATAAACAGAGCCTTTTGATGCTAAAGTACTGCTGGTAGTGTGTCTTTCTAATCAACATTTATTTGTTAAAAAACAGTCTGCCAAGACATGGAAGGCAGGTCAGCTCATGCAACAGCTGTAATAGACTTCTGACACTAGAAAGTTATTAAATTCATCTGTAATAGCAGTTGAAACAGAAACAATAACTACATACTGGCTGTTAACAACTGACACAACTACCCTCAAGTTTGCAATATCAACAAGCTCAGTTTCGGATCAGCTGTTTTCTGGCACGTAAAATCATTCAGTGCTATAAAAGAGTGGAACACAAGGGGGAAAGCTGCAACAGATGCAACTCTATACTTGCACTGCACTGTATAGCAAAGCTCTTGTGAAAAATTAATCAATCATAGTTAGCCCGTCTACTATAACGTGAGAAATAGCTTGACACATTGATTATAATTAAGTGCTTTCCCGCAAATTTATGAGACACAAAGAGAAAGAAATCAAACAAAGACTGACCAGTAGAAAATGTCCTGGAAACAGTGATGTCTCCTATCCTCTGAGTACAAAAATAAGCAATGGAAAAGTGAACAGATTTCAAATTTGTTAGATGCACTTTGTTGAGAAAGAGAAAGAGAAATTGAGAGGGTGTGGGGGCTGGTGGTGAGAAGATTTAATATTTTTGTTGAAATTTACTCCAAGGAACAGGATGGGGAATTCTTTCCCAAAAAGGAAGGGTGTACTGGCAGGATTCCATTTGGGCTGAGAGACTATCATACATTAAACTGTGAATTTAATATTTACAAAAAAATCATATTTATTTTAAAATTCAGGACAAGTATTTTCATTCACAGCTTTCGGGCGGAATGCTTGAAACAACAAATGTTCCAACTCACCAACTGTCCTTTAACTTTATGTGTTGATATTTAATTGCAAACAGCCACAAAATCACAGCTACCTCATAGTTACAGATGAAGAATTTAAAAAGCACTTGACCAGCTCCAGATTAACTGCACCAACAGAATTAATCAGAAACTTGAATTTTCTTTATTGAAAAGATGGCAGGAAACAAGGTTTTCCCATGAAAATGTGAATCTTGTTGTGGAAATTTGGCACATCTTATTTCATGCATTGAAAAAGAATGCAGATCCCATTTTCCACTTTTTTTTGGAAATTCACTAACAAAGAATGATCACTTCACAATGGGGAGGGGATTGGGTGAGGAATGACTGCATGAACCTAAGACAATTAAAACAGACTTGGCATAAAATTCACACAGGATTTCAATGATGTTAGGGAAACTACCAAAGATAGTATTCAATTGCCAAGCCAAGACAGCTACGCCAAACAGGGCCCCAGGGGCTCTAAGTGCTTTCTGAAAATTGAGAAGAGGGTGGTCCATCTCCTCAGCTTGAAATGATCTGCACCAGCCTCCATTACTAATTCTGGCAAGATTCTTTGTAATCACAATGCTTTCTTATGACAGTACTGTATAATGCTAGAATTGACCACTTTTAAAGAAAGATGAACCATTCTCTGAATGTTGATTTGAATGTTCATAAAAATGTTTGAAATTACATCTGCAGACATGTATATGTTTACGTAACATTTGTACTGATTTTGTGATTTGGGGAAAAATTTGATGAACAGGAGCCACCTAAAACCCTCGGAGAATCAGCACAACAAGCAAGGCAAAGTCCATATGTTAATTCAGCAAATCCCAGCACAGAGTCTGAGGAACCAACTTCACCACAAGGAGCACGTACTGCCTTAACAAGAATATAATGGAAGATATGACATTGCAAGCACTTTCAAACACTTTAAGGAGCAATAGTCATAAATACACAATGCTAATGTTCAGTTTCAGATGCAAAGTGCTGAATTTTCCCATTTGTGGAGCATAGAAGATGATTAACCTTCACCCTGCATTGCTATATTGCGTTTCATCCAGGACACTGCACTCACCCAGGCTGTTGTATCCATGGGTGGAACTTGGCTGCTCCCTTGACATGCGAAATGGCAATAAATGTGAAAAACTACGAGGGAAGTGAAAAATCAGAATCTTGACATAGGGGAACATCAAGGGTTGAAGGGTTGAACGGCAATTGCATCGCGCTGATGAATGGTATTTGCATCTTATTAATAAAGCAAATTGTCTCATTTCTATGCAAATTGCAATTCTTCCCTCCATACCCTAGAAACTAGATGATGCTAATTCCCAAAATGATGTAAGGACATGAGGAGACATTTCTTCACCCAAAAAGTGGTGAGCCTGTGGAATTCATTACCACAGGAAGTAGTTGATGCCAAAATATTGAATGTATTCAAGAAGTGCCTAGATATAGCACTTGGAGCAAATGGGATCAAAGGTTATAGGGAGAAATCAGAATTTGGCTATTGAGTTGGACGATCAGCCATGGTCAGAAGAATGGTGGTGCAGGATTGAAGGGCCGAATGGCCTCCTCCTGGTCCTAACTTTTATGTTTCTATGATAGACAGAGCTGGGGGCAGCTGCTCACTACATGCTACTCTAGGCCTTCATCCAGCATAATGTCTTTGCTTGTTCCATTGACACCATCTTCCTCAACGCTTCATCCAACAAGTCAGTATCAACAAACCACCAGCCTCACCACATCATTGTACCTATTCTTGGACAACTCACACTTCACTTCAGCCCTTCAGGACTTCACTTTGGAGCTACTGCACACTTTTGTCTTGCATGCTTTTACTTGGTTGCTTTGCGTGAAGGGGCACACATTTATTTCATGCATCTATACAGGATGCATATTCTAGCTCCCAACTTCATTTCCTAGTGTTCTTTCATTTTGCATTTACTCGGATGCTGCCAGCTTCTGTGGCTGGCTTTGCTTTTTAGCATAGAGAGATAGGCAGGCAGCTTGTCACAGTTCAGAGCACTGAAAAGTCAATGGGGAGAATATGCTGCTGTACAGCACCATGCTAGATTAATGTCACACCTATAGCATGTGGCAGCAGCTCATATGGCAAAGATACTGCATGTACAGGTTAATAGCTATATGGGAAAGTCAAAGGGGACCAGTCCTTAGTGGCATCAAGGGGGACTATGATCAGTCAGGGGGCACCTCATTTGATTCTAATCCAGGGGTTTGGCCATAGACAGGGCCCTACAGGTCAAGGGCAATCAGTCCAGGGATTTCAGGCCGGTCAGTCAAGGTGTTGTGGAAACATCCATTCTCCTGCTGTGAGACAAAGAGATGGGCTGAGTATAGTGACAGTGGATGGAAGACCAGTTAGCGGTGATGCAGGAAGAAGTGGCATGTATCGACTGATTGAGTAGGAAGCACAGAGGCCAGAAGGGATTAGTAGCTTGGGAACATGAGGTTGGAGAAAGTCACTGAGTGGACACGATGCACGCAATAATCAGTTTCCTTGAGCCTTGGTGAGATGTGTGTGCAGTGGCAGAGTCAGAGTGAGTGGTGACCCTGTGAGTATGAGGTAGCAGAGAGAAAATGGAGGCACTCACTATTGTGGATCACAGAAGATCATTAACCTTCACCATTAAGGTTTTTGAGTAGATTTGTAGCTCGGACTGTGGATGTTGTGGTTGGTAGGCTCGCCGAGCTGGTTTGTTGCTCCATTGTTTCATTACCCTGCTGGGTAACGTCATCAGTGCAGCCTCCGACCATTACTCCTATGTACTCCTACGACTACTGGGCATCAGAGTAGCACACAAACCCACATCAACCCTACGCCAACTGCTAACCCAAACCAAAGACCCTGCGCTGCTATCTCAGTTCAGGCTGGCTGAGTTTGGTGGTGTGGCCTCCTTTGCCAATTAGCATGAAAAGCACCGCCTTCCTCTCCACCATCCTGTCTACCAGCATGTCCAGGTCCTTGTTGGTTGAACAAAGATGCTAAGTTGCCTATCTGGACCATTTCATTTGGGATAATGATGCAGGACCACATTGTGACGGGCAGTTCCTGGCCTACATTGGTGTGCAGCTAGTGTTTATATATGTAGCACCAGCAGCAGTGAGCACTTCCATGTCTCCTGCCACACAATTCCTCAGGATGGGCACCATGGAGGCCGGTTGCCCAATTAATTAGGTGAGAAAAATCACCGGGGCAATGGAGAGCTGGCTGCAAGGAATCACACTTGAAAATCAATTTTCTAAAAAAATGAGAAAATTCAGACCTACATTTTTTTGAGTGAGATTCACAAAAGTTGAAGAAGGTGAAGAAAACCTTAGATGAGGGCCCAGGGAAACAAGCAGCAAGCTGCTGTTGCTACTTAAATCTTAAGGGAAAATCAGAAACTTTTTCTTAATGCAAGGTTCTGACTTTTTTCGTTTTCCCTGTATTTCTTAACATTTCTCTTCATTGTTCCCAAATCTCTTAAGGAAGTGGAACATTGCACCCATATCTCAGATCGTCAAAATGGAATATAGCAATTGCAGAAATGTACCCTGAAAGTTGTGTTATGAGGTATGAGAAAGCAATGCCTTGATCTGAAACTTCCAAGGACTGACACCTTTCACTCAACTTACCCGTCTTCCTGCCACCCTAACACCTCACCCAAATACCTTAACACCTTATCTACTGTACTCTCTCCACAGCTTGTCAAAATGCTTTGGGACCTTTAACCCCAGTAGATGGCAATTACCACTATGAAAAGAAAGAGTTGTTCTTTGAGAATAGGTCAGAGATTGGGAATTATGTGTCAAGTAACTCACTTGCAGACACCCAAAAGCCTGTCTAAAATTTACAACACAAGTTCTACATTTTCTAAATATTCAAAAATCTAAAGAGGAGGAATGGGCAGGAATATTGGGAGAGGGTGGAGAAGAAAGGAAAAGAAAAAGAGAGGCAATGGCCTAGTGGTATTATCACTAGCCCATTAATCTAGAAACTTGGCTAATGTTCTGGGGACCCAGGTTCAAATCCTACAATGGTACATGATGGAATTTGAATTCAATTAAAAAACAAGAATGTGGAATTAAAGACTAATGATGACCATGAAACCAATGTCAATTGTTGGAAAAACCGATCTGGTTCCTTAATGCTCTTTAGGGAAGAAAACCTGACGTCCTTGCCTGGTCTGGCCTACGTGTGACTTTAGACCCCCGGCAATATGGTTGACTGTTAGGGATGGCCAACAAATGCTGGCCTAGCCAGAGATGTCCATATCCCATGAGTGAATTAAAAAAGGAAAAGTTGCCATAGTCCCAGAGGACCATAAGGCTGCTCCCTCATTACAGAAAGACAACTGGTGGAGATTTAACCTGAGGGTCACCATGCCTTAGGCAAGGATTGAGAAGGTACAGCCTTCATACTGACCTCAATGGTACAGGATTTGAACCCACGCTGGTGTTACTCTGCATCACAAACCTGTGGTGGGTTTGCACGTATATGAATGCATACGAAACATAGTAATCATTATAAACAGCATGAGACTGCTCCATGAACTCATTGACTGTGTTACACCAACTTCTACAGCAAAGTGTTCCTTTATCTGTGAGTACATTTCCTTTAATGCGCAGTTGTTAGTGAGCACATTATTTTACCATTTAATAAACATGCAAGTGTTTTGATTCCTGCACATAAAACTCTCATTCCTGGCACATAGACAAAGGTATCATCTCCATCCCTACAAGTGGGTGAAGGCATGTGAAATAAAGTGATATGAAAACAAAACAGACTCATGACTTTAGAAGTATTCCACATGATCACAGCAGATACTGCTTCAGTAAGGTCACTGATGAGATGCAGGTACTGTGCATTGTATGAACACTGACATGAATAGTTCAGCTGAATGGAATAAATTCTGTGTAATTCTACTTAAACTGTCCATTGTTATGTGTACCACGGGAACATTACCTGCAGAACTGAGTAACTTTGAACTTTGAACTGAATAAATTTGAAGCACTGATGAGGAGTACTCATTGAACATTGAAGAAAATTTGTGGCTTGTCACTTTAACAGCTGGAAATGTAGTCACCAAGCATTCAGCACTGTTTAAAATTAGAGCTTGGATTAGGTGGTTGGTGAATAGCATGCGTGCTTATTTTACAGCAGCTGTTACTGTAACCAGCTGAATAATTTCTTCATCCTGAAGCAGGTTGAGAGAGGAATAACGCCAACATTTTAAAGCCTGCTGCTGATTAATAGTGATGGCAAGTAAGGAAATTGACTGGAATGTTCCGCTCCAGGCAGAAAATCATAGGATTTGGCTGGAGAGTCCGCACAGCATCGAATCACTTCGCCTAACTATGTTAAAGCATTTTACTTTTCATGGTATAAAGCTCCTGTCGTTGAAAAATTGCATCTGATAGTTAAGGTTACAAATACCATGGGAGATCAGTTGATACAGATAACAATCCAGCATCTAATATGGCCACAAATGTCATACTGAAAGAGTCTGTACTTGCTCCCTGTTGATTCAAATAGCATCCTGACAAAAGAGCAAAAAGGTACAAATCAACTGATATCAATCCCTGAATATGGAACATCTTCAAAAAAATAGGAAAGAAGCCACTCATTTCCTAGAATTTTTTTTTCTAACCTGGAGCTAGGGATTTTGCAAACATCTGCCAATCCATTAACCTCTCTCAATGACACCAAATTAGATTGACCTTAGATGGTTTTTAGCACACTTCAAAGCACATTTACAAAATTCATTATATTTTGAATCATTGTCACTATTGTAATCAGTCACCACTTTGTATATTTCAAAGTCCCACAGGCAGCATTGAAGGTACAGTTGAGCTGTTGGTGTTAGTGAATTTAAAGATCCTGGCCACAGTATTCCGTTGCAAAATTAGTCTGCAGAATGCACACACAATTTTGATGCTGATCACAGCAGATACTGTTTCAGTAAGGTCACTGGTGTAGTGCAGGCACTGTGCATTGGAAGTATGCAGACAGCCAGAGGTCAGTCCACATTTAACGCTGAACTGACGCCAGTAGTGCCATTTTTAAGCTAAAAACTCCAGCTAACACTGTCTCCTATACATGCACAGCTGACTATGCATTCAGTAGCAGGAAGCACCCCTCACCAATACTATTTAAAGGAATCATTAGTTACTTTCAGAATAGTTGTGGATTGATGTTTTCCGGCTGCTGCTTAGTTTCTCCAAATGTTTGGTAGTTTGTACTGCTATTTTAAAGTTGCTTTCATCCACATGCTGTAGTATGGCACATGGTGAAGGGCATCGTTCGGACTTCAGTTTTTGTGCTCAGATCTCTTGCTTACAAACATAGGCGCTTTGTCAGGGGGAGATCATGTCTAACAAATTTAACTGGATTTCTTGCACAGGTGAGTATATGAGGGTAACGCAGTTGATCTAGTCTATGTGGACTTCAGTAAGGCTTTTGACAAGGTCTCACATGGCAGCTTGGTTAAGGATCCTGGCTAGTTTGGCAGATTGATTCCAAAATTGGCTTAGTGGCAGGAACCAGCTTTTGTGACTGGAAGCCTGCAGCCAGTGGTGTATTACAAGGTGGGTGTTGGTTCCTTGCTTTTTGCAGCATATATTAATGATCGAGACAATGATGATAATAATAAGAATAATCATCATCATCCAAACAATAGGCTTATTCAGTAAGTTCACAGACGACATGAAAATTGGAGGTGTGGTAAATAATGGGGAGGAAAGGCCTAGACTACAGGACAATATAGAAGACTTGGTCAGGTGGGTTGAACAGTAGCAAATGGAATTTAATGCTGAAAAATCTGAGGCAATGAATTTTGAGAGGACTAATGAGGCAAGGGAGCACACCATGAATAGTATGACCTGAGAAAGTCAGAGGGACCTTGGTGTTCATGTTGAAGGCAGCAGGATAGTTAGATTAGGTGGTTTAGAAGACATGTGGGATACTTGCTTGTATTCCTCAAGGCGCTGAATATATCGCAATATATGATGCGCAATGTATATAATGTCAGTTAGGCAACAGCTGGAGTACTGTGTGCCGCTCTAGGAAGGATGTGATTGCACTAGAGGGGATGCAGAAGAGATTCACCAGGATGTTTCCTAGGTTGCAGTGATTCAACCATGAGGAAAAACTAGATAGGCTGTTGATGTTTTCCTTAGAGCAAAGGACACCGAGGAGGAGTCTGATAGAGGTATACAAAGTTCTGAGGGGCATAGATAGGGAAGATAGGGAGAAACTTTTCCTCTTGGTAGACCCTTTGGTCTTTTACTTATAAATTCTGTGTCTGATACCACCTCTCTCACTAACACCTGACGAAGTGGCGAGGCTCCAAAAGGTTGTGTTTTCAAATAAACCTGCTTCAAACTATAACCTGGTGTTGTGTGATTTTTGACCTTCCCCATCCCAGTCCGACACTGGCACCTCCACATCATGGTCATGATTAATCCAGTGACAGTGACCACCATCAGCTCCATCAGGATAAGATCATGAAGCCATGTCCATCCCCCAGTAAGGTGCTACTGCCTGCAGTTATGTGCCTTCTTATCCTGTCAGAGAGAGAAACATTTGCCAGAAAGGGTGGTCCAAAGTGTTTGGTTTAAGTGGCTATTGTGGTCATATGGACATGAAGCTTGCAGGTGTGCTAAGTTTGTGGGGGTGATGTTAGCTATGAGATGTGGTTGATAAAAATTGTTGGTAGGTGATCTATAGGGGGTGTATGCTTTAAGCACTGCAGTTGATTAGTTGTGATACTTAAGAGTACATTTACAAATGTTGAAAACTCAAGTGAGGTCACTGAACTTTGTACTGCATCCTGGAGTTTGGGTCTAGATGGCTGGATAGATCACCACATTTCTCTCCCCACTGCCTCTGGTGAGATGATGTGGATGGCTTCCTGGTCTCCTCACCCAAAGTCTAAGTTTAGCTCAGCATTGCAAAATATCAGTGTAAATTCTTTGGCTTCTTGCACAATAGTTCAGTGTTTAATTTGCTCGTACACTTGCGCAACCGTTTCAGCATCTCCTTCAGGAAGAATGCACTTTCCCTTTAAAAGGTAGAGAGTAGCTGTAAGTAGTGCAGGCTGGTTTGAGGTATTCTGAAGAAGTGTCATATGACCTGAAAGGTTAATTTTTTTTCTCTTTCTGCTGCCAGGCCTACTGAGTTTGTCTAGCAACTTCTGTTTTAGTTTAAAGTGGTGCTACTTCTCACAATTCTGCAAACTTTGCTCTAGTGCAACTGTATACACTGGGGGCAGACGACATTTAATTGAGCAGAAGGTTTGCGGACATTAGAAGCAATGGATGCAGGTTAATTGCACATAACAATTCTTGTGCAGGTTTTCTGGGCTAACTGAGTTTAGTGACCATCATGTTGATTAGGTTAGAAGTCACACGACACCAGGTTATTGTCCAACAGACTGGCACCTCCACAAGATCATTCTGATTCACTATTTTATCCTGGGTGGACACGTTGCTCTTGGATATGGAGACCAGAGGCTACACAATAGTTATTTAAACACTCAACAAAGCTGTCAAGACTGGAAGGCCATCTAACCCCTTGAACCAGTTTCCATAAGACCATAAGATATAGGAGCAGAATTAGGCCACTCAGTCGTTTGAGTCTGTTCCATTATTCGATCATGACTAATATGTTTCTCAACTCCATTCTCCTGCCTTTTCCCAATAACCCTTGATCCCATTATTTCATGCTATTCAATGAGATTCTGATTGCTATGCCTAACTCCAAATACCCACTTTTGTCCCACTGCCCTTAATATTCTTAATAAGAGATTTCAAGATTGATCAATGGTAATACCAGCTCCCTTTTTTACTGCATTATCCAAAGCAGGTGGCAGAGTGCTGAATCCATGTAAAATGAAACCATACCGGCCGGAAACAAATTCCTTCATATTCTCAGGGATAATGCTGAATTGCCGTAGCAGATCATCGAATACCTTATGGTGAGAGGTAAGTAACTTTCCTTCAAAGGTTGGATCTCTGGACTTCCACCTGTGTCCCACTCAGCAGTACATGGAATGGTCTTCTGTTTCTGCCAGAACCCTGGGAACTAGACAAACGCCCTAGTTAAGTGCCCTACGAAGACAGCTGAGTCTCTGTGAATCTTGGTCCCAGGCTAATTCTCCATCCCTCTCCTCCTCTCCTGAGAACATTCTTCCAAATTATTTATATGGACTAGATTTGGATAAATCAGTCCCTTTTCCTGTCAAACTCTCCTACCTGAATCTACCATGAACAATGTCTTGGGTTAGTAATCAAAACAAATTGTACTTGCACAGAATTAAATGCTAATCTGATTAAAGCATACTCGCCAAATATGTCCAGTAGAAACACAAACAACACAAAAATGGCTTAACAGGGAATTTAGAGATTAACTTGTTAGACCTCAATTCCAATAACTGCCATAAAGAAAACCTTTGGAAACACTTTGCACTATTGAGAAATGTATCAGTGGAAAACAGATTTTTCGCCACAGGCCACATGAAGCTTTCAAAATCAAGCTGTGTGTTCTGCATTCAGGCACTCTTATGACACCATCCTACTTCAAATAAGCAAGCTGACAGAAAACTTGGTAAACATGTTAGTGAGGGATTAGCAATGAAACAAACAAATAAGTGAAATGGGACAAGCTTTGGCTCCAAAGTGCTAATCTGGACTGGGCCGATTAAGATTGTTTTGGAGGACTCAGAATTTGCCCCTAATATGTCTCTAAATTAGGCTCCATTGTTTAGTATTTAGAAAGACTAATTTCTGTTGGAGAAATGTTATGTTAACATAGTTTTCTTGTTTCATTAACAAGGGACAGGAAAATCAGAGGGTTAGCCACTTGTCCATCCTTTGCAGCTTTAAAACAAGCTGAAGGTCTTTTAAACATGAATTTAAACAATAATCGGAAGTAGAAGAAAATATTTTATAGAGTGGCAAATATAAGCACAATACACAAATCCCAGAACCCCCAACTGATTCACTAGTTCTTTCCTTTAAATTTATGTTTCACTTTCAAGTTGTACATGATACAAAAATTGAAGGATCATTAATTTTGTGATATAGGATCTGTAAGAAAGCCAAGTCATGACATCCAGCCTGAGAAATTATTGAATTATTTTTGACAGTATTACAGGAAATTCCATCTTCCAGATATCAAGTTGCTTATCAACAATAAGACCATTGTTGTCAGGAATTGCTAGATTTCAATGATTCAACACTCCCATAGGTGGTGACAGACAGATAGCCTGTTGCAATTTTTATAATAATATTTATCATCAGGCTCTTTCATGATATTGACATTTTTTATGTGAGGATTTTTTTGTAATGTAAGCTAAATTCCTAAAATTATATTTACTCATTGATTCACTTAACTTCTTGAGCAAATGGCCACAAAACCGAAATAAAAGCTAACACAGTCTCTGCACTGGTGGCTGTGTGTATGTGAAATTGAGTGACTGTGTTTTTTCTTCGTCTGCATCCTTTTCTTCTCCACAACTTGCACTGTGTGCAAGTGTCTGGGGGAGCCAGGAACTCAGAACCCAGTTGTGGAAGCAAAGACCGGAAGGAATAACATAGACCGAGGGGGACGCCAAGGTTGAAGGCGCAGTCAAAGGCCAGGATCAGGTATGGGGCCAAAATCTGACAGCAGGAGAAAAGGCTGGGACCGGGAGCAAAGGCCACTAAGAGTAAAACTGACTCTTAAGCATTGCAGCCTGGAAGCTCGTCGTGATGGGTGAGGGAGAAACAGCAGTTCTTGACACTCTTGCACCACTGTGTGTGAGTATCCAGAGAACCACTGTTCTTGTGCATCCAAAAGGACAAAGGCACAGCTGGAGTTGCAGCAACGGAAGAAGGGTAAAAACAAAAGGTGTGCCTTTAAACCACCTGCACCTTGTTTATCAGAAGAGATTGAGGGGGCTAGAGACGTGAGAAGAATGTTTAGATATACATACACATTGTTTCTCAAAGGAACACCATCCCTAGATGGGGCAAGGAGTGAGCAGGCATAGAAACTCCCCTAGGCAGGGCTACATCACTCCCAAACAATGGACATAGCTGCCTTCCAACCAGAAGAATAATCTATTGAGATAGCCCACAGCATTCAGTCAAATGGGAGGAAAGTGCTCAGTGCTGCTGTTGCTCTCCCAAGTCTACAGGAACTGCTGTCTCTCCCTCACCCATCACGATGAGTTGCCGGGCTGCACTGCTTAAGAGTCAGTTTAACTGTTAGTGGCCTTTGCTTCCGGTCCCAGCCTTTTCTCCTGCTCTCAGATTTCGGCCCCGTACCTGATCCTGGCCTTTGCCTGCGCCCTCAACTTTGGCGTCCCCCTCGGTCTATGACATTCCTTTTGGTCTTTGCTTCCGCAGTTGGGTTCTCAGGTCCTGGCTCTCCCAGCCACTCAAAACCTGCCTCAGTAGGGCCCTCTATGTGTGAGCATCTGATTTGATGCTATTTCCGACAGAATGGAGATTGAGCAATTTGTGTTATTCACTGGTGGGATGTGGGCATTGCTGGTAAGGCCAGCATTTACTGCCTGTTCCTAGTTGCCCTTGGTGGTGGTGGCCAGATTCATTCTGGTTTAGTAATGGCAAAATAGCCGCTTGTGCAAGTATGCTGTGACTAGTAACTTATAACACTAGTCCCAGCATGCATGCACTGAGGCCATTTTGATGGCCATGTTTGCATTCATATTAATTACTCCGATCAACATCTATGTTTTCAGCCCCACTGGGGCCACAGATACTATCATGGCCTCTCCAATGATAGTGAGCTCCATCTTCTCCTTCAGTGTGAGGACATGTAGCTGTGTAAGTTCCCCAACCAGATAAATATTGCTGACTCTTCCTTAAGCCAACTTGCCCTGCAAGAAAGAGAGTAATGTGGCAATGAATGTGGCGCTTATGTGGCTGTCTGGTCCAACTGACTTCACAGTGACCGCCAGTAGGGCCTCCTGGTTCTTTGGGAAATGAACCTCTCTCCATCTCAGTGTACCAAGGCCTCGAATGCTACATCAGAGACCATTCTATACCAAACAGTGCCATTCCTGCACCTTAAAACCATCTTACAACTCTGTCAGATCACAGGTCACAGTCCTAGAAGACTAGCTTGAACTTGTGCTAGCCTGTATATGCATTTCCATTTCAAAATTTAGCCAAACAATTGTGAGTATATCATTGGTTGCGGCTGCAATCATGTAAATGAGCACATAGGACGTATTGGGTGTGACATGCACCACAACAAAAGGTGTGGGCTAATTGTGCATTGCAATCCCTGGTCTATTTTTGGCAGCTCTCTAACTTTTACTCCAAAGGGTTGGCAAAACCAACCTCATGATAGATAAATCATCAGGGAGCAGAAACCTTAATGAGGGTCGGAATTTTCAAGCTGTAAGGAGATTTTTTGTGCATTGGGTTCTTGTATTTACTGCATTATCAAATGCAGCCCCAGTGATTTTGAAATGGGCCAGCTTCCAGTTCTCATCAGCTCTTTGTAAAACAACTGTATAATCTGACATCTAATGTACGAAAGAACCCATGGACTGGATCAAACCAAGGAAAACTCCTCAATTATGCGAAAAAAACAAAGAACTGCAGATTCTGGAAATCAGAAACAAAAACAGAAATTGCTGGGAAAGCTCAACACCAGGCAGCATCTGTGGTGAGAAAGCAGAGTTAATGTTTTGGATGCAGTGACCCTTCCTTAGACCTGACCGGGCTAAGAAAAGATTGATATATGCTGATGATGGGGTAGAGAGCGGGGGCAGGAGTAAATAATAGGTGGGGATAGACCCCAAAGAGAGAGAGAGTGAAAATCAGGTGGGCAGACAAAGCAGAGGGTAAAGGTCAGCCTGGAAGAGTGAATAGCTGCTAATGGGGACCATTAGTAGCTGACAATGGGTTGGTTGTGATAGCAACCAATGTGATGACAGGGCCTGCAGTGTAGGAGTTGGGGTAAGGACATGGGAGAAGATGCTCAGGCCCTAAAATTATTGAACTTGATTTTGAGCCCTGAAGGCTGCAGGGTCCCCAAGTGGAAAATGGGATGCTGTTCTTCCAGCTTGCGCTGAGCTTCACTGGAGCACTGTAGCAAGCCTGAGGCAGAGATGTTGGCCAGGGAACACGGTGGTGTGTTGAAGTGGAAGGTAAGTGGAAGCTAAGGGTTATTTTTGCAGACAGAATGTAAGTGTACCTCAATGCCATCACCCAGTCTACATTTTGTCTCTCCAGTGTAGAGGAGAACACATTGTGAACAGTGAATACAGGTGACTGGGTTGAGTGAAGTGCAGGTAAATCACTGCTTTGCTTGAATGGTGTATTTGGGACCTTGGATACTGAGGATGGAGGAAGTAAACAGACAGATGTTACAACTTCTGCAATTGCAGGAGAAGGTGCCGTGGGGCTGTAGGAGGGTGTTGGGAGTGAAGGAGGAGTGGACCAGGGTCTTCTGGAGGGAATGGTCCTTGCAGAAGGCTGCTAAGGAAGGAGAGGGGAATATGTGTCTGGTGGTAGCATTCCATTGGAGGTGGAGGAAAAGGCGGCCAATGATCCTTTCGATGTGAATGCTGGTGGGGAGGTAAGTGAGCACAAAGGAGACCCTGTTGCTGTTGTGGGAGAGAAGAGATGGCGTGACGGCTGAAGAGCGGGAAATGCGTCAGACACAGCTGAAGGCCCTGTCAACCATGGTGGTGGGGAATTCTCGGTTGAGGAAGAAGGTGGACATTTCAGAGGCCCTTGTAGAAGCTGGCATCATCAGAACAGATGTGATGAAGATGAGAAACTGGGAAAATAGAGTCTTTACAGGAAACAGGGTATGAGGATGCATAGTCCATGTAACTGTGGCAGTTGATAGGTTTGTAGTGGATGTTGGTAGCAGCTATCTCCAGAAATGGAAACAGTGATGTCAAGGAAGGAAAGGAGGAGTCAGTGATGGACTAGGTAAAGGTGAGATCAGGGTGAAAATTGGAAGTGAAATTGATAATATTTCCAATTCTGCGTGAGAAAGGGAAGCAGCACCGATGACGTCATAAGGGTACCGGAGAAAGTGCTCTGGATGGGCTCCTGATTAGAATTGGAACAAGGAATGTTCCACATACCTCACAAAGAGACAGGTATAAGTGGTACCCATGGCCACTCTTTTGATCTGAAGAAAGTGAAAGGATTTAAAGGAGAAGTTGTTCAAAGTGAGAATGAACTCAGCCAGGCAGAGGTGGGAGGTGATGAATGAGGACGGTTCAGGCCTTTTTTCCAGGATGAAGCAGAAAGCCCTGAGACCATCCTGATGGGGAGTGGACCTGTAAAAGGATTATACATCCATAGTAAAGCGGAGTCGGCTGGACCCCACAAACTGGAAATTCTGAAACTGATGTAAAATATCAGAGGAATCATGGATGTAAGTGGGAAGGGACTAAACAAGGAGAGTAAAAAATCAAGTTGAAGTAGGAAGAAATGAGTTCTGTGAGGCAACAGCAGACAGAAACAATGGATCTGCCTGAGCAGTCTTGTTTATGGATTTTGGGAAGGAGGTAGAAGTGGGCTGTACATGGTTGGGAGACTATGAGTTTCCAATTATTGAGCTTTCATCACAGAGCCAATTGTAACTTTCTCAGGACTTGGCTTCACTCTATCAGTTGTGTAGACTTTCTGAAGAAATGGCATTCCGAAACCTTCACAATGCATTTGTGTGTGTTTAGCTTGAATCCAGCTCTCCTGGTTTTTTTCCATGGTTTCATTGTGGTCATGGCCTTTTCCAATACCAATCCTAGATCTGGATATCATCAGGTATATCAACTGCTTCTTTATATCCTGTGTATTTTTTTTCCTTCACTCATGGGAGGGGGGCATTGCTGGCTGGCCAGCATTTATTGCCTATCCCTAGTTGTTCTTGTAAAAATGGTAGTGAGCTGCCTTTTTGAACCACTGCAGTCCATGTTCTGTTGGTAGACCCATTGTGCCCTTGGGGAGGGAATTCCATATGTCTCTGTATTATACTTGAACACATAATCTCCTTTCAAGGCCAGAAAGCGAATGTGGGAATTACTGGAATTAAAGGGCTGTGTAGAATATTGCCAACAATGAAGATTTCTTGTCAAGTGTCACATTTGACAGGCTATTTCTGGGATGAAATATGCTAAAAACTTTTGCCCTGTGATGTAATAATTATTTTGTGCTGTATTTACGTCCGAGGTCCATGCGTTTCAGTGTCTTTCGAAATCAAATCAGCAGGCACGGGATATCCAAGGAGCTGGAGGGAACACTGCCTATGACCTCTTCGAATTTTGGAATAAGAAATGTTTTCTTCTTACTGCTTGATTTACTCAATCTGTAGGCTTTATGACTCTGTCAAACATTTTCTTTTCTTCCATCTCACAAAATTCATTTTCAAGTTTTCCTTTTAGCTCTTTAGATATTTTATGAGAGGGGGAAACGTGGATCTCAGTTTGCTTTCATGGCGTCTATAGTGATGCGCTACTCAAGTTCTTCAAAGCATCTGACCATCTTATCAAAACACACTGGATACATTTGTAATAGATCTTTCTTGTTTCTGATAGGAGGGTCCTTTTCAATGGGTGTGCTTCCCTCAGTGTCACTTATTTCTCTTCATGATTTATTGAAGTAAGTTGCAGCTCTTTGCAACTACTCAAAGCCAGGATAGCAGAACCACCTGTTCCAGTGAAATAGTACACATAGTTAACACTACTTCAAGAAAGTAATTCTTGCCTTGGTTCTCAGCCAAGGGTCCTTGTGAGAAACTACTCAACCATTTGCGGAGGGGTGGGAAGATGAAATATTGTGAAAGGGATTGGGGTCTGGATTCATGAATGTAGGGGAAGGGTTAAAGAGTAGGGCAGGGCAAAATTTGGGGTTGGGGGGGGTACTCTGATAGTCCCAGGTATCCCACAAAATAGATTCCCCTTTTGCCTGATAACAGTGTGAGGGGTTGAAATTGCCAGGCATCTTCTGCTTTTGGATCAGACAGAATGAAACCATTAAGAGACAATTTATTGTCGACGTTAGACCTCAATAAGGTAAAAGGTAAGAAGTCACCTGATGCTTTCCCTGCACTCCAGTTACATTTCAGATGGGGAGCGGGTTACAGATGGACAGTTGGAAGACCACAAACAAAATATCAGTTCCTTCCTACCCTCTAAGATGCTGGCAGAGGAGCACCTAAAATCCAGCCTTCAACAATGCTCTTTTCTCCAAATATTTTATTGAAAAAAGGTGCACTTATTGCATGATTTGTAAAATTTGTTTTTTTACACTTGATGCTGTAAAGATGTAATTCAGACTGAAAGGACCTAAGTGGCACATGCATGGTAAAGTATTTCTCATAATATAATATTAACACTGGTGCAAAACTAGTAATTCATTAGTTAATCATCAGTAATATTTTCGAACATGAGAATGCACATGTAGACTCACTTGGGTATTGCTTTTGTCAGCTTTCACCCAACCCTACAATGATGTTACCGTTTTAATAATTACACTGAATGCTGTAATAAGTGTAATACTGCATTAGCTCTTGTTCTTCACTCAATGATTTCAAATTTGTTTTTCAGGAATTTTCCTATCTGTTTAAAAGTAAGATTAAAAGTAGGATCAGAACTGAGACTGATTCTGGAAAATTCGTTATTGCTGCTTCTTTGAAACCAATAGCAACTTCTGAAATCGACACGTGCATCTGTTCAGGATTTTCATATTCGACTGCACATGTAGATTTCCGAAGTTGCTGTCAGTGATTCTACACTTCTCCCACTGCTATGCCACAGCCTGAAATCAAGTAGAAATCAATGAACTATACGAAGCTGTTCTTTTGCATTACTCGGCTCTCAGTAATAGCCCTTAACAAAGCATCTTTTTGAACAAGGTGTAAATGAGTTTTAAATAGTGCGCTGAGGAATAGCTTCAGTGTCTATAAAAAGCTTATTTAATATATATGGAGTATCAGATTTCTCCAGCATTGTCTAAAATAATTCACATATTTTAAATGCTTTCTAAAGTTTGTACATTAATCCCACTTGTATGTCCCAATCATTTATTCTCTTTTCTGTACAACTGAATTGAAAGGAAGGACTGGGGTGTAATGGTAACTCAGTGGTTATCACTGCTGCCTCGCAGCACCGGAAACCTGGGTTCAATTCCACCCTTGGATGACTGGCTGTGCAGTTTCCACATTCTCCCCCTGTCTGTGTGGAATCCCTCCGGGTGCTCTAGTTTCCTCCCACAGTCCAAAGATGTGCAGGCTAGGTGTGTTAGCCATGGAAAAATGCACTGTTACAGGGATGACGTGGGCCTGGGTAGGATGCTCTTAGAGGATTGATGTGGGCTGAATGGCTGCTTCTCCACTGTAGGGAATCTATAATTGAATGAGTTATAACTAAGGGCTTTCTGTCTGTCAGAACACTTCAATGTGATTGGTTGCTCAATGACAATATCTTTGTTGGACTCTTAGAGATATGCGTGACTTGGCATTGGCTTCAAACTGACATCAGGAAAGGGGAAATCCATTTTTGTACCCTAATATGTTCCCAGAAAAATGCATGCTAATTGGAAAATATACTGAATGAAAAACACGTTCCAGTAGGAGAGCACGCAATACATGTTTATATGGGGTTAAATTCCTAACTTGTAATTTTCCACTAGAAATTCTGCAATGCCGTACCTTCTGCTCATCACTTCCTGCCTCCTGCCTACTGCGTCCCCTGTCTGCCTATCCTCCTAAATGCCTCTCCTTTTCACTGCTTGCACCAACTATTGACCTCTTCAGATTCTTCCACTTGCCACCTCTACCAACTTGCTGTCTCTCTCCTTCATCGCCGCCTTCCTTGAATTTCTCATTCATCACCTCTCCTAAGTCTCTCACTTATTCTCAATGCTTCCCCTCTCCTGACTGCCCCACTCATCACCGCTCGTGAGTCTCTTGTTCTCCACTCCTCCTCACTACTCCCAATCACTGCTTCCTTGCTCATGAATCCTCGCTGTGAGCCGGGAGGGGCGGCATAAAGGAGGGAGCAAGCTAGGTAGCAAGAGGATCTCAAGGTTGGAGGGAGTGGGCAGGTTGAGAAAGCAGGGAATAGGAGAATGAAGAAAAGTAGGGTTGGCGGGTGGAAGTGTCAGCATAATGAGGGAAGTGGTGAATGGGAGGATTGGTGCAAGAAGGTTGAAAATACTGGGGATTGGCAAGTGCAAGGGTTCAATTCCCATATTAGCTGTGATAGATTATGGAGGGCTACCTCTTTGACTTGTCCCATGCTTCTTGTGAAGTACTGTGCTCTTCAGCAATATAGCTGCATGTCCCTCTCTCAACAGAGTGAAATGTCCAGGTCTGTAATGGATTATAGCTAATAACTTTAAATTGAGATAAGATACCACAAGAACTTTTATTTCTATCATAGCCTCAAACAAGAAATTGACAATTCTGTTGCAGGATAAAGAGCTGGCAATTTTTTTATGGGAGCACTGTCTCAAGAGTAGAACTGAACAGAAGTCATCACCATATACTGGAAGCAATCTTCAATCCTGTTACGTGCATTCCTAGATTTTGGATGTTAATGCAAAATAAGACACTTTAAAAGTTTAACTAAACATGCCTTGTTTTGGAGAGGAGGAAATTAAAGTCCTGTCATTATCGATATATACCATGACACTGCAGAGTTCTTGTGGTACAGTGGTAATGTTGCTACTTCTGAACCAGGAAGAGTTAGTTCAAGTCCCACCTGCTCCAGAGGTGTGTAATACAATCTCACAGTGGGTTGATTAGGAAATATCCATGTTATAATACTTTTAAATAGAAACATCATTCAGAACATTTGACCAATGTTGGTAAGTTGTCTTAGTAATGTTGAAAAAGGTCCAGTTTATAGAAGTGACTTCTGCAGTTCTTCTGCAGCTGCTATTGTCAGGTGCCAAGCCTCATCCTTTGATTTAGAGTCAGAGTCATGCTCACGACCACCTTCTCAAGGGCAACTAGGGATGGGCAAGAAATGCTGGGCAGCCAGCAATGCCCACATCCCAAAAATGAATAGAAAAAAAAGTCATAGAGTCATAGAGATCTCCAGCATGGAAACAGGTCCTTCAGTCCAACTCGTCCATGCTGACCAGATATCCTAAATAAATATAGTCCCACTTGCCAGCATTTGGCCCATATCCAATTAAACCCTTCCTATTCATATACCCATCCAGATGCTTTTAAGCGTTGTAATTGTACCAGCCTCCACCACTTCTTCTGGCGGCTCATTCCAGATACACACCACCCTCTGCGTGAAAAAGTTGCCCCTTAGGTCCCTTTTAAATCTTTCCCCTCTCACCTTAAACCTATGCCCTCTAGTTCTGGACTCCCCACCCTGGGGAAAAGACCTTGTCTATTTACCCTATTCATGCCTCTCATGATTTTACAAACCTCTATTAGGTCACCCGTCAGCCTCTGTCGCTCCAGGGAAAGTATCCCCAGCCTATTCAGCCTCTCCCTATAGTTCAAACCCTCCAACCCTGGCAACATCCTGGTAAACCTTCTTTGAACCCTTTCAAGTTTCACAACATCCTTCCTACAGCAGGAATACCAGAATTCAACGCAGTTTTCCAATAGTGGTCTAACTAATGTCCTGTACAGCCACAACATGACCTCCCAACCCCTATACGCAATGCACTGACCAATAAAGGTAAGCATACAAATGCCTTCTTCACTATTGGATCTACTTGCAACTCCACTTTCAAGGAACTATGAACATGCACTCCAAGGTCTCGTTGTTCAGCAACACTCCCCAGGACCTTACCATTTAGGATTTCTGGTCGGCATGGATGAGTTGGACCAAAGGGTCTGTTTCCATGCTGTATATCTCTATGACTCAATGGCGATGATTCTAAATCAAAGGATGAAGCTTGGCACCTGACAATAGGAGCTGCAAAAGAACTGCAGAAGTCACTTCTATAAACTGGACCCTGTTCAACATTACTAAGACAACTTACCATTAAGTGTATAAGTCCTGCCTGATTGGCTTTCCAAAATGCAGCACCTCACATCTGCCACTCCTCGGCCCATTGGCCCATCTGATCAAGATCCTGTTGTACTCTGAGGTAACCTTTCTCACTGTCCAGTACATCTCCAATTCTGGTGTCATCTGCAAACTTACTAACCATACCTACTCTGTTCACATCCAAATCATTTATAAAAATGACCAAAAGCAATGATCCCAGCGCCAATCCTTGTGGCACACCACTGGCTTCAGGCATACAGTCTGAAAAGCAACCCTCCACCACCACATCTGTCTCCAACCTTTGAGCCAGTTCTGTATCCAAACGGCTAGTTCTCCCTCTATGCCTTGTGATCTAACCTTGCTAACCAGTTTACTATGAGAAACCTTGTCGAACGCCTTATTGAAGTCCATATAGATCACATCCACCGCTCTGCCCTCATCAATCCTCTTTGTTATTTCTTCAAACAACTCGATCAAGTTAGCGAGACAATTTCCCACGCAAAAAGCCATGTTAACTATCCTTAATCAGTCCTTGCCTTTCCAAATATATGTAAATCCTGTCATTCAGGATTCCCTCTAACAACTTGCCCACCACTAATGTCAGGCTCACCAGTCTACACTTCCCTGGCTTTTCCTTGCCACCTTTCTTAAATAGTGTGACCACATTAGGCAATCTCCAGTCTTCCGGCACCTCACATGTGGCTATACTTGATACAAGCATCTCAGCAAGGGGCCCAGTAATTTCTTCCCTAGCTTCCCACTGAGTCTAGGGTACACCTGATCAGGTCCCGGGAATTTATACACCTTTTTGCATTTTAAGACTACCAGCACCTTCTCCTCTGCAATATGGACACTTTTCAAAATGTTGTTATTTATTTCCCCATGTTCTCTATCTTCCATATCCTCCACCACAGCAAACACTGATATAAAATGTTTGTTTAGTACCTCCTCCACCTCCTGCAGTTCCACACGTAGGTGGTCTTGCTGATCTTTAAGGGGTCCTACAGTCTCCCTAGTTACTCTTTTGTCTTTAATGTATTTGCAGAAACCCTTTGGATTCTCCTTAACCCTATTTGCCAAGGCTATCTCATGTCCCCTTTTTGCTTTCTTGATTTCCCTCTTATGTATACTCCAACTGCCTTTATACTCTTCTAAGGAATCACTCGATTTCTGCTGTCTATACCTGACATATATTTCTTTCATATTCTTGACCAAAACCTCAATTTCCCTAGTCATCGAGCATTCCCTACTCCTACCAGTCTTGCCCTTTACTTTAACAGGAACAAACTGTCTCCGGACTCTCTACCTCATTTTCGAAGGCTTCCCATTTTCCAGCCATCCCTTTACCCGCGAACATCCGCCCCCAATCAACTTTTGAAAGCTCTTGTCTAATACCATCAAAATTCTTCCAATTTAGAACTTTAACTTCTAGATCCAGTCTATCCCTTTCCATCACATTCTCCTAAATAACATATCTAAGATCAAGAGATAGTTGGAACTGCCGATGCTGGAGACCCGAAACATCAGCTTTCCTGCTCCTCTGATGCTGCTTGGCCTGCTGTATTCATCCAGCTCTACACCTTGATATCTAAGATCAAGATTGCTTGCATTTTCACTCATTTCTTCTCTGCAGGTACCTCGTACATCCATCTAAGCAGCCAATCCTCACAATGACACTGAATTAATTTCCCTCTCACCAACATGCCTCACTATCACTATTTACAAATTCTGTCTTTCATTTCTCTGAACACAAGCCCTTCCTAACATCTCCCTAGTTTCTGTCAATGCAGAAGAAGAGATCACACAACTTGGCAAGAGCTAGAGACATGGGGTTGTGGGATGGAGTGGGTGAGAGCATCCAGGGACAGGCTTGTTGGTGACTTAATGTGTCTGCCCAGCTAGAACACTGGGAAGGAGGTCTTCCAGCATGAGGCTGAAGATTTGAGCAGCGAAATGAAAGCTTGAGATTTCTGAATGCTTGCATATTTCAGGATAGCTCGGCCTCTGTGTTAGATAGATTCTCTGGTGGGAGTTTCACCCCTTTCCACCTCCACCTGAGTGTTAGCCATTCTGCCTGGTATGAGAGCATGCAATCGCTGAGAAGGAAGCTGGTGCTGCTACTGGTGCTGTTGCAGTAGAAAGGTCTCTGCTCTAGACGCTCAACAGAGCAGGGCAGTGTAGCGGTATAAGCTGCTCCCATGCCACTGTAAAGGCTGGAAACAAAGAAGTGCAGCTAGGGATGGGCAAAGTCAGGTCAGGTGAAGTGGCTTCCAAACAGTTGGTACTCAATCTTCCGAGCAACGAAAGGCCTGTTTTCTGTTGTGGTAGGAAGTTGTTAATGAAAATATTTTCTGTAGTCTAGTGCATTAGTTGTTTACTAATTGCTTGTTATGGTAAAAATCTTAAAAAGTGCAATCATGTTGAGTGATTCTTTATTTAGGTCATTGACAAATATATGAGTCTATTTTTAAAGTTATTGGTGTCTATGAGAATCAATATCTTTAATTTTGACCTGTGCTCCCTTCAAGCACAGCTATCCTGCTGGCAATAAACCATTAACTATTTTTTAACCTGACAAGAAATTATTGCTTTTCAATTTTGAATTAAGAACATTTTTTGACAAATCGCATCTGGCAGGTGAAAGAAACTACTTCTTTTAAAGTTAAAATCAGCTTTTCTCTTTGACTATCTTTGAAATGTTAATTTCCTGATGAGTGTTAATTACAGGATCTGGACAAAAATAACAACATTCTCACACTTTCAGGAAGAATTTCACCTCAAGTTAGTTTCCAATTTCCTTTTGTCATTTGTTTATTTGCAAAAAAACACAGCCAATCCAGACTACTTTCCAACATGACAGGATTAACATTATGCTCTGTCTACATGTACTCCAATAATATGGCGCAAAAAGATTATCCTTTGCCAAATACAGTTGAGTCACTGAGTGAAATGAGTTCAAGTAATCTGAATATAGTCCCCAGCAATTTAATAAGTATAGAAGGGACGTGCTCCAGATTTGGCAGATGCCACATAAAATGTTATGAGTGAATGTGTGAAGAATGGAAATGTCACAACTATAATGATAAGATCTGAAAAATGTTCATATCAGTCAGCACTCGTTTTGGTCCACTGAACCATATATTTACCATCCTACTTGTATTGCTCTTAGCTAAAACAATCAAAAAACTAATCCCAATTCTCACTGTATCCTGGCTGTTTTAACTCTATTGCTTCAAATATTTATTATCGTTTTCTTTATTAGGTCTGTGATCTCTGGCCCAGCCATCCATACAAAAGAAAGAAACACACAACCTCATCACATTTCAAAGTGAAATAATTACTTAGATATGTTGATAATGTTGCACCTAAGGAAACAGTAAAATATCCCATGCTTCAATAATCCTCCATGTAAATAATTTTTACTTGACCCATAGCCTCATATTTTTTCAATACTAATATTATGGAATCTGCCACACTGATAACAGATCTGGAGAAGCAAAGTCTTTCTCCAATCAAAATATTAAAATACTTCAAACATTTTAAAATCTCTTATAAAAATCTCCTCCTAAAATCAAGGAGACAGAAACAGAAACAGGAGCTGAAGAAGAGTAGTATTGTTCATAGAAGTATCATTTAGGATTTGGTATGTTAACTCTGTTTCTCTCTCCACAGATTTTGTCAGATCTGCTAAGTTTCTCTTCAGGGTTATAATGATCTTACAATTCAGTTTAATTCAGGTTTCCAGTATCTGGAGAATTTTGCCTTCATCTCTTCCTAATATTAATTGCTACAGGGAAAAGAGTCTTGGGGGAAAGGAATGAGTTTAACTTGCATCAACAACATAGAAGAGCAGACATTGGATTCACTGCCCATTATACTGCAAAAATAATTTACAATCAGTGTTTATAATGGGTGCCTGACCTAATATTGCCCATTTACACCAATGCTGAACATTGCCAGAATCTTAGTATTTTCCTCAAAACTTTATGCTTATCTTCTTTTTAATGTTTCTTTTAGGAGCAATTTAGTTGTTTCGTCTCTGCTCTTTCTAACCTTTTTTGTACTTTTCTAATTTATTGATTGTCAAACGTATTTTAGTTTAGCCTCTACCCACAATGGAAGTTAACTCTAAATTAGTAAACCATCGATGGTGATAAAAATTATAATTTTAAATTCCAGGTATCATACTGTTGCATATTTGCAGCACGGTTCCAATAGTTTTGATATCCATTTGTTCAAGATCTATCTAGTCACACTATCGGGAAACTAGATATTTTAACTAATAGGTCTCTATGTTCTTCCATATATTTTAGTGTGTGCACCCCTGATTCTTGTTTATGTAAAATGCAAAATGTAAAACCTCACACTTATTAACTTTAGGTTCATCTGCCTATCATCTAAACCATTCTAATAACCTGTCCATATTTTCCTGAAACCTCTTACATGTCTTCTGTTTAATGAACAGGAACATTTGGGCTTAGTTCATAAGTGGTAAGCAACATTTATGCCATAAAAGTGCCATGCAATAACAACCTCCAACATAAGAGAATCAAATTATCTTCCCTCACCAAGATTGCTGATTCCCACAATCTCCCACCAACAATAAACTGATTACTGTCACTAAGAGAAAGACAGTGGCCAAGAATTCCGCAGACAGTAACTGACTTCCTATCTTCCCAGTAACAGTCCACCATTTACAAGGCATGGTCAAGAGTGTATGATGGAATACTTCACATTTGCTGTGATGAGTGCAACTCCAACAACATTCAAGAAGCTCAACACCATCCACAACACAGTAACTGCTCTTCAACATCCCATTCAGCACCTTAAATATTCACTCCTGTCACCACTGCACACTGCAGCAACTTGCCAAGGCTGCCTTGACAGTACCTTCCAAACCTACAATCTCTCCCCTTTAGCAGAACAAGGACAGCAGATGCATGGGAACACCATTGCCTGCAAATTCTCTATCAAGACACACATCATTTTAACTTCTCAACATATTGCTTTTCTTCAGTGTTGCAGGATCAAAATCTTGTTACTCCCTCCCTAACAGCAATACGGGCATAGTTAGACAATATCCACTTCACCTATTCAAAAAGACACCTTCTTCAAGAATAATAAATGTTGGCCTTGCCAGTGCATCTCACAAACCGCATTCTTGATAAATATATATATGTATATATAAAACTACATGCTTTTTTTCCTTTATCTTTGAATTGGTCACACAAAAAAGAAAGTCTCCAGCAATTTTTTTTTAAATATGATTTGTCTTCAACCAATCTATGCTGATTACCTATCCATTTCTAAATGCTAACTATCCATTTCAAAATCTTTTCTAATGATTTCTAAGAGTTTGCCCAAAGGGGAGGCAATGGCCGAGTGGTATTATCGCTGGACAGTTAATCCAGAAGTCCAAATAATGTTCTGGGGATCCAGGTTCAAATCCTGCCACAGCAGCTGGTGGAAATTGAATTCAATAAAAATATCTGGAATTAAGAATCTAATGATGACCATGAATCCACTGTCATTGTCAGGGGAAAAACCCATCTGGTTCACTAACGTCCTTTAGGGAAGGAAACTGCCATCCTTACCTGGTCTGGCCCACATGTGACTCCAGACCCACAACAATGTGGTTGACTCTGAACTGTCTTCTGGGCAGTTAGGAATGGGCAATAAATGCCTTCTAGCCAGCAATGCCCTCACCCCATTAATAAATAAATAAAACTAATTGCATTGTGTTATCCACTTCCCACTTTCTCTTTGAACAAGAGTTGGTTTAGCTAATCTAGTCCTGAGACCCAATCTACCAATTTGAGCGGCACTGAAAAATTTTGGCCAATGTATTTCCTCTCTGTTTGGTTCCAGAAGTTCATTGCGTAAATCCCAATAACTAATCGACCTTGATTTAGTTTGATAATCTCCTTTGAAGGAGAAGTTTGGGACAGTGAAATGTGCTCTGTAAATACAAATCGTTGTTGATAGGTTCCTGTTGATTTATTTTTACAACAGCATTCAGCACTTTTATTAAGTGCCTGAATATGTTGTCTCTCAATAATATAATCTTTTAAGCATGATCAACAAAATTCTACATAATGGGAGTGAAACAAACAAGTTACACCCTGACGTAAAACAAGACTGAAGCAGCACTACTTGTGAAAGCAAGAGCTGTATATTTTACAAGTGAAAATTGCGGACAGCTAAAAGACAATGTACTCCACTCTCTGCTGTGCCCAAAGCTAAGTTGACAAACCCTACAATAAAATGTCAGGGTTTCAATTGAAAGTTTAGTAAGATAGATTTTCTGCATCTTTGCACAAGAGGAAAATGCATCTCAAAGTATTAGATGGTCTCTCATTTCTTCTTCTATTCACAATCACAGGAGAACAAAATACTGGTAAATCCTACTCAAGGCTAAAGCTCAGTGAAGCATTTAAGCGGCCATGCGCTAAATCCTTCCACAACGTTGGAAGTACACAGAATGTCCTTAATCTGATATTGATTAAAACCCTGGCATACATTCAAGTAATTAGAACATTTTCTCAGTGCACTGAATGGTACCAAACCATTCGCCAAATAAAACATAACATATTCTTTTTGCTGCAATATACTGAAGAAAATTACAACATTATGTGCAACAGATTGTATCCCTCAAGCTGCAGGTGCATAGTTCAAATAGCTGAAATACAAATTTTACTGAAAACACACTACTTTCGCCTGTTTTATAACAGAAATATTTAGCACATTTCCACTTACAAAGCAAAGCATATTTTCAATGCAAAAGGCTAGATTTTATGGGCTATGAAGGAT
Organism: Rhincodon typus; assembly: GCF_021869965.1. Classification (NCBI taxonomy): domain Eukaryota; kingdom Metazoa; phylum Chordata; class Chondrichthyes; order Orectolobiformes; family Rhincodontidae; genus Rhincodon; species Rhincodon typus. The sequence goes on from NC_063334.1 coordinate 106,496,911, forward strand.
ACTGCTGACTGCCTTGTCTCCATCAGCACCCCTGGAAGGATGATCAGTCCTAAGTGAACCAACTTTTAAAAAGTCCGCCCTGCAGCAATAACATGCTGGTGACAGCTAAACAGGGCCAGTGTCGGATTTCTGCCACATCCCTGAGAGCTGCCAATCAATCTGATTGGCTTTCTGCGGCTACAGAGGTGATGGTGGTGGTTGGGGGGCGGGGAACGAGTTGAGCTGCCAGGATTTGGAGGGCAGGCAGGGAAGAATGAAGTACCTGCGGGCTTCCTTTGGAGGGGCAAACTTGATGTGTACAGGGCTTCCCCGATCGATATGCCCTCATCCCTCTCCCCTTCCCCACCATTTGAGAGAAGCCCTTTCGAAAAATATCGCTTGCACTCTGCCAGTGCTCAGCACTTTAGGTATTTGCTGTTCAGAGATGCTATTACATACCTCAGGAGCAGGTGGAACTTGATCCCTGATCTCCTGGTTCAGAGATAGGGACACTACCACTGTGCCACAAAAGCCCTTCCCCTGCCCACTCTTTTATAGTACTACAATCGGATTGAGGTTCTTACTTTGCCAATTAATTGGGTAGTTAAGGACTCCAGTAGGTTTAGTGGGTGATTTTCCCATTCATTATAATGGAGAGTGGGTCAGAGGTAGGCAAGAAGGAGCTGGACTGGGAACCCAAATGATTTAATGTACTCCAATGCTGAAAAAGCAATAGATAGTGGAGGTGGTGTAAAATCCAATCCTATGGATATTGCAACTTTTATTACAACAATCTAAATTATAATGAGATAAAAAGATGTAGAGCTGGATGAACACAGCAGGCCAAGCAGCATCAGAGGAGCAGGAAAGCTGACGTTTCGGGTCTAGACCCTTCTTCAGAAATGGGGGAAGGGAAGGGGATTCTGAAATAAATAGAGTGGGGGGGAAGCGGATGGAAAATGGATAAAGGAGACATTTTTCCCTCCCCACCCTTATCTGCTTTCCGGAGGGACACTCTCTCCGTGACTCCCTTGTCTGCTCCACACTCCCCTCCAGCCCCACCACCCCCCAGCACTTTTCCCTGCAACTGCAGGAAGTGCTACACCTGCCCCCATACCTCCCCCCTCACCCCCATCCCAGGCCCCAAGAAAACCTTCCACATCAAACAGATGTTCACCTGCACATCTGCTAATGTGGTATACTGTATCCGCTGTTCCCGATGTGGCCTCCTCTACATCGGAGAAACCAAGCAGAGGCTTGGGGACCGCTTTGTGGACCACCTACGCTCGGTCGTGACAAACGACTGCACCTCCCAGTCGCAAACCATTTCAACTCCCCCTCCCACACCTTGGACGACATGTCCATCCTGGGCCTCCTCTAGTGCCACAACAATGCCACCCGAAGGTTGCAGGAACAGCACCTCATATTTCGCTTGGGAACCCTGCAGTCCAATGGTATCAATGTGGATTTCACAAGCTTCGAAATCTCCCCTCCCCCGACCGCATCCCAAAACCAGCCCATCTCATCCCCACCTCCCTAACCTGTCCATCCTTCCTCCCACCTATCCACTCCTCCCACCTCAACCCCACCCTCACCTCCTACCTACCAGCCTCATCCCGCCTCCTTGACCTGTCTGTCCTCCCTGGACTGACCTATCCCCTCCCTAACTCCCCACCTACACTCACTTTTACTGGCTCCATCCCCGCCTCTTTGACCTGTCTGTCTCCTCTCCACCTATCAGCTCCTTTATCCATCTTCCATCCGCCTCCCCCTCTCTCTCTATTTATTTCAGAATCCCCTTCCCCTCCCCCATTTCTGAAGAAGGGTCTAGACCTGAAACGTCAGCTTTCCTGCTCCTCTGATGCTGCTTGGCCTGCTGTGTTCATCCAGCTGTACACCTTGTTATCTCAGATTCTCCAAGCATTGGCAGTTCCCACTACCTCTAACTTATAATGAGGCATACTTAACATTAATAACTTTTTATTTACTTTGACTGGGTTGGATCCTATGGCCACAAATTGGATGGGCCACTCCCCTCCAACCCACAGATGTAAAATGCAGTATGATGACATGCAATTTCAGACAAAGCCTGTGAAGAATATAAAGGAAGCAGCAAAGAACTTAAACTTGGAATTAGGAGGGCAAGAAAGGGTCATGAAATATTCTTGGTAAATAGGATTGAGGAGAATCCCAAGGCATTTTATGCATATATTAGGACCAAGACGGTAGTTAGGGAAAGGCTAGGTCTCCTCAAGGACAAAGGAGGGAATTTGCACATGGATCCAGAGGAAGTGAGTGAAGTCCTTAATGAGTACATCACATCGGTGTTCACGAAGGAGAAGGATGTGGATGATGGTAAGATTAGAGAATTGATATTCTAGGACATGTTGATATTAAGAGGTAGGAGGTGTTGGGTGTCTTGAAAAACATTAATGTGGATAACTCCCTGGGACCAGATGGGATTCATCCCAGGATACAGAAGGAGGCAACAGAGGAGATTGCTGGGGCCTTGGCAGAGATCTTTGTATCATCAATTGGCCACTGTTGTTCCTTTTGTTTAAGAAGGGCAACAGGGATAATCCAGGAAATTACAGGCCAGCGAGCCTCACATCAGTGGTAGGGAAATTATTGGAGTAGATTCTTAGGGAGAGGATTTACTTACATTTGGAAAAGAATGGAATTGTAAGGAATAGTCAGCATGGGTTTGTCCAGAGGAGGATGTTTTTCTCACAAATTTGATTAAGTTTTTTGAGGAAGTGACGAAGATGACTCAAGAAGGGAGGGCATTAAATGTTGTCTACATGAACTTTACTGAAGTTTTGGCAAGGTACCTCTCATGGCAGGCAGCTCCAGAAGATTAAGTCACATGGGATCCATGGTGAGTTGGCAAGTTATGTACAAAACTGTCTTGGTCATAGATGACAGAGGGTATTTATGGAGAGATATTTTTCTGGCTGGAGATCTGTGACCAATGGTGTTCTGCAAGGATCACTGCTGGGACCTCTATTACTTACAATTTATATAGATGATTAAAATGAAAACATAGGTGGTCTGATCAGTAAATTTTCAGACGATATGAAAGTTAGTGCAGTTGTGGATAATGAGGAAGATGGTCAAAGGATACAGCAAGAATGAATCAGTTGGAAAGTTGGGTGGAGAAATGGCATTTGGAGTTTAATCTGGACATGAGTGAGATGATACATCTTGGGAGGTTAAATACAACAGGAAAATATGTAGTAAATGGAAAGACCCTTACAAGCACTGACACTCAGAGAGATCTTGGAGCGCAAGAATAGAGCATCCTAAAAGTGGCAACACAAGTGGATAAGGTAAAGAAGGTGTACGGCATGCCTGCCTTCATCGGTTGGGGCACTGAGTATAAAATTTGGCAAAATACATTGCAGTTGTTTAAGATTTTAGTTAGACCACATTTGGAGTATTATATGCAGTCTGATCAACACACTATAGGAAGGATGTGGAGGCTTTGGAAAGAGTGCAAATGATGTTTAGCAGGATATTGCGACCCTGAGAATATTAGCCATAAGGAGAGTTTGAACAAACTTGGATTGCTTTTCTTAGAGCATCAGAGGCTGAAGGGCAACCAGTTAGAAGTATATAAAATTATGTGAGCCATGGATAGAGTGGACAGTTGGAGTCTGTTTCCCAGGTTGGAAATGTCAAATACTCGGGGACATAAGTTTAATGCGCGAGGGGGAATGTTTAAAGGAGTTGAGCAAGGCAAGATTTTTACGCAAAGGATGGTAGGTGCCTGGAATGTGTTGTCAAGGGAGGTGATAGAAGCAGATGATAGCCACATTTAAAAGGCATTCAGACAGACACATGAGCAAGTAGGGAATAGACGGATATGGACCATGTGCAGATAGATGGGATTAGTTTAGAATGGCATTGTGGTCAGCACAGACATGGTGGGCCAAAGGGCATGTTCCTGTGCTGTGGTGTTCTACGTTCCAATCGACCCAATGACACTTGATTCTGAGATGCTAGGGGTGAGTACCAGTGGACCACTCACTTTCTGATCCAACTACCTTATCCTGCCTAAAAATGTCAATCCAGCTCAACATCTGCACATTTTCTGGAGAATTTTGAGTCTATATATTTCTGTTTAATTTAATGGCATTATGCACTTTGATTAAAAGATGTGATTCCCACACTGTACAGATTTAAGTTATTGTGCATTTTTTAACATTTTTTTGCATTTGTGGTGCCGATCTACAATGGTGTCAATGCTAGGTTCCATAGAAGGATTAATCTATTCACCCAACCAACATAGGTGTGACTAACATAGGTTTATTTATTTAACTACAACATCTACATGTTTTGATTTCTTTCTTTTTAATGTAACTGTTGTACTTGAGCAGTGCAAATTCACATAACTCTGCAACTAGTCCAATTTAAAAGTAAACACTGCACTTTTTGTTTGAAGGGACTGGTGGTCTTGGTTGGTGATTGTAGCCATCAATCTCAGACTAACATTTTCATCATGCTGGCAGAGCTCTCTGCTAACTTCCTAGCCAATTTAAAAAAGAAAGTTTGAACTATTAGACATTGTTATTAGAAAAATTATCTGCTAAAGTACAATTGCTACCAGTATTGGGATTACAAAACCTTGACTCAGATCTGAGTTGCAACCTTTGGATCTGCATTTTAAAGATTGCCTGTCAAATTAAACTATCATTAGGAGAAGGGGCGTCCAGTTCGTGGGCAAATTGTGTAGCCAGAGTCATCATGCTGTCTTATTTTAGTGCTTTACAAACTGAAGACACTGGGCCCCTTTGGCAGCTTCAGTTGCATTGAAACAGCCTCACCACACAAGAGCAACAATAATGTCAAGGCTCTGAAAGACATAACGTTGCCAAGGAAACATTCCCGCTGTTCTCATTCTTTCACTTCAACAGTTGCCAGGCCTTTCTATCTGTGCTAAGGCTATAAATCAAAATTGTGAGGCACCAGCTTATGATGAAACAAATTAAAGGCTCAAGGCCCCCAGTAAGACAGTATAATACGGTTAGTTACTAAGCTTTATGGAACAAATAAACACACTCCTCAGTTTTTGCTAAATTGGTTGATCTTAGTTCGGGTGACAGTAGAAACACAACAATTGGCCACAGCTTCGATAGCTCAGCGACGGGGACGTCAGCCAAGGTCTCTTCCTGGTAACTATTCATGATTCCTCCTGAAAATGCATGCAGGAAGGTCAGATGAGGAAAGAATCGGATTCAATCGTGATGCTCCTTCATTGCTGAAAAGCCTGCTGACATGAATGATAGTCACTAGGGCACTATGCCAAAGCATAATCAACATCCAAGTAATAATACTCCAGCAAAGGATCACCCGATTCAGGAAAACATGGGAGGGGAAAAATAAGGAGAATCAAATCTGCGAGGGATTGGGGGTGGGGGAGAAATGCGTTTTTGGGACAGCACTTGAGAATCACTGCACAGCTCTATTCCTGTTCATACATCAATAAACAGGAATGCAATGGAAAAGCAATTAAATTAATAATGAAGCCAGAAATACTTCTGGCCTAGAAAAGCTAAATTATCTTGAGTGTAGACAGTATTACAAAGGATTTAAAGAATATTACTGTTCATCCAACAGTTTTATGTCTTGTGGGCAGTAGGCTTCTCTAAATCTTCTTTACTGCCAGTTATAGTCAAGATAATTTAGATTTTTCTAGCAGAGTACACAATGTGTCACAGATACAATTTCGTTTTTTATATCAGTTCTTGAGCTGAGTTCAAACTTGGATCCTTTCCATTATGTTTTATGTTTGTCAATGGAAATAACAGTATTGTTGACACAAAGAAAGCTCCTAAATTTAGAACACAGAGCAAAACAGCAAAATGACATTCCTTGGTGTTAAGAAACTTTATGCTACTACTTACAGTCAAAGGTTTTGGATGCAGGCTGATAAAATTGGCGTGACAGGGTATGGTTTACATTGTATGGTGTCAGGGTGGTCTCACTAAATGGGGGGAGGGGAAGGAAAGGAAATAACAAAGGAAGGTGACGAGGAAGTATTTGGAACAAATTAGCAATAAACAGATATATAAAATCTTTTCAACCATACTGAGGGCCTAGATTTTTGCAATAGCAGTGAGCATTTCTGCTGTGGCATAAAAGCAAGAATCCCACCTCCTGTCCCAGAACCCACCGTTTGATGGTAGTGGGATATCAGGCATTCTGTAGCTCATGAATTCCTTTTGAATGCCAAGGTGTGCCCGCTGAAAACAGATTTGGAAATCCCCAATGAGTGAAACCCGTAATACAGAGATTAGACTTTTGGATAGCCAGCGTGTTCCTTTGGAGATCTGGGATATCCCTACCAGTTTGGTCCTAGGGCACGCTGAGGTATTTGTTGGAAGTTGGGGTCAGGAACATTAAAGGGTTAGGTGCCCTTTGGGACTGTAAACTGGGTAAAAGGTGAATAAATCCCTTGGAGCAAAAACAGAAGTTGCTGGAAAAGCTCAGCAGGACTGGCAGCATCTGTAAAGAAAAAAGTCAGAGTTAACGTTTCGAGCCCAGTGACCCTTCGTCAGAACCAGTCACCAGACCCGAAACATCAACTCTGATTTTTTCTTCACTGATGCTGTCAGTCCTGCTGAGCTTTTCCAACAACTTCTGTTTTTGCTCCTGATTTACAGCATCTGCAGTTATTTTGGTTTTTAATAAATCCCTTGGGACTGTCCAATTCATCAAAACTTGTCAAGACACATCAAATGGGTCAAAACATGTTTTCATGAAGGACAGTGCTTTTCAAAATGAAGTGTTTTCTGCAATATAGGTTTTCAGTAAGAGAACTGTATTTCTTTTCTCCGGTGTGCATAGGTACATAAAACATTGAACATAGAACTGTACAGCACATGAACGGGCCCTTCAGACCACAATGTTGTGCCGGATATAACACCAGATGAAACTAATCCCTTCTGCCTGCCCTTGGTTCATATCCGTCCATTCCTTGTGTATTCATGTGCTTATCTAAAAGTCCCTTAAACCCCCTATTTTGTCTGCCTCCACTACTACCCCTGGCAACATGTTCCAAACTCCTTCTACTCTGTGTAAAAAACTTGCCCCTGACATCTCCTTTGAACTTTCCCTGTCTCACCTTAAATGTATGCCCCCTAGTATTAGACATTTCAACTTTGGGTAAAAAATTCTGAACGTCAACCCTATCTATGCATCTCAGAGTTTTATAGACTTTGATCAAGTCTTCCCTCAACCTCCACACCTCCAGAGGAAACAACCCGAGTTTTTCTAGCCTCTCCTTATAGCTCATACCCTCTAATCCAGGCAACAACTTCTGCACCCTATCCAAAGCCTCCACATCCTTCTGTAAGGTGGCAACCAGAATTGAATGCGATACTCTAAGTGTGGCCTAACCAAAGTCTTATAAAGCTGCAACATGATATCCTAACTCTTGTACTCAATTCCCTGACCAATAAAGGCAAGCATGCCACATGCCTTCTTTACCACCCTGTCTACTTGAGTGGCCACTTTCAGGCAGCTATGGACTTGAACCCCAAGATCCCTCTGTACACCAATGCTATTCAGGGTCCTGCCATTAACTATATACTTTTCCTTAACATTTGATCTCCCAAAGTGCACACTTACCTGGATTAAACTCCATCTGCCATTTCTCCACACATATCTGCAACTGATCTATATTCCGCTGTAGCCTTTGACAACCTTCTACACTACCAACAACTCCACCGATCTTTGTGGCACTTGCAAACTTACTAACCCACCGATCTACATTTTCATCCAAATGATTTATCCCTGCCTGAACACCACTAGTCACCTCCAGCCTTAAAAACACCCTTCCACCACTACCTTCTGCCTTCTATGGGCAAGACAATTCTGAATCCACGCGGCCAAGTCACTTAATCCTCTGATGAGCCTACCACGAGGACCTTGTCTAAAGGCGTACTAAAACCCATGTAGACAACATCCATTGCTCTACCTTCATCAATCATCTTCATCACCTCCTTGAAAAATTCAATAAATTAGTAAGACATGACCTGCCTGGTACAAAGCCATGTTGACTGTCCCTTATTAGGTCATGCTTTTCCAATTGCATGTAAATCCTATCCATAAGAATTCTCCCTCATAGCTTCACAAACACAGATGTGAGACTCACCTGTCTATAGTTTCCTGCATTAGATACTCGCCAGTCCTCCCGGACCTCTCCAGTAGCTAACGAGGATACAAAGATCTTGATCAAGGCCACATCAATCTCCTCTCTTGCCTCTGTCAATAACCTTGGATAGATACCATCAGCTCTAGGGACTTAACTTAATGCTCTTCAAGATACCCATCACCACTTCTTTCTTAACCTCAAAATGCCCTAGCATATAAGCATGCTCCAAACTAATCTCACTATCCTCCACATCCTTCTCCTGATGAAGGATGAATAACAATAATGAAGTACTCATTTAGGATCTCGCCTGCATCAGCTGCCTCCAAGCACGAGTTCACTCCTTTACCTTTGAGTGGTCCTACCTTCTCCCTAGTTATCCTCTTGTTTTTAATGTATCTATAGAATGCCTTGGGATTCTCTTTAACCCATTGTGCCAAGGTCATTTCATGGCCTCTTCTTGCTCTCCTAATTCCCTGCTTGAGTACTTTCCTGCTTTCTTTGTATTCCTAACGTACCCTGTCTGATTTTAGCTTCCTAACCTTACATACACTACAGATACTCAATGAGTTGGCATGGTAGGTGAAGGCAGAAAGGTTGAATGATGGAAATTGGAACTAAGTTGGAATAGAGTTTGGAGGAGCCAAGGGTAAAGGGGCATAGTGTGGCAAAGGAGACATGAAAGGGCTATTAGAGTAGATCAAGGGCATTAAGTGTCATGGATGGGGCATGGGGAAAATGTCAGGGTGAGAGAGAGAGAGGGCTGAAGGTATGCTTTATATTTCTTCCATTTTAGAGTGATAAAATACCCATTTGGATCTGATCTTGAAGCACCTTTGGAGGTGGTAAGACATCTTTGAGAGAGGTAAGGACTGTTTAGTGGAGGTAAAGCCCTCTTTAGGACTGGGAAATGGCATGATTGCATGGAAAAATAAGTGTGTAAACTCAGTGAGATTGCCAAAGGTGCCAAGGACTTGTCCAACAACCTGAGTTACATAAAAATCAACAAAAAATGTCTGTTCATATACGCCAGAATGGGATTTGTGCTGCATGACTGATTTCCCAAACCATCATTTCCATAATGGGGTGTCGCTCAAGTGGGCATTCTGACGGACAGCTCCAGCTGCTTATTGAATGGAAATATATAAAGGATTAAGCTCTCTAGTTTGTTTTGAGATTAATTGAATAAATTTAAATGTTTTAGATGCCTGTTTTATTATCATGATTGTTTCCAGTAGTGCCAAGATCAGCAACAGACACTGTCAGGATGCCTCCTGAGATTTGCCCATGATGGATACGGGATAAGATGGCATGCAGAAGGAAAGTAAAATGTTGCAAATAAGGTCCCTCAGTTGACACTGGGACTATAAAGAGCTATAGTAAATGGATTAAATGGGCATAGACTGTCATAGAGGCTATGAGGAGCCAAGGCGAGAGGGCAAAATTTGGCAGAGGCCAGGAGTGAGCGGGGATAAGGGGCTATGAGCAGAAAGGTCATTTATGCTTTAATCTTTACTTTTAAAGTTTGTCCACAGTATATCACTGAATCCTTACAGTGTGGAAAGAGGCCATTCAGCCAATCGCGTCTGCACAAATCCACCAAAGAGCATCCCACCCAGACCCAGGCCCCCTAAGTCTGCATTTAACATGACTAACCCCACTAATCTGCAGATCCCTAGTCACTATAGACAATTTAACATCGCCAATCCACTTAGACTTTAGACTGCAGGAGGAAACTGGAACACCCAGCAGAAATGGGGAGAACATGCAAACTCTACACAGACAGTCACCCAAGACTGGAATTGAACCCAGATTCCTGGTGCAGTGATACAGCAGTGCTAACCACTGAGCCACCGTGCTGGAGGCCTGAAGTAGGCTTTCTGTCTATATTGCCTGGAGCCTTGATAGCCTCTTAGGCTTTTCCTAGGTCACTTAGCTGGACTCTGAATCCAACTCCCACCGTCCCTGAACAAAGATGTGCAGGCTGCCATTTTTAACGGTGGAGTTTACAGAGCACGGATTTCTTCTGCCTCCACATACGCAAACCAGAAACGGAAATCCAGATAATCTCTTGGCAGATTTTAACAAAAACAAGTCTCAATTTCCCTATTGGGGAGCAGCTTTGACACACTCATCTATCATACAACTAAATGGGAACAACTGGACTCACTAAATTTATATTTACATCTTACCACTCATCAATGATAGCAATGATGAACAAGATCCCATCACAGTAATTTATGACCATGAGGAATAATTGACTAACATTGCTATATATAAAACCATATCTCATGTTGTAGCACTAGAATTAAGAAAATTACTTTAGGAGGTAATATGTCAGTTATACCACACAGCTACTAAATTAAAGGTCTTCAAAGAACTAATGCTGGGAGTGGGCTATACTGTCAAAGATCTTTTCAGCAGCCCTGTGTGAACTATCATAGTCTCTTCGATGACTGTGAAAGTTACAGTCTACTTTGATGAAAAGCTGCGCACAAACTCTTTGAAATTTACATGGAAATAACAATAACAAGGTCCTTTTGGCCCAACAGTTCTTGTACTGTGGCTGCAGAATGTGTGATCTACAGAACAGTACAGCACAGGAACAGATCCTTCAGTTCACCACGTCTGTGCCGACAACAATGCTATTATAAACTAATTCCATCCGCCTGCACATGGTTCATATCCCTCTATTCCCTCCTTGTTCATGCGTACTTCAACAAGATTACTTCCCTAGCTTTGCCAACGTCCTCGATCAGCGAGGCAGCCAAGTGAGAGACTGTGTGCCTCTGAGGATGTGGTGTTCTGTTGTCCTTGTCCATCTAGGTTACAGGTTTGGGAGTGTGGTTGAAGAAACTGTTGAAAGGAGGAAGGCTACAATTGACATTTGATGCCAACCAGCAATAGAATTAGATTCTGAATGTAGACTTCAAGTGACAATGAGGGAACACCAACTCAAGAGGTGCATGACTTTAAGGGGAATTTAGGCATGCTTGTACTGCCATGACATTGTTATTCTTGCCTTCTCTGATAAATTTCCCTCAATTGATCATTAAGCTTAACCAGTAGCAATTGTTTCCTCAGGTCTAAGTAGAGAATAAATATTATGAAATATCAAAATGAATGGGGTATTTCGCCATTCTCAGAGGAAATCGAGCTAACATGATTGCAGAGATTTGCAAAATTAATCAAATGATGAACTTCATTTATATTTTGACCCTTTTAAATATGAATTATTACAATAATGAAAACCTGTGTTTCTCTGAGCCATGTGAATTATCCCTTACCAGAGCTGGTTAATTACCATTCTTAGCCCCACATAAAGAAAGTTTAAGTAATAAATGTGTCTCAACCAAGAGTCCTACAATTTGTTCCAAGTTATTGGAATATTTAATGTTATGATTTCATGCAGAAAAAAATGAGAAAACCTGGATTTACAACTGGCTACCGTGCAGAGAAATTACAGGTGATTTTGTTTCATTCAGCACATTGCTGTATTATCTGAACACAGATTTAAAGTAAAAGCCGAAAGAACTGCGGATGCTGTAAATCAGGAACAAAAACAAAGTTGCTGGAAAAGCTCAGCAGGTCTGGCAGCATCTGTGAAGGAGAAAACAGAGTTAACGTTTCAGAACTGAGGAAGGGTCACCGGACCCGAAACGTTAACTCTGTTTTCTCCTTCACAGATTTAAAGTAGTTGTGAGAAAAAAGGAAAAAAAGTGTGAATTTCACTGCTATCAAATACAATCTAAAATACTTTTGATGAAGACAACTTGGCTTATCTGGTGGCTTTGTGGATAAACGCATGTGTGGTCTGGTACCTAGCTCTAAGACAAGAACGTCTCAAGTTCAAAACTTGCATTATTGATCTTAACTAGTAGTGGCTTAATGTTGGATAAAGCAGACATGGTTTCTGTTTGCTGTCACATGATTCCTGCTTCAAAGTGCAAGTATTCAGACTCTGAATAACAACAGGTTCAGGGCTGTCTACGGAATTCTCTCAGTTTCAATTGACTGCTCTCATTTGTGTCTGAGATCAGATGGATGGACACTTGGTCAAGGCACTAGAGGGTCTCAAGGCCAGAGGATTCTGAGATCTATGGACCAAAGCCTCAGTGTATTTCAGTAGCACCTAGAAGAGTTGGTGAGGAAAACAAGGAATAAACTATTACTGACACTATTCAAAGTATCAAAACAACTCACTTTTATCATTCCTCTCCATTGATTTTTGACAGGTGCAGTGGCATCTGGCACATGTGTGAGCAAAGGAGATTAGTTTAGACAAGCTGAGTACTGTTTTTAATTAAGGACGATTGGGTACACAGAACTCTTGTAAATCATAGCCTTTTGTGTGCATATTTGGTTCAGAATTGTGCTAAGTTGCTGACACTTTCAAAATTCTGATTCCGTTTGTTTGGGATAGGGGCAATAAGTAAAAACAACTTCAGGGAAAGGAGGGACATGGTAGTTCGGGTCAGAGTTCACTGAAAGGGAATAGATCAAAAGAAACTGTGGTCTGTCTTAATTAAAATAAGCTGTTTTTCCAGTTTTACACAGACTGTTAGGATCATCATTTTTTGTTATATTCTTATCTGAAGTAAAAATGGCACCACAGATGTTTTGTTTGCCATTTTTATGCTCAGTATTGTTCCCTTTTATTTTATCTGTTTCAGCTCTGTCAACTTCTCCGTTTGCTTCGTATATTTCTAATCATTCTACCCTTTTATTTCCATTTTATGTTGCAGCATTACCACTTGGTTGTTTTGATTTTTTTAGGGGCATATTTGCCATAATCTTTTCTGTGGTTTTCAAAAGAAGGAGGCGTGGTAGAATTCAGGTCAGGAAAGCTGAAAGAGATAGTAGGAACTGCAGATGCTGGAGAATCTGAGATAACAAGGTATAGAGCTGGATGAACACAGCAGGCCAAGCAGCATCAGAGGAGCAGGAAGGCTGACGTTTCGGGCCTAGACCCAGAAGGGTCTA
>NC_063334.1:106510427-106555118 GCF_021869965.1 Rhincodon typus
TCTAGGCCCGAAACGTCAGCCTTCCTGCTCCTCTGATGCTGCTTGGCCTGCTGTGTTCATCCAGCTCTACACCTTGTTACCTCAGGAAAGCTGAAAGGTCAGGTCTCCCCAGTGCTGAGAGCTTGGCCTTCTTTTTGGAAACAGGATCTCAGCTTTTCTCCATTTTGGAGTGGGAATGCTACAGGGAAAGGCACAGACAAGCAGCTAATGGGGTTCCTGCATCTAGCATAGAGATTGCAAAGTGGTGGCAGGGGGCGGGTGTATTCAGTGTGGTTTGGAGAGTTAGAGGTAGGAAGCAGTGTCAGAGATTGGGGCATTACCTGATTGTAGACTGTGAGAGTAGGAGCTGGTAATCAAATAGGGTGGTGTGAAGGAAGGTGTGGTGATACTAGTGGGGACAATGGGAGGAGGAAGTCAATTGGGTAGCAAGGAGGTCTTCGATCAGAAAGGAGAAAGTAAGTTAGGCTAAGGGAATACTGGGAGGAAGCACTCATGCTTGGCCTAGTCCACAAGCATTTGGAAAGGCTACAATTCAATTTAAAACTGATCAGAAACATGAGGCACGCAGCCTCATTAAAGTACTTAAATGGCCAATTCATCTCCTTGGAAAAGTTCAGTTTCTGCCACACCACATGATCGTCCTGCCACCAACCTTAGCTATCTCCTTCAGAACTCTGGGGTGTAGTCCATCTGGTCCAGCCTATTTATCCATCTTCAGAACTTTCAGCTTCCCCAGCACCTTCTCCTTAGTGGTGGCCACGACACTCACCTCTGTCCCCCTGACTCTGTTGAAGTTCTGGTATGCTACTGGTGTCTTCCACTATGAAGACTGATGTAAAATACCTATTAGGTTCTATCACCATCTCCTTGTTCCTCATTACAATACTTCCTGAGCCTCGCTTTTCAGCAGTCCAATGTCCATTCTTGCCTCTCTTTTTTTTAGCAGAGTGGAGTAGGTTCGATGGGCTAAATGGCCTAATTCTGCTCCTGTATCTTATGCTCTTATGGTCTAACCTCCCCTGTCCAACCTCCATTAAAACCAGAGAGGGTATGCCACATTTGGGTGCAAGATTGTTTAAATACTTACATCCACTCAACCCAAATCAGCAGCTTTTTGAAGAACAAAACTCCACTCATTCTTATTGTTTAGGTTTCTTTAATCAGTCTGACATGTGCTTGAATCTGTGTATTTTCTTTCATCACAAGTCTTTCTTGTTACGTTTACACTATTTTGTTGGGCAGTAATGGAACTTCTCTTCCGTTCGGCTAAACCTGTCCAAGTGATAGTCCTAAAACATAAATGTATAATTGTATGAAAACTGGAGAATGTCTTGTGGCCTGATGGAATTCTGACCTCTAGGCTGCCTGAAGCTCTGAGTTTGAGTCCTATGCTAGGAATTATTAGCCATGTTCTTAATGTAGCCAGACACGTTGATTATCAGCATGTAAACCCTTTCAATGCATCTGATAATAGGTGGCAACAGTGGGAGAGGCTCCTGACAGGCCATCCCGCAAAAGGCACTGGAAGTACACAGTAGCACTTTGCTTGTAAGTGTGGACCAATCTAGCAGAAGCCCTGGTCCAAACCTCAGAAATGAAGACAGGAGAAAAAATAGACGGATTAACATTGAAGACAAACAGGAGGCTGGAAGAACACAGCAGGCCAGGAAGCATTTGGAGGAAAGGAGAAGTCAACATTTTGAGCATTACCCTTCTTCAGGACTGGATGTGAGGATATTTGAGGACGGTGTGGAAGTTGTTAGTGAAGTTGATGAACTGCTCCAGTTCAGCCTGGGTGCAGGCTTATGGGACTTGGGGAACAGGTAGAACTGGGCAGTGCGGGCTTGGGGCTTGGGGAGCAAACCCAGCCCCACACTGCACGGTTCTACCTGCTCCCTAAGATCCATAAGCCCGACTACCCCGGCCGACCCATCGTCTCCACATGCTCCTGCTCCACCGAACTCATCTCTTCCTACCCTGACTCCATTCTCTCCCCCTTGGTCCAGGCACTCCCCACCTACATCCAAGACACAAACCACTCCCTTCACCTCTTCGGAAACATCCAGTTCCCTGGACCCCAGTGCTTCATCTTTACTATGGATGTGCAATCCCTATACACGTCCATACCCCATATGGATGGCCTACAGGCCCTCAGTTATTTCCTCTCCAACAGACCCCTCCAGTTCTTAGCCCCATCAATAACCACCTCCACCTCACCGAACTAGTCCTTGCCATCAATAACTTTTCCTTCAATTTTTCCCACTTTCTCCAAATCCAGGGTGTGGCCATGGACACTTGCATGGGTCCCAGCTATGCCTGCCTGTTTGTAGGTTATGTCGAACAGTCCCTCTTCAGTACATATGCCGGTACTGTTCCCCAACTCTTCCGCTGTTGCATTGATGACTGCATCCTGCACCCAGGCTGAATTGGAGCAGTTCATTGACTTCACTAACAACTTCCACCCCACCCTCAAATTCACTCGGTCGATCTCAGACACCTCCCTCCCCTTTCTTGACCTTTCCGTTTCCATTTCTGGCGAAAGTTTACAGTCTGACATTTACTATAAACTCACAGGTTCCCACAGATACCTACACCACACCTCCTCCCACCCTGTATCCTCCAAAAACTCCATCCTGTTTCCCAATTCCTCTGTCTCTGTTGCATCTGCTCTGACATGGAGACGTTCAACTCCCAAGCATCCCGGATGGCCTCCTTTTTCAAACATTGTTCTTTTCCCCCTCTGACATTCAGACAGTCCTCCACTGCACCTCCTCCATTCCTCGTTCCACAGCTCTTAACCCCCCGCCAAACATAATAAAGATTGGATCTCCCTTGCCCTCACCTTCTACCCCACCAGCCTCTGCATTCTCAAACGCTTCCACCAACTCCAATCAGACCCCACCACCCAGTACATCTTCCACTCCTCCCTGCCTTCCGTAATCACTCATCACTCCTTCATTCACGCCACACTTCCCACCAACCACTCCAATCCCCACACCCCCACTCCTGGTACCCTCCCCGCCCACACACCACCTCCCTCACCTCCATCCAGGGCCCTAAACAGCCCTTCCAGGTGAGACAGAGCTTCACCTGCATCTCCTCCAAGTCTATTGCATCCGGTGCACCCGATGTGGTCTTCTCTACATCGGTGAGACCAAATGTATACTAGGTGACCGTTCTGCCGAGCATCTCCACCTGGCCCGTAACAGCCAGCCTAACTTCTCGGTCACTGCCCATTTCAACTCCCCGCCCCCACTCCCCCTCTGCCATGTCCATCCTCAGCCTCCTCCAGTATTGCAGTGAATCAGATCGCAAATTTGAGGAACAACACCTTACCTTCCACCTGGGCACCCTACAGCCCGGAGGATTCGGCATTGAGTTCTCTAATTTCAAATGACCTTCCCACCTATCCCCCGGCTTCCTTTCCAGCCCCGCCTCCTTCCTTCCATTCCACCTACTCGCCCTACCTTCCCTCTACCAACAGGATTCATTCCTCCCATTGACCAACGAGGACATACCTACTACGAGTCAGCACCATTCTGCAACCCCACTCCTGCCCCCCTTCATCCGCAGCTCCTCCTATCCCCACATTCAGTCGTGAAGAAGGGTAATACCCGAAATGTTGACTGCTCCTTCCCTCCAGATGCTGCCTGGCTTGCTGTGTTCTTCCAGCATCCTGTTCGTCTACCTTGGATTCCAGCATCTGCGTTTTTTTTGTCTCAAACTAGCGTGGAAGCTGGATGATACACGAGATAACATATCGTCTATTTGAAAGGCAAGCTTTGTAACTGCTCGAAGGAAACTAACATACAGCTGCGACCTGTGGAAACTCACAGCAAAAAATAGAGCTGATAGTTTTAAAAAGATTTATCATGCCATAATTTTCCAGTTTTTCTGATGGCTCCATCCACCTTTAAGCATTTGACAGACAGTAGGAAAATATTTCTGGTGTGTTAATTTGAGTGCCAACTCTTTGTGACAATAAAGATAAAAAAACTTTTTTAAAGATATCAGTAATAGAAATGTCAAAATATTGAAATCCTGTGCTAATTTTTTCTTTACTCTTCTAACCACACTAATTCTGTGTAACATCCTTTATTCGGTCAGAAGCGCCAGTTTGGGAATTACAACGAGCTATATAAGGCATTTTACATAACATCACATTATTCAGATGGTAGCGCTGACTGCTGATTCTGGCAAAATGTGACATTTTAGAGTTAGCATTCACGTAATATTTTATCATAGCTGCCATGGTCCTTCTGAAGTTCATGTTGCTGGTGCCATTTTTAAACCCCAGCTCTGCAGCATTTCAGACACTGTAAGCCAGGAAATGCCTTCCACATTCTGCTGGTATTCATGTGCCATGAACACACCACAGAATGGAAAGTTC
The DNA here is from genome assembly GCF_021869965.1 of Rhincodon typus. Taxonomy (NCBI): domain Eukaryota; kingdom Metazoa; phylum Chordata; class Chondrichthyes; order Orectolobiformes; family Rhincodontidae; genus Rhincodon; species Rhincodon typus. The sequence goes on from NC_063334.1 coordinate 106,514,818, forward strand.
GCCCCTTGGTTTGCAGTTACTTTGAACAGGAAAACCACATCCACAGCAGGACTTTTCAGATCTCTGGGTTACCTGAAGAATTGGCAGGGAACAAATTCTCACCGATCACAGTATCCCAGCATCTATTTAATGGGTTGAAGATGGCAATGTCTGGCCAAAGTCTGGCCTCAGACAGCTTCTTGCCACTCTGATTGTAATTCAGTGGCAGCAGTAGCCAGCACTGGGGACGACAAGCAGTCCCTGGACTCTAAGCCCCAGAATTCAGAATCATCTCAGTAGGGAAGGAGTCTCACGGTGGAGGAGGTGAGATCCCAGTGAGGGAAGAGGACTGAGGATGAAAAGGCTGAGGGTGTGGAAGCACCTAAGCAGAGCACATCTATGGGTGAGATTGTCCAATGAGGAATGAAGGCCCTTAAGAGAGGTGCCCATCCCACCACATTCAAACCTGAAGGCTGAGCAGAGATAACTGTTGGGCTCTCCCACAATGAATCCCTCCTGCCAAACACAAAAAAAAACGCACAGACAGGCCAAATATCTTGAAGCAGGAATTCTTTATTCCATTGGTGTTAGGTCATTACTAACATGAATTCCTTCAGTCAAACACAAAATGGATGGTAGAGTGGGCACTCCAGGCTTCACTTGAATTCCCCATTAAACGTTGGACAGGTTGGGGGCAGACTGGATGGTGGCAGGTGGACTTTGGCTAGTCTACAGGAAAAGGCACAACCCTCTACTCCACCACCAGCATCTCCATGTCACTGTATACAAACCAAGGGGCAAACTTTCCTTTCAGTGGTGTGTTCATGGCACATGAATACCAACTGAGCGTGGAATGCATTTCCTGGCTTGCAGTGTCTAAAGTGCTGCAGGGCTGGGGTTTAAAAATGGCACTAGCAGCATGAACTTCAAAAGGACCAGGCGGAGGCAAGCATTTGCACCTCCCCTCAGGCGTGACTGAATAAGATGGGTTCCAAAAGGAATAGTTGCATAATTAATAAGAAAGGCAGTCCAATATTACAGAGAAAAATCACCATGGACCATGGCAAATCAGGAGCCATGAATCTCACTCAAAAAAACACTGCATGAAAAAGGAAACATTTACCCCTTACAAACTATCCTGAATCCTGAGATGACCTCCGGGTCCATGATTTTGGAATTGCACCCACATGGAGTATGAGCCCCAAGGCTCTTTCGAAATCAATCCCTTTGAGGCAGCTGCCTCAGTCTTGGCCACGGGTCTCCAATCAAAACTTTTATCAAATATTGTTTTTTGAGCAGTTTGCTTTTCTTTGATAATGTATGTTGATACTGTATGTTGTCACGTGCGCATCTTTAATTCTCATTGATGTGGAACTGAGGAACAGGGAATAAGTCAAGGAGTTAGTTTATTTTATTGAAAATGCACAACTTTAAACTTCTTTACACTCCCATTAGCATGAACAACAACAAAGCCACTAGCATTCCCCAAAGCATTCCAAATGAATACTCTACTCATTTCCAATGATGATTTTCTTTGAAAGTGTAGGCAACTTTTCACAGGAAGAACTAAAGAAATATTGTTAGGCTATCACTTCTACAGTTTACGAAATCACTGCAATGCCTTCTTTTAGAGCATGCAAGCACTAACACATTCTCAATTCTGGCATTTACTTATCTAGGGATGCAGAAATTGAATTTTCAAGCTCTGTCACTTGCGGTTCACAATGTTCTGAATGTTTTTTATTCCATATAGCATGTGACTGACACCATGTATCATGCCAACATGCAGTTTAGTTCGAATATCTTACGTGCAATATCTGTGATCTACACAGACCGTAAATGAATAGAGCATTCAATTACTAATGCAAAGTCTTTTCTTTCAAGTTGGCAAGAAGGCAGGAGCCGTGTCAAACCATGGCACCTCTGTAACAAAGCAATCCAAGGAGCTTGTGAAATTAAACCATGCTTCAATGCACAAAAATGACCTCAGTGTAATGTAGGAAGTTTTTAGAAAAGTTTTGTTATTTAGGTGTGTGAAGCTCGTCTTGTATTTTTACAAAGCACCAGGTCAGCCAACAGCCATCAGACAGGTTTTTTGGTCTTTCTTCCTTACCAATTTGCTCCTGGTTTTATAGTTTCCTCAACATGTTTCATCCTTCTTGAGTGGACTGTTTTAACCCTCCAATACCTTATTCACATATTAAATGTGCAACAGCGAGCATCAGCAATGGGTATCAGCTGGCCTCATCCAATATCTGTACACATACACACTCATCAGCGGTCTCTGGCCCTGTCCATATTTTCTCTCTTTTGCCTATTCCAACTGAACGGTGCCACTCATATCACTATCCTGTTTGAGGCAAACTAATTCACTACCCACTGGTGATTGAGCTTTTAACAGAATGTAGAGCAAACCTTAAAGAGAGAAAAAAAATCTCTTGCACTTATATTTGTCTTTTCAGGATGACTGGACATCTCAAAGCCCTTCACAGCCATTTTTGAACTGTAGTCATTGTCACTGAAACGTAGCCGTCAAGGTGTATTCAGCGCACTCCTGCAAAGATGTGATAATCACGCGAGGATGTGCATTTTGATGGATAAATATTAGCCAGGACACCACAGTGATAACTCCCCTAGTCTTCTTCAAAATAATTCTATGGAATCCTCCCCACCCTGAGCAGAAAGATTGGGCCTCATCTGGAAGATTGCTTCTCAAAACGTGCAATACTCCTTCAGTTCTGCATTGAAGTATCAGCATTGACACTTTTCAATTCATGACCTGGATTGAGACTTGAGCCTAACTGGGCCACAGAGGACATTCTTAGATAGAGACTGGAATCCGATTGCTGTGGAAAACCAATTGCAAAAGTATTTATAGCTGACTTTTTCACTTACTTTTATACTAAGAAGATACAAAACGGGAAACATAGGCCATTTTATTTGATAAAGAGTCCCCAAGAAAGTAAGGCCCTCTTTCCTCTGTGCATATGCTCACCCATGTCTTTGTTCAGTGGAATCTCTCTTCCTCCCAGGTACCTGAATAACTCTCATGACGGTGAGACCTCTCATACCCAACGCACCACCAACATAAATGCTGGATTTTCCAATTGTATGTAGCAATCAGCTTGCTGGTCTTTCGTTGTAAATTAGTTTCCTCTATCCCATTTTAACTTTGTATCAATGTGTGGTTTCTTATAAAGTATACTGAACAGAATTGCACAAATGCAATGGTCAGCTTCATTTACAATAGACAGATGCATTTGCTCCAGGAAAGAACTCTATGCATCAGATTATGTCCACTAGCGAACTCCACAGCTACATGAAACACCAGTTAACTTTCCCTGTTTATAGAATAATAGGATTTAACACCAATCTGAACTGCCAACCCTTCAGGATTGTCTTGGAGTTGCCAACAGTTATAGATCAATCTTCATGCTCATCTCCTCTGCCCTTCTCAAGGACAGTTTAGGATGGACAATAAATGCTGGGAGGAAACCAGAGTACCTGGAGGCAACCCACATATACACAGAATGTGCAAACTCCACAGACTGGAGACATAAAGGACTTGAAAGGTATGAAATGCTGAAGCCTGATTTATCAGAGAATCACAAAAGTGTTTTGGTGCAGAAGGAAACAATTCAGCTCATTGTGTCTGCACCAGCTCTTCAAATGAGCATCATTATCTACTGCCAATTTCAAACTTTATTCCCACACCCTAGCACCTTACTTCTATTCAAATAATCATCCAATTACCTCTTGAATGCCTCAATAGAACCTGTTTCCGCCACACTTTCAGGCAGTGAATTCTAGACCCTAACTACTTGCTGTGTAAAGATTTTCCACACACCACATTTGCTCCTTTTACAAATCATATTAAATCTGTGTCTTCTGGTTCTTGATGCTTTTATGAACAGGAACAGTTTCTCCTTATCTATTCTATCCAGTCTACTTACAATTTTGAAAACCTCAATCAGATCTCCTCTCAGCCTTTTCTTCTCCAAGGAGAAGTCTCAACTTCTTCAATCTATCCTCATGACTGAATTTTTTTCATTCCTGGAACCATTCTTGTAAATCTCTTGTGCATTCTTTCCAATGTGTTCATATCCTTCCTATACTGTGGTGCCCAGAACTGTACATATCCCATGAATGAATAAAATCAAAACAGCCAACAGAAAAATCATTGGGAAATCTAACAAATTTTAGTAAATAAATCAGGTTACAGCATTTCATACCTTCCATGTCCTTTATGTCTCCAATCTGTGGAGCTGCACATTCTCTCCGTCTATATGTGGGTTTCGTCCGGGTGCTCTGGTTTCCTCCCACAGTCCAAAGATGTGCAGATTAGGTGGATTGGCCATTCCAAATTGCCCATAATGTCCAAGGATGTGCAGGCTAGGTAGATTAGCCATGGGAAATGCAGGGTTACATAGACAAGGGAGGAGGTGAGTCTGGACAGGATGCTCTTCAGAGGTTTGGTGTGGACTTGATGGGCTGAATTCCTGCTTCCACACTGTAGGGTTTCATTGATTCCACTCTATGATTAATTCCTCTACAGACATTTTGCTGTTTGCCTATTATTACTTCTTCTGTGATACGGCAGCAGAGGTTTGCACTTTATTCATGCAGGTCAACAATACAGGAAGAAGTTTCTTGCATGAAAATAAACAACCACGTTTCCTCTGTACAGCATCAGTAAAACCTGATTTGTGTTTACTTTGTTGCATTGCCACTGCACTGGAAATAAACCATGTGCTTGGATGATAAATTCTAATAGTTTAAAAGTTCAAGCTCTCAGATGCCAGATTCAACATGAAGGAATACTACCAACTAGTTTTTCAACAAGGTCTTCAAAGATGCAAGATGAGTTATTTATATCAAAGTGCTGCCTTTGCTGAGAATTTATTTTCATGAAAGCTCTTAGAGAGGAATTAAAGTTAAATCGTTGACTCTGTAACAACAAATGCCTGAAGACTCATTTATTGGGTGGTCTAATAATGTAATTCAGATATACAAAAGGATTTGGCAACCTTCAATAAAGGATTTTACTTTTTTAAAACTCAATTAACTAATAACCCATGAGGTTTTCAAGGTCAGCAATTAGCATGTAGTGTAGAATGTAAAATCATTAGAAAAATGAAAATGTACTTGAAATACAGAGAAAAGAAATTTTTTTTCTCTTTTTAAATCAGGACCTCAGAGGTCCTGCGTGAAATACACTGACTGAACTCAGACTGGATTGAAGTGACATCATTTTTTGCTCTGTATCACTCATCACCATGCTGGTAAAGACAGACTCATTTGGTTCTATAGGAATTGGATACACTGATACATTGGCAGAATTTAGCACTACCTAGCAGTGAGTTCAGAGACGAAGGAGTATTTAATGGCGGGGGGGGGAATGTTGTTACATTTGGACTCTGCTACCTTCCTGTTCCCACTTACAAGTTCATAGAGTCATAAACCACGCCTGGTCCTATTTGTGAGTATTTGGCCCATATCCCTTTAACCCTTCCTGTGACCCATATGCCCATCCAGATGCCTTTTAAATATTATAATTGTACCCGCCTCCACCACTTACCTTGGCAGCTTGTTCCATATACACACCACCCTCTGTGTGAAAATGTTTCCTCTCAAGTTCTTTTTAAATCATTCCTCTGTCACCTTAAACCTATTCCCTCTAGTTCTGGACTCCCCCACCCTCAGAAAAAGACCTCGGCTATTTGCCCTATCCTTGCCCCTCATGATTTTATAAACCTGTATAAGGTCACCCCTCAGCCTCCTACGATTAAATCTGGGGCAGGAAGGCCATCGACAGTCTTCGCATGTTAGATGAGGCCCTTAAAAGGCCAATGTTGCTGGAACAAAATCCTGGAACTCCATCTCTATAATGGCATCGTGGGTTTACCTACAGAAATGGACTGCAATGGTTGAAGAAGGTAATTCACTATCACCTTCTTAAGACTAACTAAGATTGGGAAATAAATGCTGGCCGAGCCAGTGATGCCCATATCTCATGAATGACTATTTTTTAAAAATGCAAACTGTTATGATTATTTTGGATTTGGCATTTTGCATTTGCCCTAGTTAGTGTAAGACTTATGAACGTACTGAATTAGGTGAAGGAGTTAGCCACATAGCCGCTTGAGTCAGCTCCGCCATTCAATCAGATTGTGGCTGATTTGATCACTCCACATTCCCATATAGAATCTCCCACAAGAGGAAACATCCTTTCGAGACGCACTGGGCCAAGACTCCTCAGAATCTTATATGTTTCAGTCGAATTTCCTCTTACTCTTCTAAACTTTGACAGACACAAGCCTAGCTAGTCCAAAGACAATGCACCCTCTCCAGATATTAGTTTAGTAAATCTTCTCTGAACTTTTTGCAAAGCATTTACATCCTTTCTTAAGTAAGGAGGCCAATACTATATACAAGACTACGTATGTGGTCTCACCGATATCCTGAATAACTAAAGCATAATCTCTCTAATTCTGTATTAAATTTCACTTGCAATAAACAATAACATTCTGTTAGCTTTCTGAATTACTTGCTGTCACCACAACTTGGCTGTTGTGATTCTTCCCTGAGGACACCCAGATTCTTCTGTACCTTAGAGCTCCGCAATCTCTCAACATTTAAATATGCTCCTTCTTTCATTCTTCCTGGCAAAGTGGACAGTTCCACATTTTCCCATATTATTCCCTATTTGCAGGATCTTTGACCTCTCTCTATTCATTTATGGCCTCTTTATGTCCTCTTCACAATTTACTTTCCTGCCTATCTTTGTGTCAACTGCATATGTAGCTACCATATTATCCATCACTTCATCCAAGACATTTCTGCAAATTATAACAAGTTGAGGCCCCAGCACTGATTCCTACAGCATGCCACTTGTTACATTTTCCAGCCAGAAAATGACTTACTTATGACTCCTGTCATAATCAAATCAGTTTTCTACCCAGCAGATATTCTACCCCTACACCACGAGTTCTTATCTTCCACAAAAACATTTGAAGTCACACCTTATTAAACGCTTTCTGGAAATCCAAGTACAGCATATACAACAGTTCCTCTTATTCACTGCACATATTTCTTTGGGAGTTGGTTAGCTCAGTTGATTAGACAGCTTGTTTGTGATGCAGAGTGACACAAACAGCACAGGTCCAATTTGTGCACTGGCTGAGATTACCATGAAAATCTCACCTTCTCAACCTCACCCCTTGTCTCTGGGCTGGTGACCCTCAGGTTAAGCTCACTACCAACCGTGCTCTCTCTAATGAGAAACAGGACTATGATGGTGACTTCGACACCCAGCACTCAGGAAAAGTCTCCAACCAACATTAAATCTTTGCTGGTCTGGCAGTCTTTATGGAAAGGAAAACAGAGTTAACACGTGAAGTCCAGTGAACCTTTGTCAGAATTTTTCTGACGAGTTCTAAACTAATTTTGACTAAGGCTCACTGGATCCAAAATGTTAACTCCATTGTTCTCTCCAGAGATGCTGCCAGACCTGGTGAGTTTCTCCAGCACTTTCTGTTTTAGTTTCAGATCTCCAGCATCCGCAGTTTTATATTAAGTCTTTGCTTTTGGTCAAACTTTTGCCTATCTTTGAGAGAACCTGTCAACTATGTAGAACGGCATGTCTGTCACCTTTAAACAATACCACCTTTAATCTCCTGCAGGTGCCTGAAATGCTCCCGCAGAAATGTTTATCTTAAAGTGACTGCTTTGATTTATACAGCCACAGGGCAGAACAGTTGGAGCCATTGAGGCATTCTCTCAATCTGGAAATGTCATTTGACTTAACTGTGTGATCACTTTCTTTGTCTGCCCTAACCTCCCTACAGTATATTTTGATAGCACTTTATAACGCATTCTTTGACTTGTATAGCATTTCATCTGGGTCTAGACTTTTCCAAATTTTTTTTCTCTCTCTCTCTGACTTTGCATCTTCTGTTTATCTTTAAAAAGAGGAATTTATTTCGCCACAATTAGACATACAGCTTTTGCTTGACTGCGGTTATAAAATCTGTATTGCATCATGCAACCCCTGAACGTCTGAGGTTGCACAGGGCTTAAAATATTGGATGTCGATCTATGGCATTTGCAATACCCAGTAAAAATTGAAACCACTGTGAAGATAGCCTCATGAGCCAGCTCATGCTCTAGCTGATTCTCAAGTTACATGACCATTTTCATGCTGCTGCACATCAATCAGATGTCAATTAGCAAACATGCAAAGCTCTGAAAAAAATGTTCAATTTTACACAGCGGGGACGGTCCTAGACGTTCATGAAATTCCTATTCCTTTCTCATCAGGCAACATTTTGTAAATGCGGTAGGACAATTAGTATCTGCTGACAACGCAGTGTGGAGCTAGAGGAACACAGCAGGCTGGGCAGCATCAGAGGAACAGGAAAAGTTGACATTTCGGGTCAGGAACCTTCTTCAGAAATGGAGAGGGGGAAGGGAGTTGGGAAATAAATAGAGGGAGGAGGGGTGGGGCTGGGGAAAGATGAGTGGGATGGTGAATATGCTGATATCTGAATTCCTCACCTTGTTGTCAACTGTCATCGTTTTAGATATTAGGAGGTGAAGGCAATCAATTGAGGCAATAGTATGATTTGCCACCACACCTAAATCCCGTGACATGCAGAATTTATTTCAGCATGCCGAGGAAGTCGGACTCAAAACATTATCCCTGTTTCTCCACAGGTGTTACCAGACCTGTTGAGTTTCCTCCAGCATATTCTGTTTTTATTTCTGATTTGAGATTCATCATTGGTCCATTTTGACCCTTTTTCACCATGTCTTTATTTGGGGTAACTGCAGTAATTTTTTTGGTTTGCAGAGAGTATGAAGTTCAGCAGTCTCAAAGTGGAAAAGTAAAAGTTAGATAGATGTTTGCAAAGAAAGGTTTGTAACCATTTTTGCCATTCGGTGATCGGTATTGACAGTCAGCATTTCAATGTACATGTCAAAATTTTCCAAGGAATACATAACTTCCATTTCATTTATCAGAGATAGTAGGAACTGCAGATGCTGGAGAATCCGAGACAACAAGGTGCAGAGCTAGATGAACACAGCAGGCCAAGCAGCATCACAGGAGCAGGAAGGCTGACGTTTCGGGCCTAGACCCTTCATTTATCAGCCTGCTTAGATGACTTATGTAACCATTCCATAACCATCATATCCTGAAGTGGTACTTGATCTTGGAATTTCATGGCCTAAAGGTAGGGACACTGCCATTGTACCACATGACCCTTGATAAAATCCCATTTTTGTTTTAAAGTTTCCTTATGTACTAATCAGTCAGAATCATAGAATCCCTACAATGTGGAAGCAGGCCATTCAGCCCATTGAATCCATGTGACCCTGTGAAGACCATCCCACCCAAACCCACCCCCCCACCCTGTCCCTGTAACCCCACATTTCCTACAATTAATCCACCTAGTGTGCACATTCCTGGCCACCATGGACAATTTAGCATGGCCAATCCACCTAACCTGCACATCTCTGGACCAGATTGGAGGCTGTGAGAACTGTGAGAATCAGATTGGTTAGGAACATATGAATATGAGTAGGCCACTCAACCCACGATTCGATGAGATCATGGCTGATCTGTGGCCTTCATTCATATACAGAAAACTTTGTTTTAACTGGCACCTTATGAACTGGCACTCTTGATAAACCAGCAAAATTATATTCCTCAAAAACTGGAAGTTTACTGTATTATCACGATCTCTGCAATCTCTGAGTAGTCAGTTGAGGGTCCCAGTGAGTAGGTTCTCTGAAGGTAAGTTCTTTTTAAGGTAAAGTTGCATTATTATTTAGGTGATTTATGCTGTAAATAAAGTACAACAGTGGTGTGTATACCTGCTGCATTATGTTTCTGTTACTTAGCGCATGTTTTTGAATATGTTAGGTGGATTTCTTGATTATTCAGAATATTTGATCAACTAGCACACTCCTGGTCCCATAGTTGCTGGTTAATAAAAAGTTTGCTTTATCTGCCTTTGGTCAATATTCTTTTATGGATTTGCTTAACAAAACTTTATCAATCTCAGAACAAAAACATAAGTTGCTGGAAAAGCTCAGCAGGTCTGACAGCATCTGTGAAGAGAAATCAGAGTTAACGTTTCGGGTCCGGTGACCCTTCCTCAGAACTGACCCTTCATCAGAACAGGGTCACCGGACTGGAAACGTTAACTCTGATTATTTTCTTCACAGATGCTGCCAGACCTGCTGAGCTTTTCCAGCGACTTATGCTTTTGTTCCTGATTTACAGCTTCCACAGTTTTTTTGGTTTTTATCAGTCTCAAATCTAAAATTAATAATTGATCAAGCATCAGCTGCCATTTGTGGAAGAGAGTTCCAAACCTCTACCATCCATTGTGAGCTTCCTGTCATCGCTCCTAAATGGTCTGTCCCAAAATCTCAGATTATGCCCCTGGTTTTAGAATCCTAGTCAGTGGAAATAGTTTAACTTTATCTACCCTTTCTTTTTCTGTTAATATCTTGAAGACTTCAATCAGATCAGCTCTTAGGCTTCCAACTTCGAGACAAAACAGGCCCAATTTGTTTAATATCTCCTCATAATCTAATCACTGGAAATCCTGGACTAAACAAAGAATAATGAACTGTGGATGCTGGAAATATGAAACAGAAACAAATTTTTGGAGAAACTCAGCAGGTCTAGCAGTATTTGTGGTGAGAAATCGGAGACAACGTTTGAGATCCAGTGACCCTTCTTCAGAATTCTCTTAGATGTTTTTCAGAAGATAGCAAATAGTATAAGATTGCGAGAGTTTTTTCTAAAAGATATATAAAAGGTAAGAGAGAGGCAAGAGTGGACATTGGACCCATGGAAAATGAAGACTACAGAAGTAGTAATGGGGATCAAAGAAATGGTGGAGGAAATGAATAAGTACTTTCCATCAGTAGAAGACATCAGGAGCATACCAGAACTTCAAGAGAGTCAGTGGGCAGAGGGGATTGCAGTGGCCAACATGGGGATGTTGACAAGTCTGAAGGTGGATAAGTCCCAAGGACTAGATGGACCCACACCTCAGGGTTCCAAAGGAGACAGTTGAAGAGACTGTGGAGGCATTGGTGATGATATGTCAAAAATCACTGGCGTCAGATGTCTAGAAATGGCTATTGTAACATCAAAACCAAAAGAATGGCAGATGCTGTAAAACAGACCTTTCCTCAGAACTGATTGTATCTAGGAAATTGTCAGTTTATAAACTTACTCACCTGCTCACCATAACCCTTAATTCCTTTATTGTTCAAAAAATTACCTATCTTAGCTTTAAAAACATTCAATGTGGAAGCCTCAACTACTTCATCGGGCAGGAATTCCACAGATTCACAACCCTTTGAGTGAAGAAGTTCCTTCTCAATTCAATCCTAAATTTGCTCCCCCTAATTTTGAGGCTGTGTCCTTTTGTTCTAGTTTCACCTGCCAGTGGAAACATCCTCCCTGCTTCTATCCTATTTTTTCCCTTCATAATTTTACATGTTTCTGTAAGACTCCCCCCCACATTCTTCTAAATCCCAATGAATATAATTCCAGTCTACTCAGTCTCTCCTCATAAGTCAACCCTCTCAACTCTGAACTCCAGTGTCAGTACATCCTTTCTCAAGTAAGGAGACCAAAATTGCATGCAGTACTCCAGGTTTAAGAAAGGAAGAAATCAGAAGACAGAAAATTAGAGTCCAGTTAGCCTGACCTTGGTAATTGGTAAGATTTTAGAGTCCATTATTAGGGATGAGATTGTGGGGTACTTGGAAGTGCATGGTAAAATAGGGCTGAGTCAGCACAGCTATGAAAAAGGGAGGTCATGTCTGACAAATCAGTTAGAATTCTTTGAGAAGGTAATGAGCAAGTTAGATAAAGGAGAGCTAGTTGACATGATCTATTTGGATTTCCAGAAAGCCTTTGACAAGGTGCCACACAGGACGCTGCTAAACAAAATAAGAGCACATGGTGTTAAAGCATGGATGGAGGATTGGCTGAATTGCAGAACACAGAGAGTGGGGGAAAGAGATCTTTTTCAGGATGGCAGCCAGTGACTAGTGGAGTTCTGCAGTGGTCAGTTTTCACGTTATACATTATTGATCTGGACAAAGGAACTGAGGGCATTGTCATTAAGTTTGCAAATGACACAAAGATGGGTGGAGGGTAGGTAGTTTTGAGAAAATGGAGAGGCTGGCACAAGGACTTGGATAGGCTAGGAGAGTGGGCAAAGAAGTGGCAGATGGAATAAAATGTGGGAAAGTGTGAGGCTATGCACTTTGGTGGGAAGAATAGAGGCTATTTTGTAAATGGGGAAAAGCTTTGGAAATCTGCAGCAGAAAGGGACTTAGAAGTCCAAGTTCAGGATTCTCTTAAGGTTAACGTGCAGGTTGCAGTTGGCAATGTTAGCACTAATTTTGAGAGGGCTAGAATACAAGAACAGGGATATAATGCTCAGGTCAGACCACATTTGAATATTGTAAGCAGTTATGAGCCCCGTATCTAAGGAAGGATGTGCTAGTACTGGAGGGAGTTTCAGAGGACGTTTACGAGAATGATCTTGGGGATGAAGGTCTTGTCATATGAGGAGTCATTGAGAACTATGGGCCTGTACTCATTGGAGTTTAGAAGGAGGAAGTAGGATCTCATTGAAACTTACAGAAGACTGAAAGGCCAGGGTAGAGTGGATGTGGAGATGATGTTTCCACCAGTAGGAGAGACTAGGACTTGAGGACACAGCCTCAGAGTGAAGGGACAGCACTTTAGAACAGAGATGAGGAGGAATTTCTTATAGGGTGGTGAAACTGTGGAACCCATTGCCACAGAAGACTGTGGATGCCAAGACACTGAATTAATTTAATACAGTGATACATAGGTTCTTGATTAGTAACAGGATAAAAGGTTATGGGGAGAAGGCAGGACAATGAGATGGAGAAACATATGGATCCACATGATCCTCAATGATAAAGGATTAAATAAAATACAAAATGAGCTAAGACTGCTGAATTATGTACGATTTTAAATATTGAGGTTGGAGACTTGCTCGCTGAGCCAGTGTGTTTGATTACAGATATTTCATCACCCTGCTAGGTAACAGCATCAGTGCGCCTCCAGTGAAGCGTTGGTGTTCTGTTCTGCTTGTTACTTATATGCCTCGGTTTGCTGGGGTGATTGGCATTACTTCCGGTTCTGTTTTTCAATGGTTTATACATCGGGTCCAGTTCAATGTGTTTGTTGATGGAGTTCCAGTTGGAATGCCAGGCCTCCAGGAATTCCCTGGCATGTCTCTGTTTGGCTTGTGCTATTGTGGATGTGTTGTCCCAGTCGAATTCATTTCCTTCTTTGTCCATGCGCATTGAGACCAGTGAGAATTGGTTATTTCTGTTGGTGGCTAGTTGGTGTTTGTGAATCTTTATTGTCAGTTTTCTTCCAGTTTGGCCTACGTAATGTTTCTCACAGTCCTGCATAGTATTTTGTATATTATGTCAGTTTTATTGGTCGTGGGTACCCATCAACAAACGCATTGAACTGGACCCGATGTACAAACCACTGAAAAACAGAACCAGAAGTAATACCAAACACCCCAGCAAACCGAGGCATATAAATAACAAGCGGGACAGAACACCAACGCCTCACCAGAGGCGCATGGACAATGTTACTTAGCTGGGTGACGAAATGTCTGCAATCAAACACACTGGCTCAGTGAGCAAGTCTACAACCTCATCCACAGCCCGAGCTACAAATCTTCTCAAAAACTTTAGATTTTAAATGTTACAATTTCTTATACCTTCATGCACAAAGGTAGCCTATTACTGGGAAAAGTGCAGCAGCTGTTGAAGGCTGTCTCTAGTTTACTTACTTTAAAATAGCTAACAGAGGACAGTCACATGAGTGCAGAGCTTTCAAACACTCTTGTTACCAAAATAGTTTTCTAGCCAATGTTGGTCTTTTACAATGTACAGAGAAAGTCCACAAAGGAGTTACACACACAGTGTTACGAATGTCAGAGAGACTCACATTTCCACAGGGTTGAACTGACACTGGAGAGCTTTAAAAAAATGGCAGGTGGATGTCAGATCGCGAAATCCACCCCATTTCTTGCAGACTATATGTTTACCACTACAGTGAAATGGAGGGATGTGAATAATATAAATGGGAAACCTGAACTCAGCAGGGCATTTGAAAGTTTAAATAGATCCTATTTTGTCTATTGTCAGGGTCTTAACTTGCAGTGTGGGACTCAATGTAAGGGTTAGTGGTATCGAGAGTTGGGGTATGACAGCGAGTGGGTAGATGTTGTAGGCAATAGTGAGAGCGCTAGAGCGTGAGCCTTGGTGGGAGATAGGCACGGTGTCAGAGATAGAGTAAGTGTGAGGCATTGGATTGAAGATAGTGGCACTTGGCCTTAGTAGAGTGGAGAAGGACACTGACTTTCTTCTTACACTGCTGTGCATTCTTCCAAATGGCTGAGCCTGCTTTAACCTGGGTGTCGACCTCAGACTGGGCTGGCCTGGTCTGGTGTCCCATCCTTCACTGCTGGTCCTGGGGTAACAGAATATGCTGCCTGTACACCATCCCATCCAGCAGGACTTTCAGGACCCTGATTTCCCTGTCTGCCAAGTGTGGGACAAAAAGCAGAAAATATAGAAACTATGCAGGTGACGATGCTTGCCCAGGTACCCAATGGCTTGGGTGCAAAGGATGCTGATGAATTTTGGGATAACCAGTGATTGATGGGTTATTCCAGGAATGGCATGTGGTAAGATGGGGAGGAAATCGAACGTAATACCAGCTGTGAGGGCTCAAATGCTAATTAATTTGGTGAGTTTCTTAAGATATGGTGAGGAAACCCGTTCAGCCTCATGGAGAGAATAACGGATCCAAACTCAACCCGACTTTGGACTTAGGCAAACAAACCTTATGTTTCCATCATTTGTATTTGGGAAGATGGAATTGCAAACAGTTCCACAGTTTCAGTAAATGTAACAAATTGAGACCATGACAATATACTCAGGTTACCACAGCCAAATTGGAAGCCTGATTTAAATTTAATAGTGGTCATGTAGATCTCAAAGGACTCAGGAAAACCAACAGTGAACAGAAGGCAGGAGTTGTGGGCTGAAGATGATGCCTTTTACAGCACCTCTTGTGGGCCAGGGAGAACAGGATCTTGCCTTTCCAGGTTTTCCTCTTGCTACTATACATGCATAAGCTCAATGAAAATATCAGGGACATTGTCAAAACCAAAATGTTTTGAGGAGTTACATGACCTCATACAAAATAAATCTTGTGCCTGGAACACTTACATTCCACTTCAGTAATTTTGAAATCTAACACTGATGTAAGTTGCACTTTTGCTTCCTTAGGGTTTCCTCTCATAATAAATATGATCCAAAGTTAGGCATTTAGGCAGCTTAAAATGTTGACAAGAGTGTTCCCTGTTGTACATTTAGCCTAACTTTCATTTCATAGAATCTATACTCAGGGCCTTTTCTCAGTCATCTTGTTTTTATAGCAGTATTTAGATTTCTCAGGGTTGTGAATCAACTTTTTAGTTTTTATATGTTTTTCATACATGTTTATTTATGATTACTCTGGGCTTCCAGCTCAGTGGCAGGGACCTACCCACTCTGCATTTCCCTTTTAAAGTTCACTCCAATGATACGTTTTGGTTTAAGCACAGTTTGCAAGTTATAGGAATGTTCCACTCTACTTACTGCTTCTTTCTTCCAACCCACTTGCATACCACTCCACTTTCCCAAGTCTCTCGCTCACCACTTCCCTCTCCCACCTGTCTCACTTGTTGCTTCCCTCTCCCACTCACCCATTCACAACTTCCCTCTGTTGATTCTCTGTCTCACCACTTCTCTCTCCCAACCCTCTGGCTCACTGCCTTTCCCGATTTTCACCCTCACCATTTTGCTCTCCCAACTTTCCCACTTGCTGACGCTCCTGTTGACCACTTCTGATCCATTTGCCATCAGCCTGAGCCTTCTACTTGCTGAGGTCCCTCTTTCTCACCATCCCTCTTGCTAATTCACAGCAATAGTTCAGGAGAGGGAATCAGCGAGTGTGAGGGAGCAAAAAGAACGGTGCAGAGGGGAGGGTATCATGTAGAAGGGTCTCGGGGGGGAGTGGTGAGTGTGAAGTTCAGGATGGGAAGTAAGCAGGAGGATCTAGAGAGATGGTGAGTCAGGGGGTCAGAAGAGTCAGCGAGCAGGAAAGCAATGAGCTGCAAGTGAATGAGAAGTAACTAGACAGCTATTAAGTTATTAAGAGTTCTTAAGAGTCAGTAAGATGATTATTTGGTTCAAGGGCACTGAGGTTTTTAATGTAAAAATTACAGGAAGGAATGTAACTCATCCTTATTACATGGTTTCTCATGGGAAAGTGATTTTCTTTTAGCATATTTTTGTTTAGCATGCTATTTTCTCCGAACACCTTAGCAGCGCTAAATGAGTGATTACTGTATGTTATAGGAACATATTGTGAACAAATTGGCAATTGCTTTCCCTAAATTATAACAGGGAATGCACTTCAACATTTACTTCAATGGCTGTAAATCAACTAGCTACGTATAGTTCAAATGCTAACTTTAAGTGGCTGAAGAAAACACGTGTGGGCAAAGACGAAGCAGAGGTCCTACAGAAATGACAGAAGGCAACAGCAAGTTTCCAAGATGGCACTGAAATAAGTGTGCACAATTTTTGGAAGAAAAAGTAACACAATACCAGTAGGAGAAGAAATATGGAAATTAGACGCTTCCTCGCAAGGATGAAAGTAAAAATCAGAGGACCTCTCATCTCTAAGCTGCTCTCATGCCACTGGGTATCATTTGGTCATACATCCACTTGGAAAAGAAGCCTTAAGTAATTAATGTGATCCTAACACCCTAACCTTGACCCTATTGCAGTAACAATAGAAACTAAGTTAAAGGTCAATCAGGGACAGACAAACCTGGGAGAGTCCTAATTTATGAGAGGGGCCAGATATGTAGGGATGGCTGTTAAATGGCAACAGTGAGCAACAGTTTTGAAGTCAGATTAAATTCAGTTTCAGCCCCAACAGAAACACTATGACCAATTCAGAGTTGGATCTGTTAACTTTACACAAGTCAATGTATTTGGGGGATTCAATCTATATTCATTAATCTCTGATTCCATACATTAGTGTTCTGTATCTGTCAGGTTAGTAGTTTGTATGCTTTATGTCATGTATGGAAGAGAATTTTACACTAAATGTAAAGATGAATAAATTTAGACCTTACATCCCATTAATACAGTCATATGTCATAGAGGTCTACAGCACAGAAAGAAGACCCTTCAGCCCACTAATCTGTACCAGTCAAAAACAAGCATTTACTATTCTGAAACAAAAACAAAAATTCCAGGCAAACTCCAGGATCATGCTTCTTTGGTTTTTCTTTTACCGACTATTTTGATCCCACTTTTTAGCACTTGGCCCATAGCCTCATATGCCTTAGCAATACAATTTCCTTACTATGCTTTATTACCTTTATTAATGCATAGATTTCTGATGGCATTTCATATCTATTGATGCCTTTGCGAGCTTCAGTGTTGCTCCTGAGAGCATCCTTAGGAGCTTTCTTTTGATAGCTTTGAGAGCTTCCGATGCCTTAAATGAATGTTTTGGGGTATGTTTGAAAGCTTTGATGTTTCAATGCCAATGAGAAGTTACTTGTACCTAAGATGCCTAGCCAGCACTTTTATAATCATTCCAAACAAGAATATTCGGCAGCTACATTGGTTTTAAGGCCTTTGAAACGAAAAATGATATCTAAATTTTGAAATGCTGTATCACAGAATACTCTGAACAGACACATTCCAATTAGAAAGAAAGGTTCCAAGGGTGGCCGAATGAGAATGTGGTATTGAGGCCACAATCAGATCAACCATGATCACATCAAATGGCACAGCAGTTAAGAGAGAATGACCTACTCCTACTCCCAATCTGAATATACCTATGTTCACATGGGTTTATCAATAAAGCTCATTGATAATTAGGACCAGTGACCTCAGCAGACTTCCTGCTCCCCATACCAAGGGATCATTGAGACCGTCTCTAGTGACCCAACTTCTAACTTATTTCTGATAAGCAAACTCCAAGGTAGTAAGCCCAATGTCTTCTATTATGTACAGCTCAGATAAAGGTTATTTCTCACAGAGCCACAAGAAAAATTTCCATCAATGCTCCTTTACATGTTTCTCCAACGTAGTTCCATACATCATTAATAGCACACTGCCAGTGACTACATTGCAAAGGTACTTCATTGGCCATGAAGTGGTTTGGGATGTTCTCAGGTTCTAAAACGCGCTATATAAATGTAAGTCTTTTACTTTGTTCTACCAATTCAAAATTCATAGCAAGACGTGGAATTTACAATCTGGACATAATAGCTCAGACTTCCAGTCAGGAAAATTGGTTGTAGCACTCATCTCTGATCACGTCAAAAATGCATCTGTTTGTTGTGGTTGTCCTGAGTGCAGGATGCAACCATCAGCCAAAGCAATTGGGAATGCATTGTAGCAAGATGCTAACGTGCCATGGCCATAACCCTTTGATGTCAGCAGCGCAGTGAATACCATTTGGAAGTCCGATGGCCTTGCAATATTATGGCGACTGTTTTTTAAAGCTGTTTTTGATCTTTCAGTCTTAATTATTCTAATGTGTTTTTCATAATTTAATGTAAGCAAATATGGAATAGTCTTGACAGTAATTAATAAATAATAGATTGCATTGATATTCATTAAAATAAAGACAGAAAATTCACTCAGCAGATCAGGCAGCATGTGTGGAGAAACACATTTAATGGACTTTCCCTGGGTCCTGATGCACAACAGTAGAAAATGTCTCAATTTTTGTCATTAATTTTAATGAAAGATCCAGCCTAATAGGAGCTGCTATTTCAAAAATATGTATCAAAATTGTTCAGCACCTTTGGCCAGTTTCCTTCGCTCCAATAATGGCCTTACCCTTCATTTGAACTGGTTTCTGCCTGCAGGTAACGTGTATATGAATCACTTAGAGTCATAGAGTCATAGAGTATGGAAACAGACCCTTCAGTCCAACTTGTCCACGCCAACCATGTTCCAAACTAAACTAGTCCCACCTGCTTGCATGTGGCCTATATCCCTCTAAACCTTTCATATTCATGAATTTATCCAAATGTCATTTAAACATTGTAACTGTACCTGCATCCACCACTTCCTCTGGCAGTTCATTCCACACACTAGCCACTCTCTGTATAAAAATGTTGCCCCTCATGTCCTTTTTAAATCTTTGTCCTCCCACCTTAAAAATATACCCCCTTGCTCTGAACTCCCCCACCTTAGGGAAATGACCTTTGCTATTCATCTTATCTATGCCCCTCATGAAAAAGGTTTCAGCCTATCCGGCCTATTTTTACAACATAAACCCTCCATTCCTGGCAACATCCTGGTAAATCTTTTCTGAACCATCTCCAGTTCAATAATATCCTTCCTATAACAGGGTGACCAGAATTGCACACAGTACTCCAGAATAGGCCTCAACATGACATCCCAACTCCTATACTCAAAGGACTGAGCAATGAAGTTTATACTCTTTTTCCATATCACATAACTTTGAATAATCCAATACTTATATATTGAAGAATCTCATAGTTTTACTTTGCAAGAAAAATCAATCTTTAAAACACAATGGATTTTACAAGACAGTATAATTAGTAAATAATACATTGTATTCTGGCAATCATCATCCTGTGATAACTTACATTGAACTTTACATAAATGAATCTGAATGAAGGTCTCCATAGTCTTACTAGATGATTGGGATGCTCTTAGAGAGAGAGAGAGAGATAACTATTAGTGGTTTAACCTGGGGGTCACCACGCCTCAGGTTTGGGGAGAGGTTAAGAAGGAGAGTCTTTCATAGTTACCTTAGTTGGTGCAGGAATGAATCTATACATGTTTTATTGAATGTCATGGCTCAGATTTACTACCAGTCAGATTTTATTTATAGTACATTGAATATCAGTGTATCACTGTCAATTGCACTCTTCTAATTCGCAATTGAAACAACATAATGTGTCTGCACCTGGAGATTTTAATGATATTCCAGTGAAACTTACTGCTAGCTCTTTTCATTACAACTTTACTATGAAATAATTCCCAACACTTTCATCTTTGTCACAATATTCCTTTCAAAACAAAAGCACACCTGAAATTATACTTGTAATCGCTGTTAGGCATGAAAAAAATCTGTATTAAATTGCATTTGTTGAATCATTACACAAAATAACCAAATATATGTAGTAACATGCACAAAATGACATTGCCAAGTAACAGCATGAATAATTTATTTCCTTACATCAGTGGCATGTCTGTACTACATGATATTGCTTCACTTGGAATGGGTTTTGTTTTATTTTTGACTCATCAACAATAAAAACTTGTGTTTATATAGTACATTTAATTTAGTAAACGTCTCAAGGCACTTCTTCAGAGCATTATCAAACAAACTTTAAAGCAAACCACATGAGAAAATATTAGGGAAGACAGCTAAAATCTTCATCAAGAAGAAGGTTTTAAGCAGTGGCCCAAAGAAGGAAGCAAGAAAGACAGAGTTTTATGCATTGAATATCAAACTTTGGGCCTTGGCATTGAAAGGCCTGGCACCCAATGGCAGGGTGATAAAAGTCGGGATGCGCACGAGACAAGAAATGGGGGAGCACCATTACTTTGAAGGAAAGTTCACAAACTTGAAATGTTAACTGGCTTTCTGTCTAACAGAAATGGCTGGAGATGCTGAGCTCTTCAATTATTTCCTGTGTTTATTTCAGCATGTGCAATATTTTCCTTTCATCTGCTGGAAGGTTGTAAGGATTAAAGAGGTTACAGAGATCAAGAGAAATAGATCAGCAGACGGGTGGCGGGTGAACTTGACTTGGTGCAAATTTTTTTTATTCACTCACTGGATCTAGCATTGCTGGCTGAGCCAGTATTTATTGCCCATCCCTGGTTGCTTTTGACAAGATGCTGGTGAGTGTCTTCTTGAACCATTGCAAGTCGTTTAGTGTAAGTAGACCCACAATGCAGTTAGGGCCAGAGTTCCAAGGTTTTGACCCAGTGACACTGAAGGAACAGCGAGATATTTCCAAGTCAGGATGGTGAGTGACTTGGTAAATTTGCACATGCTGGCATTCCCATGTATCTGTAGGAATCTCCTTCTAGGTGGTCATGATAGTGGGTTTGGAAGGTGATGTCTAAGGAGTCTTGGTGAATTTTTGCAATGCATCTAATAGCTAATACACACTACTGCTAATGAACTTTGGTGGGGGAGGGGGAAAACATTTGTGGATTTTGCGTCAATCAAACAGGCTGCTTTGACCTGGATGGTGTCAAGTTTCTTGAGTTGTTGGAGCTGCACTCATCCAGGCCAAGTATTCCATCACACTCTTGACTTTTGCCTTGTAGATGGGGGGGCAGGCTTCAGGGGGACCAGGAGAGAAGTACTTACTGTAGGATTCCTAGCCTGACATGCTCTTGTAGCTACAGTATTTAAACAGCTGGTCCAGTTCAGCATCTGGTCAATAGTAACTCCCAGATTGTTGATAGTGGGAACTTCAATGGTGGTGATGACATACAATGGCTGGGGTGATATCTAGATTCACTATTGTTAGAGATGGTCCTTACCTGACACTTGTGAGCCCAGGTATTGACCAGGTCTTGCTGATTCTGGGCAGGGACTGCTTCATTGTCTGAGGATTTACGACATATTCACCAGAGTTTTGAAATTCCAAAGACAATGGGCAGTGGAAGATAGGAGGTCAGCCTGGAGAGTTTTGGAATAGGTAAGTCTAAAGGTAACAAAAATATCAATAAAGACTACAGGATTAAATGAGCTGAGGTGGGTTCAGAGTCAGGTTTGTAAAGTAGATGGAATTGACAGCCAGTGAAGATCAGTATTGCATTTCAAAATCAAATTCAACATCAGATAGTCACTAGGGAGGACGGTAAAGTCAGTGTCAAAGGAGCACAGTTTATGCCATAGACTGAAGACAGTGACTTCAATCTTCTCGTGCATGATGCAATACTCACTACTTGCCCGTATGAGTGCAGTTCCAACAATTCTCAAGAAGTTTGCCACGTCCAAAAGTGGGAAGGCTGCTTGATTGGCACCCATCTGTTACTTTGCAAAACATTCTCCCCTCTAAACCTATGTACAGTAGCAACTGTGGGTACTTTGTAGCAGCTTCGAAACACATGACTTTTAACACGCAGAAGAATAAAATCAACAGGCACATGGGATCACTATTACCTGCAAGTTCATTTCCAAGACACAGATTATCCTGACTTGAAAATATGTTACTATTCCTTTGTTGCTGAAGAGTCAGTGCCGTGGGTGGATTATAGCAGTTCCAAAATAGAGTTCATCACTACTTTAATGGATAGTACATGCTGGCCTTGTTATTAATCACACATTCCAATAACAAATAAAAGAACAGCAGAGAGTTCTTCCATGGAGTTCTGTCCATCACTCAATTAACATCACCAAAGTGATCTGGCCAGAAACAGACTGCTGTCTTTTGGAGCTGGCTGTGTGTAAAATGGCTGTGACATTTTCAAACTTTAATGGCACCTGTACTACACCAAAAAGCATTTGCTGTAAAGTACATTGGCATATCCTGAGGTTGTGAAAGATGTCAAATAAAGAAAAAAATATACTTTCTCTCTCAAACTGGGCTGTTTCTCATTATCATTTAAATTCTCAAATTTTATCCAGGTTGTTGTTTAATATTACTATATATAATCCAAATTCAGGTTTATTCTTTGGATTCATGCTCTGTTTTTGTAGACTATGAAAGGAAATTGCAAGAATTATTTTCTGTAGTGGGAGATCTTCAATCTTTGGCAATTTGTTGGGGCTGTTAGGTCCCCGGTGGTCCAAGGTCAGGTCTGGCTGTTGTCTCTTCCAGTCCAGTTAATAGTTCAAGTATCCAATTCTCTATTTGTAAAAAGGCAAGCATGCATCTGTTTTCTCACTCTGGAGACCTGTGGGTTTCTGCATCCTTTAGCAGCTAATTAAACCAATCCTGGAATGTTTTTTCTTTGAACAGAACTATGGTCCACATTATGCACAAAGCAAGAAAAATGAGACTTATGAGTTAACCACTAGACGATTAGTTAAAACAATCCTCAGATATCAGACACAAGAAGTGCCATTTCGTTAGTAATGGTAATGCTAGCAATATTTCATTAGTAGCAATAGCAAATACACAATCATTTCATCCTTGGCTGCACTAAGAAATATTAAAGGACCTGAGCTACCTTGCTCAGGCAGTAAACTGGGTACCACCTTTCTTTCATGTTAATTGAGTTGTAACCCATGAGTTGCGACCACTTCCACTGGCTTGGTTCTAGTTTGCTAATTAAGACTACAATTCAGTGACTCTGATGTCAATGTCATCAGAGGGACTTTGAGGTGCACTTGGAGGTATATGAGATGTTTGGTGTGGAGGTAGAAAGTCATTGAGAAAGCAGTTGTGTTGGTTCCACAATGTGTCCCTGCCTCCTTGCATTTCTCTCAGATGCACCTTCAGTGCATCAATGGTAACCCACTCATTAACGGTGGGAAGTTAATCAGCAACCAACTAAAAATGGTTTTACAGTGTAAATGAGATTTTACTGATGTCACCGGGTGTCCCCTATTTTGTTTTTGCAGCTCCTTTAATAACAGGACCCACATAAAGAGTGGGAGGCATAGAACCACAATGAATTAAATGGACATTCTTAAGACACAAATTGGCAAGCTAGACATCTAGGCCCGAAACGTCAGCCTCTCTGCTCCTATGATGCTGCTTGGCCTGCTGTGTTCATCCAGCCCTGCACCTTGTTGTCTCGGATCCTCCAAACGCAGTGGTTTCCCATCTCCTGGATACTGCAGTAAGGTGGTAAGAAAGTAGCAGCCAATATCTTCAATGATTTCACACTTGCATTTTGTCCCGCACTTGTGCATTGTATGCACACAAGAGCACTTTCATTCACACAGTGAACGCTGTCGGTCAGTCTTGTAGTCTTTTGCACTGACTCCACCCCACGTCCCAGACATCTCCAACCTGCCACAATCTGTTTGCCACTCCTTTTACAATTAGTAATCTCAGGGGTTACCCCTCACCCCAGCAACCCACAACTGCTATGAACAGGGTTGAAAAATGAAAATGGTCTCAGCTGCTGAAAATCTGCAAAATCTGGAAGATTTAATCCATCATTTAAGTAGCATTGCAGCTTCTCAATAAAAAATCGTCAGTGTTGGAATCCTCGCTGTTTTGTTAATTTTTCTCATTTTTGGTTTGGAGCTGCGAGTTGTGAGTTGAAGGTGACCATTTGATTGTGAGTAGCATTTTGCCTTTAAAAAATGGAAAGAATAAACAAACTGATATTTGCTTATGAGACCTGGCCCGGAATTTAGCTGGGGGTTGATTATCGTTCAAAGAACACCGTAGATGTTTTGGCTTCTGGGATGCGATTTTCTCAAAACTGGCAGATGTTTGGATATTAAAAGGGAGGCCAGTGCCAATCTGTCTAACAAAGAAAACGTTGGAAAAGCAGAAAGAGAAACCAAAGTTTGAAATGGTTTGAACTGTGTTTAAGTCAGAGGAATGTGGCTGCGTAAACTGCAAGATGGAACTTTGGTTGCTCTCTGGTTATCGCCCTATTACTGGCTTATTGAAAGCTCAGAGAAAAGAATCTCAGTTGTAAGTATTAAGTGAATATTCATCAGTAGCTATTGTAAGCTATTTGCATTGACAGGAGTCTTCAGAAATCTAGCAAGATACAATCCCATGTGCCTGTGATACGAAACATCATTGAAACTGCTTAAGTGAACTGGCCAGTTTGTTTTTTTCTTATAATTTATCCCTTAACTGGGTCTGTCCATGTATGAGCGGGGGCTTTGATCAAAGAAGATTGATTTAAAATCATAGACATTAGTTAGATTGGCTTGTTGTTTCATTTTGCTTTGCTAAAACTACTGTATGAATAATAAGTTGTTTTCTTTAAGCAATAATCCTGGTGTTTGGCATCAGTTATTCATAAAGTCTAGTTAGAAACCATTGGGTTAATTTTGCAGTTATTGAATGTTTTAATTGCACTGTGCTGCAAATATAGGGATAGGGAGGCTGATTCAGTCGGCTTGCTGTCCCCATGTCACAGCTGCAGAGTAAAATAACTGCAGAAAGGGTGATTTGGTGACTTCACAGATGATTTCTTAAGGACAATAACACCCTGTGAGAAATTAAAAATGTGAGGTGGCACTGGATAATTCACATATGAGCTGCTTTACTGCAAATGGATTTTGGTTTAGCAGCAAGAGTTTTAAATATCTACAAATTTAATAATCATTTAGTATTGCTGCTATCTTGTAAGCTAGATCGTCATGCAATAAAGTTCAAAAATATACATGGGAGGATCTGGAAGTCCCCAGTGGGAAAATACAAAACTGAAATTCAAGTTCTTATGACCAGTGTTCTGCCCTGTTCTTGCTCCATAACTATTTTTCCTAAAGCTTTTCAGTGGTGCCCTAGGCTTCACCTAAATGAGATGACAGCCTCGTGAATATTGCAAATTGAGACTCAATAACATACATACAATCCCAATGTAATTTCAATGGATGACTTAGACAGGACGTGTGCCATGAGTATTCCTCTCAGCGAAACCTGGCAGGGTCTGATAAAAGGATGGAATCATTCTCACATGACTAGGAGAATACTGTTACGTGAGGGTTTAAGGACCCTGTAACAACCTTGCGATTATGTCATGGAGCCGCACACAGAACCATACAGCACAGAAGAAGGCCCTTTGGCCCATCGGGTCTGCACTGAGTTATCTACACAATTCCCACTTTCTAACACTTGGCCCTTGGCCTTGAACGTTATGACATTTCAAGTGCTGATCCAAATACTTTTTAATGTTTCTTGGCTCCAGTACCATTCCAGGCAGCGCGTTTCAAGACTTCCACTACTCTCTGGGTGAAAATTCTTTTCCTTAAATTCCCTCCAAACCTCGTGTCCTTCACCTTAAATTATGCCCTCTCATTACTGACACTTCAACTAAGAGTACAGCTGCTTTCTATCCATCCTGTCCATGCTCCTTATAAACTAATACATCTTAATGAGGTCCCCTCTCAGCTTTCTCTGTTCCAAGGAAAACAACTTGAGGCTATGCAGCCTCTCTTCAAAGCTAGCATGCTCCAACACAGGCAACATCCTGGTGAATTTCTTCTGCACTTCTCCACCTCTCCTTCCTATAGTGCAGTGACCAGAACTGCACAGAGTACTTTAGCTGTGGCCTAACCAAAGTTTAATGCAGCTCTGACAAAACCTCCTTGCTCTTATAACCTATGCCATGGCTGATAAACGCAAATGTCCCATTTGCCTTCTTAACCATCCTATTCACTTGACCTCCTGCCTTCAGCGATCCCTGGACAAAAACTCACTCTGTTCCTCTGAGCTTCCCAGTGTCCTGTCATTCACTGAATACTCCCTTGTCCTGTTATTTTTTCCAAAGTGCATCAACTCATACTTTCAAGGTTAAATATGGGGAGCTGATGGCCTAGTAGTATGATTGCTGGACCGTTATCCAGGTTCTGAGGTTCCAGGTTTGAATCCTGAAGATGGTGGAATTTGAATTCAATAAATATCTGAAATTAGGAGACCAATGATGACCATGACCATCACTGATTGTCAGAAAAACCCATTTGGTTCACTAATGTCCTTTAGGGAAGGAAATTGCTATTTTTACCTGTTTGAACCTCCAGGCCCGTAACAATGTGGTTAACACTACCCCCTGGGCAATTAGGGATGGGTAATATGTGCTGGCCTGGCCTGTGTCTCTGACATGCTTTAAATGAATTAAAAAAAAATGCCACAGTATATACCAATGATTGCAAATTTACACAAAGGCTTTTGTTTTTGTAATTTTAGGCATGCCTGAACTCATCATTTGGTTTTCTTGACTCTACACATACGTCGTTCCAGACAAAAAAGTCTTTTTAACCATAGCCAGGTTTCACTTTATTAAGAAAACCCACAAAGTTTGCCTGATTCTAGGTTGCTATTGTGACTCAATGTTAATCGTTGAAGAACACGTTTCGTTATGACAATTCATCATGTAGGGATTATAATAGTTATTTGTTTAAAGTTGGGTTGTCATGTGTATTCATGGGCTGGCGGGAAGGAGAGGTAGCAGTTGTGCAATATGTTGTAGCTCTGAATGTGCAACACCGCAGAGAAAATGCACGTTCATTCCTGCTCTCCGATGAGGACAAATCTTAGCGGTCTGATAACTTGCCACAAGGAATTAGGCAGAATCTAAAGTAACAGTCCGCAATGCACTGTTTTTACATGTCTTTTAGCAGCTGGTTCTAAAGCTACACGTGCAGAGGCCGGGATGCGGATCAACCTTTTACAACCTTGAACTTTACTGTAGGATTTGCATTGGAGGAAGGCCAGAGTTAGAAAAGTGGAACTAGTCAGCAAAATATTCTCAAGAATATTCTCCTGGTGGCTCAGTGGTTAGCACTGCTGCCTCACTGCGCCAGGTACCTGCGTTTGATTCCATCCTCGGGCGACTGTCTGTATGGAGTTTGCACATTCTCCCCCATGTCTGCGTGGGTTTCCTCTGGATGCTCCAGTTTCCTCCCGCAGTCCAAAGATGTGCAGAGCAGGTGGATTGGCCTTGCTAAATTGCCCATAGTGTCCAGGGTTAGACGTGGGAAATGCAGGGGAATGGGTCTGGATGGGATGCTCTTCAGAGGGGTGGTGTGGACTTGTTGGGCCGAATGGCCTGTTTCCACACCGTAGGGATTCTATGATTCTAAGGAAAAATGCCAGAAAGTACGATATTTCCAATATTTTCATTGAACATCTCTGCTTAAAAATAATGAATAGCAACTGAATTTCAATAAATTGACCATTCACAGCTGCACATTTTGTTTTAAAATTAAAATTGCTTAAGAAAATAAAAATCAATCGAAGTCATTGTTATTCATATCCTGTGGTTAAGAATATGGTAACTGATGAACACCAACTAGCAACTAAAAAACATGACCAATACTCACTCACCTCCATTCACATGCATAAGAAGAACCACCAGTTCGATTTGGACAACACCAGGATCCTAGGACAGGCCAAACAGAGACAATCACGGGAATTCCTAGAGGCCTCGTTCTCCACCAAGAAGGCCATCAACAAACACATAGAACTAGACCCTATATATACACCACTGCGAAGGAAAACCAGAAATGAGGTAATCAAATCCAATGGACCCCAGAGTTTAAACACCAGGCAGGAAAACACAACAGCGCTTCATTGGAGACTGCACTGATGATGTTACCCAGCAGGGCAAGAAACATCTGCGAATTAATGAACCAGCTCGGCAAGCCAACTAACCATAGCACGATAACTGATATTTAGAAACATAGAAAATAGGAGCAGGAATAGGCTATTCAGCTGTTCAAGCCTACTTTGCCATTCAATGTGATCATGGCTGATCATCTGACTCAGTATCCTGTTCCTGCTTTCGCCCTATAGCCTTTGATCCCTTGAGCCATAAGAACCACATCTAACCCCTAAAAAACATTCAATGTTTTGGGCTCAACCACCTTCTGTAGCAGAGAATTCTATAGGCTCACCACTCTCGGCACTGTCTGGGTGAAGAAATTCCTCTTCACCTCAGTCGTAAATGGCCTACCGGATTCCCTTAAACAGTGACCTCTGGTTCTGGACTGTCCAGTCTTTAGGAATATCCTTCCTGTATTTACTTTGTCAAAGAGTCATATAGCACAGAAACAGACCTTTTGGTCCATGCCGACCAAGTTATTTTTTCCTTTATTCATTCAAAGGATGAAGGTGTCATTCACTAGGCAGCATTTATTGCCCATCCTGATTGCCCAGAGAGCAGTTAAGGGTCAACCACATTGCTGTGGGTCTGGAATCACACGTAGGCCAGACTGGGTAAGGATGGCAGTTTCCTTCCCTAAAGGACATTTCCTGACAATCGACAATGGATTCATGGTCATCATTAAGTTCTTAATTCCAGATTTCTTTTTTCTTAAATTCAATTTCCTCCATCTGCCATGGTGAGATTTGAACCTGGGTCCTCAGAACATTATCTAGGTCTCTGGATTAACAGTCCAGTGATAATATCAATAGCCCATTGCCTCTCCAGTTTAGTTTGAGAAGAAAAAAACAGAGTTAATGTTTCGGGTCTGGGAGGGGTCACCGGACCCGAAACGTTAACTGTGTTTTTTTTCACAGATGCTGCCAGAGCTGCTCAGCTTTTCCAGCAACTTCTGTTTTTGTTCCTGATTTACAGCACCCGCAGTTCTTTCGGTTTTCATATAAATTGAAGCTGGATTGGTGAGTCTGCCTCATAATGGATGTTGAACAGTCAACAATTGAGCATTCACAGTCCTCCTGGGTGGAGAATTTTAAAGGATCAAAATCTTCTGCAACTTTCATGTGTCACTCAGCTTTGAACTTTATGAGCTGCCCATGACTTTGTTTCATGGGATCTGGCCTTCTGCAAATCACACATCCCTTTGCTTCACCATTAATGGCAAGTTCTGCATTAAACTGGCTCACACTGAATTTACAGAGCTCCCTTCTTCATTTCCCCACCTTTTTAATTCTCCATATTTGAAAGTCTTCTTGTAACCAGCTTCTTCGCAAATTGATGTAGTAACATTGTCAATACTTTCATTTCAGGCTCTTTACTCAAGTATGATGTTCAAACTAAGAGGAGACCCTGAATTTCAATTGCTACAGTATGTTTAGTCTGAAATGGGGCTTTCTAGTGTTTCATTAACAACATGCAGACACAATACATGCCAAAATTCACAGTTTTCTGTCATCTCTTAATCATGCCATCCCAGCTAATTACCAGTTAAGAAGAGTAGATTTTTGCCCACTGTCAAGGAGTTTGAAGTGTTTCAACTATTGATGACAAAATATGAATACTATATATCATTGAGCTTTTGATTAGGGTAAGAAAAGTGAAGCAACAGCTTCCAAATCATCAGCACAAGCAGGCAATAAACATGTAGCTCTATCAACTTGCATGACAAACCAATTGACCTAAATACGCTCAGCAAAACTCAGCATTCTTGTCTGTTTTCGCCATCTACTGGTGTCACTCCAATCTGCAACAATCTCAGTCAGTTGGGATGGGGGAAGGTACAATTCCTTTTTCCCTTGGAGCTGTAGACAATATGTGGGAGCTGTAGAAGAATGATCGGAAGAGATATGCCAGTTCTCAAGGCAAATTATGCACAATGACCATTATTGATGTAAGGGACTTCATGAGCTGAAATGTGCTTGAAACAGCTATTCATAACCAAAGAGGGGTTTTCTATTTTCTATGATGAAATTGTGCCCTTGAGATATCATCTTCTATTGACAGCAGAATGGCTGATTTGAGAGGATGGAAGCTGGAGGTAGACAAAGCACAGTGACAGACCAGAGCAAATTCTGCCAACCTGAGCATCATGTCATGCAGTAAGATTAAATTGCATAGCTTGGTGGTGCCAATGCTATTATGGACCTTGACAGTGTGCCGTCTGAGTAAATGAGATGCAAAGAAAGAAGCTTAAGATTGTGCCAAGGGTGATGAGAACTTGTGGAATGGTTTTACTTCTCAGCTTGCAAACCCTTGGACCATACTATGAGGGAGTCTTGCCTTGCCAGATGTTCCCCAAGTAATGTTCCTGTTTCATCTGGGTTCCACCCCCGCAATCTGCTACACTGAAGTCTTTTGATAGAATCCCTACAATATGGAAACAGGCCAATCAGTCAAATGAGTCTACACCAACTCTCTGAAGAGCAACTGCCCCTACAATATCCGTGTAACCCTATATTTCCCATGATCAATCCACCTAACCTTCACATCTTTGGACTGTGGGAAGAAACCCGCACAGACACAGGGAGAATGTGTGAACTCCACACAGACAGTCAGCAGAGGGTGGAATCAAACTCTAGTGCTGTGAGGCAGCAGTGCTAACCACTGAGCCAGCTCTCAAATTCCAACTCTCAGCCAGCTCAGGGAGATCTTTTAATTGGATCTGCTGGCTAAATTTGCACATTTGCTTGTGGATTCAAACGAATAACTTGAGAAATTTGGAGCTTATGCAGCTCACCATCCTGCTTTCCCACTACTGCTTTAGCAGGGAGAGATAGAACATAGAACATAGAACATAGAACATTACAGCGCAGTACAGGCCCTTCGGCCCTCGATGTTGCGCCGACCTGTGAAATCAATCTGAAGCCCATCTAACCTAAACTATTCCATTATCATCCATATGTTTATCCAATGACCATTTAAATGCCCTTAAAGTGGGCGAGTCTACTATTTTTGCAGGCAGGGCATTCCACGCCCTTACTACTCTCTGAGTAAAGAAGGTGATATAGTGGTAATGTCCCTAGATTAGTAATCTAGAGCCTCAGGCTGGTGCCTTGGGGAAATGCAATCAAGTTCCAACATGGCAGCTGGAGGAATTTAAATTCAATTAATAAGCAACCTGGGAGTTGAAAGCTAATCTCAAGTAATGGTGACCGTGGAGCTATCATTTACCTTTGTACAATACATCTATTTACTAATGTTCATAAGGGGATAAAGTCTGCTGTCCTTACCCGGTCTGGCCTACAAGTGATTCGAGACCCATAGCAGTGTCACTTACTCTCAACTTCCTTCTGAAATGATCCAGCAAACCACTCAGTTCAAGTGGCATTGGAGACAGCCAATAAATTCAGTGCCTTGCCAGTAACAACCACATCCTATTAAAGTATTAGAAATAGTAAAGCAGGATACAAAACTTGTGAGTATCTCAAATTGCACATGTTAAGGAAAATTACTGAATTGATTGCTTCTTGTTTTCTTAAGAAATTCTTGACGGGAGGTGATTCATAAGGCCTAATGGTATTATTGCTAGATTGTTAATCCAGAGACTCAGGCAATGTTCTGGGGATCCAGGCTCAAATCCTGCCATGGCAGATGGTGGAATTTGAATTCAATAAAAATCTGGAATTAAGAGTCTAATGGTGACCATGAATCCATTGCCAGTCATCAGAAAAAACCCATCTGGTTCACTAATGTCCTTTAGGGAAGGAAACTGCCATCCTTACCTGGTCTGGCCTACATGTGACTCCAGACCCACAGCAATGTGGTTGACTCCTAACTGCCCTCTGGGCAATTAGGGATGGGTAATAAATGCTGACCAAGCTAATGGTGCCCTCATCCCATGAATGAATTTTAAAAAGTCTGTTTTCCTGTTCCATCATCCTCACAACACATGATGAGAATTATTTTTCTGATTGAACACAAATCCTACCTGCACAGTCACATAATATTGGGCCCACATTTTCCAAGTGGTGGCAATCATATACAGATTGCCTCTCTGTTCTTTCTTTATTATGCAACAAAGGAGTTGACGAGGGCTCCTTCAGCAACATGGAGCATACTTTAAATCTGACATGTCTCTCATACCAAAAAACAGTTAGATAAAGAAGCCATGCCCCTTTTCCACCATAGTTAGTTCCATATTCGGTTATTCAGAACTCCAGCCTTGCAGACAGCCACTTTGCTAGCTCCTGTGAAAAGTTAAGTGCAAGGTTAGTGTGCTGGAAGTGTAGGTTGCCAGGTAGACAAAATGCCAGGTGGGTAGAGATATGTTACTGGGAAGGGAGGGTGTGTTGGATGGCAATAAGTGGAGTGCCAGAGCACAATGTGCCATTGAGCCAGGTAAGTGAGCATATAGGGTAGATTTTAGTTGCAGATACCAGGTCCACCGGGAGAGTGAGGAGAGTGGTGTTGGCTGCACAGGTGGAGAAAGGAAGGATGGGTCAAGAGTAGTGGTTTCACCGTGCGGGTGGAGGTGTCAGGTCCTGGAGAATGCGGGCGTGACTGGTTCTGGGGTTAGAGAGGCATGTTGAGTTAGTATCTAGGAACATGCAGGTCTGGGAGAGGTGTAGCTGGGGGTGGGTGAGTTCAATTGAATCATTACTGAGGAGTAAGACTGGGTTTTTAATTGTTGAACTTCTGCTGAGTAACTTAACTGCAATGAAAATCTCCCGAATGTTCTGATACTTTTTGAAGGGTTCTAGGTGTACGGGAATTGTCCAATTGCATCTTCAATTCCTTGGGCAATTCTTTCAGAACATGCTACAACAGAAATTCCTCATAGAATCACTACAGGGTGGAAGCAGGCCATTAGGGCACATCGAGTCCACACCAACCCACCCCACCCTACCCTATCCCTGTAACCCTGTACTTCCAATGGCCAATCCATTTAACCTACACACTTTTGGACTGTGGGAGGAAACAGAGCACCCAGAGAAAACCCACACTGACACGGGGAGAATGTGAAAACTCCATACTGACAGTCACCTGAGGGTGGAATTGAACCCAGGTCACTGTGAGGCAGCAGTGAGCCACCACCCACAGGTGCTCATGTGCAACTCTAATCTACGTTTCAGAAATGGTTACCTGGCCATCAGAAAATCCAGGCCATTATCTCATAGTGTCCTACCTCAACAGGGTATTTGCAGCTGTCAGCCATCAATGAGCATATACGTGCCTCAGAAATACTGTCACCATTCAGCTACCTGAAAACTACTGTATCATGCTTTGTATAAGGTTGGTGGAGTTGTGGACAGCGTGGAGGGCTGTTGTAGGTTGCAACGGGACATTGACAGGATGCAGAGCTGGGCAAAGAAGTGGCAGATGGAATTCAACCCAGAAAAGTGTGAAGTGATTCATTTTGAAAGGTCAAATTTGAATGCAGAATACAGGGTTAATGGCAGAATTCTCGGCAGTGTGGAGGAACAGAGGGATCTTAGGGTCCACATCCATAGATCCCTCAAAGTTGCTACCCAAGTTGATAGGGTTGTAAAGAAGGCGTATGGTGTGTTAGTTTTCATTGGCAGGGGAATTGAGTTTAAGAGCCGTGAGATTATGCTGCAGCTCTATAAAGCTCTGGTTAGACCACACTTGGAATATTGTGTTCAGCTCTGGTCACCTCATTCCAGGAAAAATGTGGAAGCTTTAGAGAGGGCACAGAGGAGATTTACCAGGATGCTGCCTGGACTGGAGGGCAGGTCTTATGAGGAAAGGTTGAGGGAGCTAGGGTTTTTCTCATTGGAGCAAAGAAGGATGAGAGGTGACTTGATAGAGGTTTATAAGATGATGAGAAGCATATACAGAGTGGATAGTCAGAGACTTTTCCCCAGGACAGAAATGACAATTGCGAGGGGACATAATTTTAAGGTGATTGGAGGAAGGTATAGGGGAGATGTCAGAGGTAGGTTCTTTACACAGAGAGTGGTGGGCGTGTGGAATGCGCTGCCGGCAGTGGTAGTGGAGTCAGATACTTTACAGACTTCTAAGTGACTCTTGGATAGGCACATGGAGGATAGTAAAATGTAGGGAATGCAGGGTAGATTGATCTTAGTAGGATAATAAGTCAGCACAACATCATGGGCCGAAGGGCCTGTCCTGTGCTGTGCTGTTCTATGTTCTATGTATTCACAGTACACCGAGGTACTCAAGTCATGGGTGAGTGTGACTGGGAACCGAAGACAGAGGACAGATTTTGTCCCAGACCCAGCTGTTCCACCTTGGGGTAAATCCTTTGTTATTCCACAAGTGGATTTTCAAGTCCTGTACAGAGTTGCTTTGTGAAGCTCTGAATAGATATCATTTATCAGATTCCACAATCCTTTTGCCGTGTAACAACAGTTGCATTTTCACATGGCTATTTAACACTTAGGATCCTATATTAAGACCAATTCCTGGATATTATTTCAAACTCTGAAGTTGTCAATAGAAATGTTAAAATTTGTTAAATGGCAGAAAATTGCTACGGATGATCTGATACTGATGTTCTTTTTACACAATTAAATATTTAATGTTCATATCAGTGTTGGCACCACGATTTTGCCTTTGTCTACTCAAATTCCACAAACACAGAAACAAGTCCCTTACGAATAATTTACCACGCTTGAATTCATAAAGCCAGCAGAAACCAGAAATTAATCAATTCTAAGACATTACACCATCTAGTGGTTCAAGTGAGAATTTTAAGATAAAGAAATTTATGAAGTATCTCACTTCCACTTTCTGGATATCCAAAGAAAACGACAACAAATAGATTTTGTTTTGTCATCTTTGTTATGCATGCAAATACATAAGCTAATTTATGGAAATGTAGGTCCCACACATTGAAAATAAACGAAAATAATATGTTTTGTTGGCAATGGTTGAAATGTCAGTACTAAAAAAGAATGTGTGTACCTCAGAGAGTCCCAAAGCAACTTGCCATTATTATGACATGGTTTGAGACCAGTAACTTTTTGATTAAAAGTAGACAAAACTTGAAATCCCACATACTTACTCTGGAAGCCTGGTTCAAGTTTGACACCAGGGTCAACGTAGTCTCAATGGTGTGGAGCAAAAACCAGCAGTACTAAAAGAAGGTCATGACCTTCTCCACTCCACTGGGGTTAGTGCCACACTTTTCTCTTTGGTATGTCAGACTGACTCTACCTCAGATACTGTACCCACCTCCCACCAAGGCTCATGCTCTGCCGCCCTCACTATTGCATGCAACATCATTCCTCACTCACACATTTCCTCCAGATCCTCTCACACCACTAACCCCCGCACACCCTCTGCATTCACTCGCCCGAGTCACCTCACCATCTAACCCCCGCCTACACCAGCACTAACAATTGCGCCATCCACTTTTAGTTCACTCAATCTCTCCCTTTATCTCATTCCAGGAGAAGACAGTCCTCAATGTGGCAACAAGGGTACGGATGAGTGAAGCGATGCCCGACAATAGACTCCTCAGTCCCTTTTAGTGCAGAATCCTGGTCCTTACAGGAGAAGACTGGGACTATTGCCAAGTGGTGCAAAGATATCAGTGTCTTGCCAACTGAGTTAGTACCACTCTTCATTCCACTGCAACTCTGACATTAACCCTGCTGACAGTGTCATTCATCGCACAATACCTCTAAATACTGGCTGCAATACTTCTTCTCTTTTGGCTTGCAGGTACCTGCTGATGTCCGCCCCCTCCACAGTGAAATAGACTGCTCCTCCAAAATTCACCTCCTGAACCATTGAGGATAGACAACCAAGGGTCAGAGGAGGCATCAGTAAGGTTGCCTTCTACAACCCCCAACAGGTCAGATATTGACACCTGGATGGAAACATTAGCCTCAGGAAGTTTGGGAGTACATGCTGGTGACCACCTCACTGTAACAGCTTTATGGAAAATTCATAATGTGAAAAATTGGTCAGATGTGTCCTGTACAGAAAAAGCAGGACAAATCCAACCTGACCAACTACTGCCCCATCAGTCTACTCTTGATCATCAGTAAAAGGCGATGGAAGATATCATCAACAATAACTTGCTCAGTGATGCCCAGTTTGGGTTCCACCAGGGCCACTCAGCTCCTGACCTTACAGCCTTGGTTCAAACATGGGCAAACAAGGTGAATTCCCGAGGCGAGTTGAGAGTACTTGCCCTTTACATTAAGGCCACATCCAACATTAAGGAACCCTAGCAAAACTGGAGTCAATGGGATTCAGAGAGAAAATTCTTTGCTGTTGCATTCATATCTAACAGATAGGAAGACAGTTGGGGGTTGTTGCAGGTCAGCCATCTCAGCTTCAGGACACCTCTGCAAGAGTTCCTCAGGATAGTGTCCTTGGTCCAACCATCTTCAAATACTTCATTAATGACCTTCCTTCCATCATAAGTTCAGAAATCTGAATTTCTGCTGATGATTGCACAATGTTAAGCACCATTCACAACTCCTCATTTGAAGCTTGCCATGTCCAAATGCCAGAAGCCCTGGACAATAACTAGGTATGAGCTGACAAGTGTCAAGTAACATTCACTTTACACAAGTGACAGGTAATGACCATCTCCAACAATAAAGAATCTAACCATCATCCCTTGACATTCAATGGCATCACCATCTCTAAACACCCCTCACTGTCAAGATCCTTGGTGCTACCATTGACCAGAAATTGAACTGGACTTGCCATATAAATACAGTGGCTGCAAGTGCAGGTCAGAGACTAGAAGTGGCAGCAAGTAGCTCAGGTCCTGACTCTCCAAGGCCTGTCCACCATCTACAGGGCACAAATCAGGAGTTTGACAGACTACTCCCCATCTGACATTCTTCTGCCTATCTGATCAAGTCCCGACATACTCTGAGGTAACCTTCTTTGCTGTCCAATACACCATCAATTTTGGCATCATCTGAAAATTTACTAATCATACCTCCTTTATTCAGACCCAAATCATTTCTACAAATGACAAAAAGCAGTGGACCCAGCACTGATCCCTGTGGCACACTGCTGGTCACAGGCCTCCAGTCCAAGAAGCAAATCTCCACCACGCCCCTCTGTTTCCCACCTTTGAGCCAGTTACGTATCCAAGTGGCGAATACTCCCTGTATTTCATGCGATCTAACTTTGTTAGCCAGTCTACCATGCAGAATCTTGTTGAATGCCTTACTGAAGTCCATGGTTATATAAACTCTATAAGGTTACCCCTCAGCCTCTGACGCAGCAGGGAAAATAGCCCCAGCCTATTCAGCCTCTCCCTATAGCTCCAACCCTCCACCCTCATAACATCCTTGTAAATCTTTTCTGAACCCTCTCAAGTTTTACAACATCCTTCCTATAGTTGGGAGACCAGAATTGTACATGGTATTTCAAAAACGGCCTATCCAATGTCCTGTACAGCTGAATATGACCTCCCAATTCCAATATCAACGCACTGACCAATAAAGGCAAGCATACCAAAATTCCATGAGTATGAATATGTCAGGCTGTTGCTTGACTAGTTTGAGAGACACCTCTCCCAATTTTGGCAGTATTCCGCAGATATTAGTAAGTAGGACTTTGTAGGGTTGATAGGGCTGTTTCTGTCATTGTCACTTCTGGTGCCTAGATCGATACCAGGTGATCTGTCCGGTTTCATTTCTTTGTTGATAAATTGTAGTGATTGATACAATTGAGTAGCTTGCGAGGCTATTACAGAAGGCAGTTGGTCTCTACTATTTTAATTGTTAATGAATTAATTTTCTCTTAGACTGCAATCTTTAGAAGTTGGTTTAACCCAACGCCCCTAACTAAACAGAAATGTTCTTAAGACTTGCAGTCTTTTAGTCCTCTGACACCAACACCATCAGAAAGGAGGCAGATACAGCCAAAGCCTTTGAAATTCTC
Source organism: Rhincodon typus (assembly GCF_021869965.1). Classification (NCBI taxonomy): domain Eukaryota; kingdom Metazoa; phylum Chordata; class Chondrichthyes; order Orectolobiformes; family Rhincodontidae; genus Rhincodon; species Rhincodon typus. Next base: position 106,553,116 of record NC_063334.1, read on the forward strand.
AATGTTTCTTCCCCCAGTGACCTGGGATGCATCCCACAATACATAGTAGCAAATTATAAATTTTCAGATTGCTTACACTTTATTCATTTTGCCCTATTATGAGTACTGTCTCCTCCAGATTCTCATCTCCAGTGATCAGCAGGGAGCAGTGTTGGGGCCCTTACTGATTGTGGCATGTATAAATATATAAATAATTTAGACTTGAATGTAGGAATGAACAGTAAATATGGGGATGGTACAAAAATTGGTGGGGTGGTAAATAATGGAGAGGATAGCTTATATTACAGGAGGATGTAGATGGGCTCATAACTGGCAAATAGAATTCAATTGGACAAATGTGAGGTAATGCACTTATGCAGGACAATCAAGGCAAGGGAACACATGGTGAACAGTAGGACCCTGAGAAGCACCAAGAATCGGAGGGACATTGGCATGTATGTTCACTAGTCCTTTAAGGTAGCAGGACAGGTAGATAAAGTGACTAAGAAGGCACTGGGGATACTTATCTTCATTAGCCAAGACTTTCATCAGTCAGAGCATTGAATACAAGAGTTGGGACAGCATGTTATAGCTGTACAAGACATTTGGAAGACCACAGTTGGAGTGTTGTGTACAATTCTGGACACCCTTTTATTGAACTGTAAAGGGTGCAAATAAAGATTTGCAAAGATGTTACCAAGGCTGGAAAGTTTGATTTATAAGAAGACGTTGGATAGGCTGGGACTTTCTTCCCTGGAGCGTAGGAAGCTGAGGGGTAACCTTATAGAGGTTTATAATATCATGTGGGGCATAGATAAAGTGAATGGCAAAGGTCTTTTCCCCAGGATGGGGGAGTCCAAAACTAGAAAGCAAGGTTTAAGGTGAGAGGGTAAAGATTTAAAAGGGACCTGAGAGGCAACTTTTTCACACAGAGTGAGGTATGTATATGGAATGAGTTGGCAGAGGAAGTGGTAGTGGTGGATACAATTAAAACATTTAAAAGGCCTTTGGACAGATACATGGATAGGAAAGGTTCAGAAGGATACGGGCCAAATGCAGGTAAATGGGACGAGTTCAGTTTGGAAAACCTGGTTGGCATGAATGAGTTGGGCTGAAGGGTCTGTTTCCATGCTGTATGACTCCATGATTCTATGACGGAGTTTAAGAGGAAGGAAATGGTGCTGGAACTGTATAAAATATTGGTTAGGCCACAGCTAGAGTACTGTGTGCAGTCTGGAAACTGCATTATTGGAGGTGTGCAGAGCAGAATTTAAAGGATGCTGCCTGGACTGGAGTGTTTCAGTTAGCAAGAGAGATTGGATAGACTAGGGTTATATTCGTTAGAACAGAGTGACTGAGGGGTACATGATTGAGATGTATAAAATTGTGAGGGGCATAGATTGTGTAGACAGGAACAGACATTTCCCCTTGATGGAGGGATCAGTGTCCAGGGGGCATAGATTTAAGGTAAGGGACAGAAAGTTTAGAGGGGATGTGCGGAAAATCATTTTGATTGAGAGTGTGTTGGGAATCTGGAACTCGCTGCTTATAAAGTGATAGAGGCAGAAATGCTGTTATTAGTTAAGAAGTATTCAGATGTGCCCTTGCAATGCTAAGACTTACAAGAAAATGGGCCAAGTGCTGTGAATGGGAATAGAATAATTAGATATTTGTTTATCACTGGCGCAAACTCGATAGGCTGATGGCTTTTGCTGTACTGTAGATGTCTATGATTCTATGAAGATAGACATAAAGTACTCATTTAGGACCAGAAGAGGATCTATCAGAAGAAGGGTCATTTTCTGGGTGACAAGATGTAAAGAATAGTGTACAACAGTGATCAGTACTACGAGCCTCAATTTTAAAATATATAAATAAACGATTGGATGAAGGGGTGGAAGGTATGGGAGCTAAATTTGCAGATGACACAAAGTTAGGTAGGAAAATAAATTGTGAAGAGGACACAGGACACCATAAAAGAGATATAGAAATAGTAAGAACTGCCGATGCTGGAGTCTGAGATA
>NC_063334.1:106570118-106623474 GCF_021869965.1 Rhincodon typus
GTCCCGCCCTGATTTGCCTTTCCAAAATGCAGCACCTCACATTTATCTAAATTAAACTCCATCTGCCACTCCTTGGCCCATTGACCCATCTGTTGTACTCTGAGGTAACCTTCTTCGCTATTCACTACACCTCCAATCTTGGTGTCATCTGCAAACTTACGAACCATACCTCCTTTTTTCACATCCAAATCATTTATATAAATGACAAAAAGCAGCTGACCCAGCACTGATCCTTGTGGCACACTGCTCATCACAGGCCTCCAGTCAGAATAGCAAGCCTCCACTACCACCCTCTTGTCTTCAACTTTTGAGCAACATGATTTTGGTATTTACGGTCTACTTCAGTTTTAAATGTTGCATCATTGCCAAATTACAAATGAGCAAAGTAAAGGTGAATGTGATTAATAGATGATGAAATGGAGGTGTCGGTGTTGGACTGGGGTGGACAGAGTTCCTCCTGACTTCACCTGATGAAGGAGCAGTGATCTGAAAGCTTGCAATTTCAAATAAACCAGTTGGACTATAACCTGGTGTCATGTGACTTCTGGCTGTGATTAATAGATGGATATTGGTCAGGTTTATCAATTCAAAGAGAGTCTTTCAAAATTCAGTGTGGTATGGGAAAGAGGGTTTTCTTTTCATGTTCTGGGTCAGGAGGGATCTATACGGCTGGGATGGACTCCACCTGAACACGGCCGGGTCCAGTGTTCTGTTGAAAAGGGTAAATAGGGTGGTCAATAGGACTTTAAACTAGTAAGTAGGGGGGAAGGGAGGAGTGAGCGTACAGGGAGTATAACAATTAATGGAAGGCAAAGCAGCAGGTTAGCAGGTGACGAGGAAGCTTCAACTCCATTGAAAATTAGGAAAAAAGTTAAAGGGAAGGAGAACTCAAGAGCTGTTAGTAATGGAGGTGACAGGACTCAAAAAGAAGGTGCAAAAACTGGCATAAGGGCACTTTATCTAAATGCGCAGAGCATACGGAACAAGGTGGATGAGTTGACGGCGCAAATCATGGCAACTGGGTATGATTTAGTGGCCATTACAGAGACATGGTTGTAAGATGGTCATGATTGGGAGTTAAATATCCAGGGGTATCAAACTGTTCGGAAGGACAGACAGGAAGGTAAGGGAGGTGGCATCGCTCTGATTTTTAAGGATGATATCAGGACAGTAGTGAGAGATGATATAGGTTCTACTGAACAAAAGGTTGAATCCATTTGGGTGGAAATTAGGAATAGCAGGGAGAAGAAGTCACTGATAGGTGTGGTCTATAGGCCACCAAATAATGACATCGTGGTGGGGAGGGCAATAAACATGGAAATAGCTAATGCATGTAAAAATGGTACAGCAATTATCATGGGGGATTTTAATCTACATTTCGATTGGTCAAACCAGGTCGGTCATGGCAGCCTTGAGGAGGGGTTCATAGAATGCATCCGCGATAATTTCCTTGAACAATATGTAATGGAACCCTCGAGGGAGCAAGCTATCCTAGATCTAGTCCTGTGTAATGAGACAGGAATAAGTAATGATCTCACAGTTCGGGATCCTCTTGGAAGGAACGATCACAGTATGGTCGAATTTAAAATACAGATGGAGCATGAGAAGGTTAAATCCAGCACCAATGTCCTGTGCTTAAACAAAGGAGACTATGATGGGATGAGGGAGGAGTTAGCTAAGGTAGAATGGGAGCAAAAACTTCATGGTGGGTCAATTGAGGAACAGTGGAGGACTTTCAAAACGATTTTTCACAGTGCTCAGCAGAACTATATTCCAGTGATAAGGAAGAACTGTAGGAAAAGACATAGTCAGCCATGGATGTCTAAGGAAATAAAGGAAAGTATCAGATTGAAAAAAAACACATACAAAAAAGCAAAGAATAGTGGGAAACTAGTAAACTGGGAAATCTTTAAAGGCCAACAGAAAGCCACAAAAAAAGTTATAAAGAAAAGTAAGATAGATTATAAGGGTAAACTAGCTCAGAATATAAAAACAGGCAGCAAAAGTTTCTATAAGTATGTAAATCGTAAAAGAGTGGCGAAGGTAAACATTGGTCCTTTAGAGGATGAGAAGGCCAATTTAATAACTGGGAATGAGGAAATAGCCGAGACATTAAACAGTTATTTTGTGTCGGTGTTCACAGTGGAAGACACAAATAACATGCCGAAAACTGATGGCAAGAAGGTTATAGCAGGTGAGGACCTGGAAGCTATCATTATCACTAAGGAGGCAGTGCTGGGCAAGCTAATGGGGCTAAAGGTAGACAAGTCTCTTGGCCCTGATGAGATGCATCCCCGGGTACTAAAAGAGGTGATGGGGGAAATAGCAAATGCACTAGTAATTATTTACCAAAATTCACTGGACTCTGGGGTGGTTCCCGTAGATTGGAAAATAGCTAATGTGACGCCACTGTTTAAAAAAGGAAGTAGACAAAAAGCAGGTAACTATAGGCCAGTTAGCTTAACTTCGGTAGTGGGGAAAATGCTTGAATCTATCATTAAGGAAGAAATAGCAAGACATCTGGATATAAACTGTCCCATTGGGAACACCCAGCATGGGTTCACGAAGGGTAGGTCATGTTTAACTAATTTGGTGGAATTCTTTGAGGACATTACTTGCACGGTGGACAATGGGGAACCTGTGGATGTGGTGTATCTGGATTTCCAGAAGGCATTTGACAAGGTGCCACACCAAAGGCTGCTACATCAGATAAAGTTGCACGGTATTACAGGTAATGTATTGGCATGGATAGAGGATTGGTTGACCAGTAGAAAGCAAACAGTAGGGGTAAACGGGTGTTTTTCTGGTTGGCGGTCAGTGGCTAGTGGTGTGCCTCAGGGGTCAGTGTTGGGACCACAATTGTTTACAATTTACGTAGATGATTTGGAGTTGGGGACTAAGTGTGGTGTGTCAAAATTTGCAGACGATACTAAGATGAGTGGTAGAGCAAAGTGTGCAGAAGACAATGAAAGTCTGCAGAGGGATATAGATAGTCTAAGTGAGTGGGCAAAGGTCTGGAAGATGGAGTACAATGTTGATAAGTGTGAGGCCATCCATTTTGGGAGTAATAGAGCAACATGGACTATGTTTTAAATGGTAAAAAAATTGCAGCACGCTGCTGTGCAGAGGGACTTGGGTGTCCCTGTGCATGAATCGCTAAAAGTAGGATTGCAGGTGCAGCAGGTAATTAAAAAGGCAAATGGAATTTTGTCTATCATTCGTAGAGGGATGGAGTTTAAAAACAGGGAGGCTATGCTGCAGCTGTATAGGGTCCTGGTGAGGCCACACCTGGAGTACTGTGTGCAGTTTTGGTCTCCTTACTTGAGAAGGGATATACTAGCACTGGAGGAGATGCAGAGGAGATTCACTCGGTTGATTCCAGAGTTGAGAGGGTCGGATTATGAGGAAAGACTGAGTAAACTGGGATCATACTCATTGGAATTCAGAAGAATGAGGGGAGATCTTATAGAAACATATAAGATTAAGAAGGGAATAGATAAGGTGGAGGGAGGGAGGTTGTTTCCACTAGCAGGTGAAACTAGGACTAGGGGGCATAGCCTCAAAATAAAGGGAAGCAGATGTAGGACTGAGGTCAGGAGGAACTTCTTCACCCAAAGGGTTGTGAATCTGTGGAATTCCCTGCCCAGTGAAGCGGTTGAAGTGACCTCGCTGAATGTTTTTAAGGCAAGGCTGGATAAATTTTTGAACAGTAAAGGAATTAAGGGTTATGGTGAGTGGGCGGGTAAGTAGAGCTGAGTCTCAAAAAGATTAGCCATGATCTTATTAAATGGCAGGGCAGGCTCGAGGGGCCGGATGACCTACTCCTGCTCCTAGTTCTTATGTTCTTATGTTCTTAATCTGATCCATTTTTATGAAGAAGGCTTACAAAAAAGGCAAAACAAAGAATCGCACAGACCTGAAAAGAATTAACTCTTTCTCTCTCCACAGAGGCTGCCAGGCCTGTTGTTCTTTTCAGCCTTATTTAGTTTTATATATAGGCTTTGTCTGTGAGTTCAAGTAAGTGCAAAAGATCCAAAAATACTATCTGAAGAATACGGAACCCTCCATGATACCCAATCTAATATTCTTCCCTCATTAGCATAGATTAACTACATATTCAACTCATTATCTGTATGCATTAGCGTGATAATATTTTCCTAAATAACAACAGTGATTGCATTACCAAAGTAATCACAATCAGACCTCACTTTCAGATATCGTGAGGACATGATAAAGTGGTCTATAAAGGTAAACTTACTCTATTTTCTGAGTACTCTATTTACTCTATTAAAGATTCTGATGACGCCTTAAAGATTTCTAACTATACATTATAGGAATGTTGCATTTTGTAGTTTAATAAAGTTAAGATAATTTATGTCCCAAGAAGATATCAGACATGAATCAGGACCTGCCCATACCAGCCCACATCACAATGTATCATCTCAAAATAGTCCGTCAGGAATTTAGGAGCTTTAAGGTGGTTAAGGTTTACTGATCAGAAAACATTCTTTACTGCTGAACCAGTGATTAATCTCACTGAAGCATTTCATTAGCACAGTGTTGCTTTGTTCACGCTCTTGTACTTTCTTACATTATGAATTATCTTTCTTGAGCACCAAGAGCTTTTGTTGCAATTTACTACTTCTATTTTCTGATAGTATACAAGTATGACTTTTCCTTCAAAATGGCATAAAAACAAAGCATTCAATATTGATTTTCTGAGTCATTAGAAGTGCTGATATAGAATTGAGCTAAATTTACTTTATTGGCCCTGCAGTAATCATGATGTCATTGAGAAAATAAGTGGGGTTGGGGGTGGGACGTCTGCCTCCTGTTTGTGTGTGACCTTGGGCAGAAGTGCTGCAATTTGTTCTCTAGTCACTTTTAGTCAGTGCATCCTCCTCCCATTTCTTGCTTCCTAGACAAAATATGGTATAGGAATGCTTGTGTAAGTCCCATCTGTTCCCAAATCCAAGACAGTGAGTGAAAGGACATTTTTAAAGTACAGCAAACTTTTTATTAACTGGCAACAATGGGACCAGGAGTGTGCCGGTTGATCAATTATTCCGGATAATCAAGATGAACGCATAACCGCAGTAAACCCTGACCAAATGAAGCTTCAAAGCATCAATGACCCTCAAAGAATCTATGTTAAAAACATCAAAATACCCCCTAAAATCAATGTAAAAACGCTGAGAAAGGAATAGAAACATAATGCACGGGGTGTAGACATCACTGTTTTACTTTATTTGCAGCATAAATACTCAGACATCATGGTATCAAGAGTGCTGGTTAAAACAAAGTTTGCTGTAGAAGAGAATTATCTTCATTAATCTTTATTTTACTTTCTTCCTGTTGTGAAATGTGACAGGCCCTTTGGCATTTCCCTTAGTAATATGATAGTTATCAGGAGTTCACTTCTGTAGAAGACAATGGTTCTGAAATGGAGGCTACATTAACTTCCACCTAATCTGACGATTTCATATGGACTTGGGATTCTACTAAGGGTCTTGTAAAGAGAAGTCTAGGTCTCCTCATAGTCTTAGTGAAATTGTATATCTTACTAATGTGTCTTGTCTCTGATTGCCCTCATGCAATAAACTACATTGTATTTAAGATAAAAGCTTTTTCTCATTAAGGCTCGCTAGTGGTTTTCCTCTACCATCTAAACTAAGATCCAGTCAAGGGAAGACGATGGTGGCACTATCCCAGCCATAAGCTGGTAGCAACCGCCATCGCAACACATTCAACAATGATCAGAATTCCAGTGGACCCAGGAGCAGTTTTGGAAATTTACAGCTGTAAAGACTTTAGAGTTTTGATAATTACTCATACAGGCAGTTGGCAGCTGTTGCAGCTGAATAGTCAAACAGCCTGAAGACAAACTCATGGAACAATCAACAAGGGAGAAATAGCATTTAAAGGTAAAACCTTTTAATTCAGACCTAGTAGGATGCACAGAAGCCAATATGAGCTAGTCACACCTGGCAGTTGCAGATTCTATCAGGAAGCAAGTACCTACAACAGTCCTCATTACAGTTTAGCTGGCAAGTAAACAAGCATCAGAAATATCCTGACTGAAGTTAAAAATCCCTGTTAGGCAATAGAAAGTCTTTAAGTTAACAGTGCAGAATGAACTGAGAAGGTTACAAGTTATAAAAAAAGTGCATTGTTGTCATAACAAATGAGGCACAACCATGAGGCTTGGTTACAGTAAGTAAATCCAGGACCATAAGTAACTTAAAGTCAAGGCAACCAGCATCGGTAACATTGCAAAACCAAATTTAATGGGACAATGAGTATTTCAAAAGCCTAAATAGACATTATCTAACTGAAGAAGAAGAGAGTAAGGAGACCAATGAAGCCCCAATAAGAGCTGGAGGTCCATAATTTAAACTGTGCTTTAGGCAGGAAGAATTTAATAAGACTGAAGCTACCAGATGTCATTTGAAAAGTTGTGGAAAAGACAGACTTTGTTATTCGGGCTGAAAATTGTCCATTTTGCCTATTTACTAGTTACGCTTTTGCCCTTAATATATTTGTAGACTCGCTCTGGATTCTCCTTAACCTTATCTTCCAAAATCATCTCCTGTCCCCTTTCTGCCCTCCTGATTTCCCTCTTAAGTGTACTCCTACACCCCCTGTACTCCTCAAGGGATTCACATGATCCCAGCTGTCTGGTCCTGACATATGCCTCCTTCTTTATCTTGACCAGAGCCTCAATATCTCTGGTCATCCAGCGTTCCCTATTCCTGCCAGCCTTGCCAAGAGAATTCTGTTGCTGAGCTCTCGTTATCTCGCATTTGAAAGCCTCCCACTTGCCAGACATCCCTTTACCTGTAAACTGCCTCCTCCAATCAACTTTTGAAAGTTCCTGTCTAATACCATCAAAATTGGCCTTGCCCCAGTTTAGAACTCCAACTTGTGAACCAGGCCAATCCTTTTCGTAAACTATTTTAGAACTAATAAAATTATGGTCACTGGTTCCAAAGTGCTCCCCCACCAACAACTCAGTTGCTTGCCCAGAAATCTACAAACAGCCTTCAGATAAAACTACAGGTTGAGATGTTTGACATAGGTAAAAGTCGAATAATAACCTTTTAAGGATAAGTCATTGCTCTTCTCCAGTCCAAAAAGCTCAGCTGGTAAAGCTAATATGGACTTCAACCATAAATTGGAGGTCAATGCTTGGTACATGATAGTCAATTTCAGAAACGGTAGTACAACGGTTTTCAAGGTCAAGAATTAATATTTTCACAAGTTCTTCATAATTGTAAGGTACAAATAAGAAATAAGGAAAATAAAAGTTGATTCTTTAAGAGAGGCTTGTATTAACCCAAAGTAATGTACATTCATAGAACCAGATACTGAGAGCAATGGGAATACAGCGATTGTTGTGAGGAAAGGCAAACTTTTGAGAGAGGAGAAAGAAGAATGAAAGTACCTGTTGGTAATCTGGTAAGAGAGCAGAGAAAGAAAGCAACACACATTGGAATGGTATGAGAGATAACAATGCAACTTGGGATTCAAGAGCGAGTTTTTAATTCACTTATGGAACATGTCGTCGCTGGCTGGCAGCATTTATTGCCCATTCCTAGCAGCCCTTGAGAAGGTCATGGTCAGCTACCTTCTTGAACTGCTGCATTTCACGTGCTGTAGGTTGACCCAAAATGCCCTTAAGAAGGAAATTCCAGAGTTTTGACCTAGCAACAAGGAAGGAAAAGTGATATATTTCCAAGTCAGGATGGTGAGTGGGTTGGAGGGGAACTTGCAGGTGGTGGTCTTTGCATGAATCTGATGCCCTTGTCCTAGAGAGAAGTGGTCGTGGGTTTGGAAGATGCTGTCTAAGGATGTTCAGTGAATTTTTACAGTGCATCTTGTAAATAGTACACACTGCTCTTACTGAGTGTCGGTGGTGGACGGAGTGGATGCTTGTGGATGTGGTGCCAATCAAATGGGCGGTTTTGACCAGGAAGGTGTCAAGCTTCTTGAGTGTTGTTGGAAGCTACACTCATCCAAGCAAGTGGAGTGTATTCCATCACACTCCTGACTTGTGCCTTGTAGATGGCAGACAGCCTGTGAGCAGTAAAGTGATTTCCTTTCTGCAGTATTCCTAGCCTGTGACCTGCTGTTATAGCCACCATGTTTATGTGGCGAGTCTAGTTGAGTTTCTGGTTGATGATAAGCCCAAGGATGTTGATAGTGGGGGATTTAGCTATGGTAACACCATTGAATTTCAAGGAGCATTGGTTAGATTGTCTCTTAGTGGAGGTAGGCACAGCCTGGCATTTGTGTGGTGTGAATGTTACATGTCACCTGTCAGCCCAAGCTTGGATGTTGTTCAGATCTTGTTGCATTTGAACATGGACTGCTTCAGTATCTGAGGAGTTGTGAATGGTACTGAACATTGTGCAGTCACTGGCAAAATTTCCACTTCTGAACTAATGATGGAAGGTGGAAGGGAAGGTTATTTATGAAACAGCTGAAGATGGTTTGGCCTTGGACACTATCCTGAAGAACTCCTGCAGAGATGTCCTGGAGCTGAGGTGACTGACCTCCAAACAACCACAGTGGAGAGGTTGACCCCTAATACCCACTAATTCCAGTTTTGCTAAGGCTACTTGATGCCACACCTGATTAAATGTGGCCTTGATGTCAAGGGCTCTCACTCTCACCTCACCTCAGGAATTCAGCTTTTTTGTCCATGTTTGAACTAAGACTGTACTAAGGTCAGGAGCTGGGTGGCCCTGATGGAACTGGGTGTCAGGTTATTGACCTGAGCAGGTACTGTTTGATCACACTGTTAATGACACCTTCCACCACTTTACTGATGATCGAGAGTAGACTGATGGGGCAGTAATTGGCCGGGTTGCATTTAAGCAGAAAGGAAAGGATAGAAACTCATTGAAGGAGTACAATCTGGTTCAATGTGAGCAGGAGGGCATAAACACAAGTAAATGCGTACATAACAATGTTGTATAATGTTCAGTCTTGTGACAAGAATACTTCCTTTAAAGGAATAAAAAGACAGACAGCGACCATTCACTGAATCCATGTTGGTCCCACAGAATAATCTGGTGAGTGCCACTCACCTGTTCAGTCCTTGTAGCCATACAAGTTTATTTCTTAGGCTCTCCTCTGAATGGCTGCTGAAGTCAGGTCAATAGAGATTTTTGAGACCAAAATCAATTTTAATACATAATAATATCAAGGAACATGAAATTCTGGCTGGTTAATCAGGGTGATGTGCAGTTCATCAATAATTTAATAGAATGGCTAAACAAAAGGAGTTGAAAGACCTGTCCCTTGTTCCTATGTTCAAAACAACTGCCTACATAACAATTTCCCTGCTCCCTCATATCCTACATCAAAGAGCAGAAGAAAGATCTCAAATATAAATTCGATGTTAGACAAAAATATGCATATCAAAAATATTCAAATTAAATTTTCCAGCTCAAGACAATAATTCCTTCAGGTTGTATGCAGTCTTTGAGCTTTTACTTCAGGTAACAGCCATTTTAGATAATACCACTGTTCATATTGAGCCAAGGTGATACACCTGGGCTGTCTTGATCCTGACAATGGATATTGAGTGATGAACAAATCAAACTTTATACTTGCATATTCTGGAGATCTGCCCTGTTCCTGCAGGCAATTGGGTATGTCAAACACAAAATCCCATTGTTACAGTGATACAGTGAACCTGGAATGGGAAACGAGTCAACTCTGAATACCTCTTTATCTACTTTAACTTTGTTAAACTTAATTGGAATAAAGGACAAATAGGTATCCGTAGCCCGAGGAAATCAGTAGTATATTTATAAAGCATTGTAATCTATTTTAAACTTCTTTTGGTGTATACACCCTACGATCAGCTGCATCGAAGCTTGAACTTAAATGTTTGTGCACAATTATCAAAATTTCTAACATGACTAATGTAATTACATGTTATTGCTGGATTTGTGTTATTTTATTATGTTTTTGTTTAAGGTCTATTCAAAAATAGAGAAGCAAACTCAAAATATACAGAGAACTTTTGCTAAACTTTATTCTGTTAAAATATATTATGTGGAAATTTGAATTGTTAACGCATTGCATATGATTGCTTGCTGTTGGGGGTTGGTTAGCTCAGTTGGCTGCATGGTTAGCTTGCAACACAGAATAATGCCAACAGTATGGATTCAATTCCTGCACTGGCTGAGGTTACTATCAAGGACTCTCCTTCTCATACCTTAAAGCATGGTAAGCCTCAGATTAAACCATCACCAGTCATCTCTCTCTCTAATGAGAGAGCAGTCCTACGGTCTGGGACGACATTGGTGACTTTACCTTTACTTAACCATGCTGCATTCAATCCTCAGCAATTTCTTCATCACTTCAAACAATGCCTCTAATGGAGCTTTGCACTTCAAAGCCATTAGTTTCTTAGTAAAACCATTAAGTGCCCAGGTAAAAACACATTTTCATCTAAATTTTCTCCTTCCTGGGTAAATAACTTTGTAGCTAGGGATGTAGCTATAATTGATACATTATACATTAGGAAGGTGGCACTGTGACTCAGTGCTGCCTCACAGTGCCTGGGACTTGGATTTGATTCCAGCCTTGGATGACTGTCAGTGGAGTTTACAATTTCTTCCTATGTCTGTGTGGGTTTCCTCCCACAGTCCAAAGACGTACAGGCTAGGGGAATTAGCCGTGGCAAAGGTGGGGATATGGGGAATGGCTGGGCTGCTCTTTGGAGAGTTGGTGCAGGCTCAATGGGCCTCTTTCTGTGCCATAGGGATTCCGCGATTCTATAGTAACTTTTCAGAAAATAAATTAGGGAGCTGAAGATTAACTCCAAAAGCTCAGGGTACAAGACAGTAATTAAAAAGAAACAAGTTGCTGAAATTGGATGCATCAGCAAAAAGATAGAATGTGAAAATAAATTATTACTGTAAAGTTATTATATGGAGCTAGTAAGAACCCATCTGGAGTGTTGGAGTTACTATACCCACAGAACAGAAAATTGCTCCATCAACAAAGATGACTGTGGTTCTAAAATATCTAATGACTTTGACGAAATATTAAAAGGTGCTGGTCATCTGAAACCATTTGGCTGTGCTGTTGTATGGATCCAAGAGCAGTGGTGGGATGGCTGAAGCCACTATCATGTGCAAAACTGGTTACGTACAACTTTCAAAAGCCATAACATTGACTGTATCTTGGAAATCACATTGCAACTTTAACAGTCTTGCCACCAACTGTTATCGATTTCAGGGAAGATTCAGACAGGAGAACACCACAGGTTCCTGACCTGTACAGAACTACAAGTTCAACCATTCCGATGAAAAGAAGGAATTAATAACATGTAGGTCTGAATTAAATATGCCCCTCCACCCTCCAAAGCTGAGATTTAAGGCAGGAGGACCTTGATTTGATTGATCGGGACATTAGTGTAGTGTCCCCACCTTGCTACCAAATAAATCTGCCTGGGGGCTAGACAGGGCACTTGGATGGCCTTCCCACAAAGAAACCAATTGAGACTCTGAAGTAGGTAGTTCATGGAATGGAAACAGAGCCAAAGGAGAGACTTGCCACTTGAGGAGACTGATGTGGAAAGTTTGTCAAGTTTGTTTGTGCTCCATCAGGGACGGTCCCTCATTCAAAGACACTCTGTGCCTGATCAATAAACTTGACATCGGGGAATGGAGGGCCACCTGAGAGTTATATTCATGCCCTTCCCTTCTCCTCAACAATCCCCTCCCCCAACGCCCGTCTCAACACCCATCTCACACCTTTCTCCAGGGGCCCACACCTAGCCCTAGTCAACATCCATATGAAATCCTGACAGCTGCTGCCAGTAAGGGGGAAGAGTACAGCCTTTTGACTGTACGGCAGCTCTTGTGAGCATGAGTACCACCCTAATGTGGGAGGTGCAACAATTGAGTGAACCCTGTGGATTGAGGAGACCCAGTGGCACAGTTCCTGCTGCCAAGCTGTGATTTAATTCCATTGCAGCCATCAGAAATTGGGTCAGTGGGGAGATGCAGCTTTCATTAAATTCTGCCTGTAATCGCCATGAATTTAAGGTTCTGCAGACATTTGTTGATGTGCACATCAAAACAGCTAATCCTGCAGTTATGCCCTCATTTCAGAGCCAAAGTTTGACATGTACATTGTGCATAGTCAATGCCAGTCAGGAACATAGAAAACATAGGAATTAGGAGTGGGAGTAGGTAATTCAGCTCTTCGAGTCCACTCCACCATTTAACATGATCATGACTGATCTCCACTTTTCTATCTGCTCCCCATCGTTCTTCATCCCGCTTTTCATCAGAAACACATCTATTTCTTTCTTGAATCTGTTTATTGATTCTGCCTTTGCTGCACTCTGGGGCAATGAGTTCCATAGATTCATAACCCTCTGAAAATAGTAGTTTCTCCTCGTCTCAGTTCGGAACCTACCTCTCACTCTATATCTATGACCTATTGTTCGAGACTGCCCCACAATGGGGAATCATCTGTTCAATGTCCACCTTATCAATCCTCTTTAGCATTTATATACCTCAATCAGATGCCCGCTCATTTTTCTGAACACCAGTAAGTATAAGTCCAGGCTAGTCAACTGCTCCTCGGTGGAATCAACCTGGTGAACCTCCTCTGAACTGCCTCCTGTGCCACCGTATCCGTCCTCAAGTAAGGTGACCAAAACAGGTCACAGTATTCCAGGTGTGGTCTCACCAACACCTTATATAATTGTAACAACACTTCTTTACTTTTATAATCCAGTCCTTTTGCAATAAACGCCAGGATTCCATTTGACTTTCTTATTATTTGCTGCATCTGCATACCCACTTTCTGTGATTCATACACAAAGGTGCCTGGATCCCTCTGCACTGACACACTTTGAATCTGCTTCCCATTTAAATAATAGTTTGCCCTTTTATTTTTCTGGTCAAAATGGACAACCTCGCACTTATCCACATTAAACTCCATCTGCCAGATTCTGGCTCATCCTCCTAGACCATCAATATATATCTGTAATCTCTTAATTACCTCATCACTGCCTGTTTTCCCACCTACTTTAGTAAGATCCACGAACTTTACTATGCTGGCCCTGCTTGCAGATCATTGATATAGATTGTAAATAGTTGAAGTCCCCAAAATGAACTCTGCAGCACCACACTAGTTACAGATTGCCATCAAGAGAAGGATCCATTCATCCCGACGCTCTGCTTTCTTTGCTTCCCCAATCCTCTATCCAAGCCAATACTCTACCCTTAACCCTTGGGATCTAACTTTCTGGATTATTGTTTTAAGCGGCACCTTGTCATAGACCTTCTGGAAGTCTAGATATACCACATCCAATAGATACCCATTATCCACCTTGCTGGTTATATCCTCAAAGAACTCCAGCAAATTTGTCAAGCACAACTTGCCTTTCATGAAAATGTGCTGACACGTTGAATTAGGCTTTGTTTTTCCAAGCATACAGGGTGCTAAGCTGAGACACCAGTTTATTTTGTGAATTATATGCAGACATTTAAAGATGTCTCCATGTGAAAATGCCCTCACACTTGCCTTCCTGCCTCGATGTTGCCCACTTCTCCAGTCTGGTGTTACTGTGGACTTTCTGATTGAGCTTCCAGCATCAGGAGTCCACCCACTGTCCTCAACAGAATGGCAAGACGTAGACAGTCAATTAGGAGGCCACCTCCCAGAAGGGTGACCTGAATAATGCTGTCAACATGGGCTGGTTCAGGACCCCATTTAGGCCTGTCACCCACTGGAAAGTCCAGCGTAGTGGCCTGGTGTCAACTCTATTCAATCCCATCATTATTTTGATGGAGGGAGAAAAAGGAAAATCTACAAATATAAAAAAGATGCATTTGATGAACACCTTTCAAAACCTCATGGACATTTCAAAGCACTTTACAGACATTGAAGTACAGTACTTTTGAAGTACGATCACTGTATCAGCAGCCAACATGTGCACAACATGCTTCCAAACACGTCAACCTGATCATGACTAGATAATCTGAAAGTGCCTTTCACTATATTTTATCTCCCAAAATATTATACAGCCAAACATCCAACTGAAGTGAGGGTTGTGTGTGTTGCTTGGGGGAGGAGGTGGCATAGTGGGAATGTCATTTGACGAGTAGTAATCAGAGGCAGGCTAATGCTCTGAAGACACATGGCCAAATCTGGTGGCATTTAAATTCAATTACTAACTCAAGGCGATGAAGCTATTCTCAATGATGGTGATTATGAAGCCATCAACTGTCATAAAAAGCTGGTTCACTGATGTCCTTAAGGGAGGAAAATCTGCCATTCTTGTCTTCTGGTGTACAAATGTCACTTCAGATCCACAGTGACGTGGTTCATTCCTAAATGCCCTTTGAAATGTTTTTCAAGTCACACAGTTCAAGTGCAATTAGGGATGAGCAACAATTGCTGGCCTTGCCATTGATGCCTACATTACATGAAAGAACTTTTAAAAACTGAAATGGACAAGAACTTTCACAAATTAATAGTTTGCATGTGAATGATTTTAATGGTAAATATTATACTAAACTACAAATCAAACAGAGAGCATTCTTAGCTTACACTCTGATCAATTGTGTTGTCTGTGCCTTCCGTATAAAGCACCACGGCTACACACAGAGAAAAGAACGACCGTAGGTCTAACTTTCACACAAAATAATCTTATAAATCATCAGTTACTGATTCTTTTAATGTCAAGAAATCAGTACATTATTTCACATGCCTCAAATCTTTCAAGGACTAGTTTTGATGAGGTAACTCCTTTAAGTTTATAGGAGGAATAAAGGAAGTGTCCTCACTGGCATTACAGATGCATTATACAATTATGTTTTCCTAATGCAAATAACATGTTTCAGCATGATTAGCACCATGGTGTGCAATGGATGGAAGCAGAGGACAAAATTAAAAACAATAACAGAGTTTCTTTAATATACAGAAAAGGAAAACCAATTGGAAACAATTGTTTTAAATAAATCTCATATCTTTCAGCGGAATAAATGAATTATTAGTCTGCTAACAACATTACAACACCAAAGCTTGATACTTATCTTTCTGTTGGTTCACTTGAACATTGTTGCAACTAAAGAACATAGAACATAGAACATAGAACATTACAGCGCAGTACAGGCCCTTCGGCCCTCGATGTTGCGCCGACCTGTGAAACCTATCTGAAGCCCATCTAACCTAAACTATTCCATTATCATCCATATGTTTATCCAATGACCATTTAAATGCCCTTAAAGTGGGCGAGTCTACTATTTTTGCAGGCAGGGCATTCCACGCCCTTACTACTCTCTGAGTAAAGAACCTACCTCTGACATCTGTCCTATATCTATCACCCCTCAATTTAAAGCTATGTCCCCTCGTGCTAGCCATCACCATCCGAGGAAAAAGGCTCCCACTGTCCACCCTATCTAATCCTCTGATCATCTTGTATGTCTCTATCAAGTCACCTCTTAACCTTCTTCTCTCTAACGAAAACAGCCTCAAGACCCTCAGCCTTTCCTCATAAGACCTTCCCTCCATACCAGGCAACATCCTGGTAAATCTCCTCTGCACCCTTTCCAATGCTTCCACATCCTTCCTATAATGCAGTGACCAGAACTGTACGCAATACTCCAAGTGCGGCCGCACCAGAGTTTTGTACAGCTGCAACATGACCTCATGGCTCCGAAACGCAATCCCTCTACCAATAAAACCTAACCTACTGTACGCCTTCTTAACAACGCTATCAACCTGGGTGGCAACTTTCAGTGATCTATGCACGTGGACACCGAGATCTTTCTGCTCATCCACACTACCAAGAATCTTACCATTAGCCCAGTACTCTGTATTCCTGTTACTCCTTCCAAAGTGAATCACCTCACACTTTTCCGCATTAAACTCCATTTGCCACCTCTCAGCCCAGCTCTGCAGCTTATCTATGTCCCTCTGTAACCTACAACATCCTTCTGCACTATCCACAACTCCACCGACTTTGGTGTCATCTGCAAATTTACTAACCCATCCTTCTACGCCCTCATCCAGGTCATTTATAAAAATGACAAACAGCAGTGGCCCCAAAACAGATCCTTGAGGTACACCACTAGTAACTGAACTCCAGGATGAACATTTCCCATCAACCACCACCCTCTGTCTTCTTACAGCTAGCCAATTTCTGATCCAAACCGCTAAATCACCCTCAATCCCATGCCTCCGTATTTTCTGCAATAGCCTACCATGGGGAACCTTATCAAACGCTTTACTGAAATCCAAATACACCACATCAACCGCTTTACCCTCATCCACCTGTTTGGTCACCTTCTCAAAGAACTCAATAAGGTTTGTGAGGCACGACCTACCCTTCACAAAACCGTGTTGACTATCCCTAATCAAATTATTCCTTTCGAGACGATTATAAATCCTATCTCTTATAATCCTTTCCAACACTTTACCCACAACCGAAGTAAGGCTCACTGGTCTATAATTACCAGGGTTGTCTCTACTCCCCTTCTTGAACAAGGGGACAACATTTGCGAGTCTCCAGTCTTCTGGCACTATTCCTGAAGACAATGACGACATAAAGATCAAAGCCAAAGGCTCTGCAATCTCCTCTCTAGCTTCCCAGAGAATCCTAGGATAAATCCCATCCGGCCCAGGGGACTTATCTATTTTCACACCTTCCAGAATTGCTAACACCTCCTCCTTATGAACCTCAATCCCGTCTAGTCTAATAGACTGTATCTCAGTATTCTCCTCGACTACATTGTCTTTTTCCTGCGTGAATACTGACGAAAAATATTCATTTAGCACCTCTCCTATCTCTTCGGACTCCATGCACAACTTCCCACTACTGTCCTTGACCGGCCCCAATCTTACTCTAGTCATTCTTTTAAGTAACTTAGCTAAGAGAGTTTTTCAATTTCTTAAATTATATCTGTTATATGTGAGACTTATATTTTTTTCTGTTCAGTGGAGTTCAGTGAGATACCGTTACAAAGACACTTTACATTTAATATTGCTAGAAGGTCTTTGCTTTTGCAGGATTGTAAAAAAAAAAGTTTATTTCACATTTTGCAGATATACCTGGAGTGGGTCTGAGTTGGTGGAAAGCCTGCTAAGAACCAAATGAGTTGGAGGAAAGTTGGCAAAGAACAAGGTGATCTTTTTGAAGAGAATTCTTTTGTTGAGTTCAGGGAAGCATATTTGTATTTCCTGAGCAAACTGTGCCAGCAAGTGTTCAGAGAGAACTGTGCGTTACTTGCAATTTGACGAAATATGCCATATGTTCACAGAAACAGACTCCAGAACATTTTTCTGCTTTCAAGAATAGCCCAGTGGCCAAATTGTAAAGGCAATCTCTTCAGCTAAATCTATTGTCTCTCTTTTCCTGACAAGAGTGTGTGTGTGTTTGCATCTGTGTGTTTGTGCGCGTATTTTTGAGATGTTTGTGCGCGTATTTTTGAGATATTTATCGGAATATGCATTTGTACTTCTGCATTTCTGACTGTGAATGCTAACCATTTATTGTATCTTCAGTGGATAAGTTTTGATTTGATAAGAAACCTGGTTAACAGATCACTTTGTTTAAAACCTGAATAGCTAAGTTACTTAATAGGCCATCTTCACAACTGGAAAAAGTGTTTCTGTTTTATATTACAAACTATGAAGTAGTGGAACTAGACTGACAGTGAACTCCTTATCATAACAATTCTAACAGCCAGAAGTGGTAAAGGTTTCACGTCCATCTATTTTTCACGGTTTCCAAATGAACTACTAAATTTATGTTTCTTTCTCTGTTGAGGCAGGTACCCACACAGTGGGTTGGACATCTGCCGGTGGCCTAGAGAGAACTTTCCACATGATGCAACTAAAAAGAAAACCTAAAGGATGAGCAAAGGACTTGCACATGGACTTCTTTTTTATGGGTGAGGGGGTGGGTCTCTTGTTCTCAGATATCTGCACCCAGGAAGGCACACCCTGCCTTTGTTGTCAACCTCCATTTCCCAAACTGCCATGCACTGATACTTGGTAAACCCTATCCAGCTGAACAATGTATTCGAGGGTCATATGCACCCATGGAACTCCATCCCAAAAATCACTGTACCATAAGAAGGGGATTATAATAAGTCATTTTAAAATGCACACACACACATTCTGAATTTAAAACAACTATTGGTCGACTTCCAAAAAGCTGAAAGAAAAGCATAGTTCACTTCCTCTCCTGAGACAGTCTTCACCCCCCCACAACTAGACCTAGCCTCATCCTCAAGCCCTGCCGGGTCTTCACCATCCTCCTAGACCTCCGCCTCACTGAGGATGAACAGTCAGTCCTCAGCAAAGGACTCACTTTCATTCCCCTGTGCCCGCACATCAATGAATACCGTTCACATATGAATGTTGAACTCTTTTTCTGCCAACTCCATCTCCGTGCCTATTTCTTTAACCGGGAGTCTAACCCACCCTCTGCATACCCCTTCTCCCACCTCCAACAAACTTCGTCCTCCTGGATATCCTCCCTCGACCTCTTCATCTCCAACTGCTGTCGTGACATTGATCACCTCAATCTCTCCACCCCTCTCACTCACTCCAACCTCGCCCCCACAGAACGTTTGGCCCTCCACTCCCTCTGCTCCAACCCTAAACTCACCATCAAACCCGCAGATAAGGGAGGCACAATAGTGGTATGGCGCACTGACCTTTACATAGTCAAGGCCTGGCGCCAACTCTCTGACACCTCCTCCTACAGCCCCCTCGATCATGACCCCACCCCTGACCACTAAACCGTTGTCTCTCAGACCATTCAGAACCTCATAACCTCAGGTGACCTCCCATCCACAGCCTACAACCCCATTGTTCCCCGACTCCGCACCGCCCATTTCTATCTCCTTCCCAAAATCCACAAACCTGACTGTCCCAGTCGACTCATTGTCTCTGCCGACTCCTACCCCACTGAACTTATCTCTGCTTACCTTGACTCTGTTTTTCCCCACTGATCCAGAAACTCCCCACCTACATCCAGGACACCATCCACGCCCTCCACCTCCTCCAAGACATCCAATTCCCTGGCCCACAACACCTCATCATCACTATGGACATCCAATCCCTGTACACTTGTATCCCCCACGCAGGTGGCCTAAAAGCCCTCCACTTCTTCCTCTCCCGCAGGCCCAACCAGTCCCCCTCCACCGACACCCTTATCCGCTTAACAGAACTTGTCCTTACCCTTAACAAGTTCTCCTTTAGCTCCTCCCACTTACTACAGACTAAGGGGGTGGCCATGGGCACCTGCATGGGCTGAAGCTCTGCCTGCCTCTTTGTAAGATACGTGGACTAGTCTCTTTTCTGCTGTTACACTGGCATTATCCCCCATCTCTTCCTCTGCTACATTAATGACTGTATCGGCGCTGCCTCATGCTCCCACGAGGAGCTTGAACAGCTCATCAACTTTACTAACACATTTCACCCCAATCTCAAATTCACCTGGACCATCTCCGATACCTCCCTCTCCTTCGTGGACCTCTCCATCTCCATCTCTGATGACTGCATCAAAACTGACATCTATTTGAAGCCCACCAACTCCCACAGCTACCTGGACCACATCTCCTCTCACCCACCCTGCTGCAAGAATGGGATCCCATACTCCCAATTCCTCTGCCTCTGCCATGTCAGCTCCCAAGATGGGGCATTCCACATCCCAGATAAACTCCTATTTCAAGGACCATAACTTCCTCCCTCTGATGATCGAAAATGCCCTCAACCACATTTCTTGCATTTCCTGCACTTCTGCCCTCACATCCCCTCCCCCCAACAAAAATAAAGATAGAATTCCCCTTGTCCTCACATACCATCCCACCAGCCTCTGCATCCAATGTATCATTCTCCACCACTTCCACCACCTACAATCCGACCCCACAACCAAAGAGATATTTCCCTCCCCACCCCTTTCTGCCTTTCATAAGGACCCCTCTCTTCGTAACTCCTGTACATGACTCCTTGACACAACCTGTCCATCTTCGCTCCCACCTATTCGCCAATCCCCACCACTCCTAACCTGCACTCACCTATCACCACCTCACCTACGTTCCCCAGTGCCACCCCTCCTCTCTCCATTTATTTCCCAGCTCCCTTCCCCCTCCCCATTTCTGAAGAAGGGTCCCGACCCAAAAAGTCAACTTTCCTGCTCCCCAGATGCTGCCTGGCCTGCTGTGCTCCTCCAGCTCCACACTGTGTCGTCTCTAGTTCATATCCCTGTTGTGTTATTCAACCTGATCCCAGCTGACACCATCAGAGCTGATCATTGATGTGGCTTGTGGATTTTATTTTCGGTCACTATTGGGACCTCAAACAGGAATTAATTTCACGAAGCAAGCATCTTATCTGTGTCACCATACATTTTTAATTTATGATGCAGATCCAAATATTGATATAATCTCATGAATTTTCATGGCCTGCATCCTTCAAGCATAAAGTGCCCAAACTTCAAGTGATCATAACTCCTTGGGACTGCTTGTAGAATGCTTTTATTCAAATGTTACTTGTGGGTTTTGGCTACTGTATATGAACTTATCGCAAGCATTAGACATATGAGACTCCATTCAGATTCTCTTATGTTCTATCAAAGCGGAGTTGTAGAAAAAAGCTATGCCTTAATGTAGCCCTCTGTCATACAACATCATGTACTTTCCACCATGTCAAACGGTTACCGAGATCTTCTGAATGTTATTACAATTCCCAACCTCACATTTTGGTATTGGGCTGATCTAGTGACATGCCCTGGCTTGTACGTTACACAGGGCTTCAACCTAATTTTGTGACGCAACGTTGATTAAGATTTGACATTCTTTATATCCTCTTTGTGTCTTAATATCTGATCATAAGTGAAAGGCGATACAAAGCAAATACACAGAATACTGTTCTTTCAATAGCTTTTCCATCCAACCTATCCATCTTCAACTTGCTTTGACAACTCATGAATGATGTGTCCTACTGATACATGGTACCTGAAGAAAGCAACATAGCTGAATACAATTGAGTTGTGCTACTTATTCCAACAACTAAATCTCTCTCACTATCTTTCTCACAATAGCAACTGGCTTTCTGAATCCATAGCTAACATTAAAAATCACATAATTATACAGAACTGAAGGAGGCCTTCCAGCCCATTGTACCTCTGAAAGAACCATCCTATTGGACTCAATTCGTTCCACACAGACCTGTATATCGGTTTTCCCTTTCAAGTATTTTTGAACCTCTCAAGTATCTATCTAATTTCCTTTTGAAAATTTTGACTGAATCAGAACAAATGTTATTCTTAAGACATAAAATTATATTTTTGTGTAAGGTTATTTATAACCTGATAGCCAGCTATGGTGTCTACATCTGAAGCTTATCTGAAGGATAATGGCCAATTACTAGGGGACATAGGTTTAAGATAAATGGGAGAAAGTTTAAAGGAGATATGGGACACGAGTATTTTTACACAGAGGATGGTAAGTGCCTGGAATGCGCTGCCAGAGGAAGTGGTAGGCGTAGATACAATAGCAACGTTTAAGTTTTTCACCAGCCTTTCTGGTCATGCATTCCAGTACACACTAACCTGCCCCATATTAAAAAACAAACATTTCCCTAGTTCAGTTGCCAATCACTGCAAATCCGATCTTAACTTCTAAATTGATGATAAAATATTTTAAATTTAACCTCAAACTTTTGTTTTGCTACAACCAGTGGTGTGCACCCTGTGTGATGACAAGTCAATGTATGGGCATAATTCTGCACCTCTCACCTTGGTATAGTTGAGGTATCACCACACAATATTGTAAAATTGGCATCAATGCAGAGTTCCCAAAACTCAAAGAACAGGAACAGGCCCTTCGGCCCACCAAACCTGCACCGGCACATGCCTTACTAAACTAAAAATGTTTTGCCTCTGCACGGTCCATATCGCTCTACTGCCTGTTTACTCAAGTATCTGTCAAGTTGCCTTTTAAACGTTGCTATTGTATGTGCTTCTACCACCTCCTCTGGCAGTGTATTCCAGCCACCTACCATCCTCTGTGTAAAAAAACTCGAGTCACGTATCTCCTTTAAACTTTCTCCCTTTTATCTTAAACCTTGGTCCCCTAGTAATTGGCTATTATCCTTCAGATAAGCATGAAGCAGACACCATAGCTGACTACCGGGATATAAATAAACTTACACAAAAATTTAATTTTATGCCTTAAAAATTATATGAGCTCTGATAGGATTAATATTGTGCTATCTTTATGTAAAATTATTTGGACAGCAAACTTTAAAGATTAATACAACTCCTCATTGGTTTCAGCCAGCATAACTAAAATTACCAGTTTCACGTAGCCACACAGTATAAAGCCTAACCCCAAATCATTCTTTTTGCTTGGTGCGTAAAGTTCTTCTGAAGTGCTAAACATTGCCAGAAAATGTCTGTTGTTTCCTTCAATTGTATTCAAATGTCACAATCCTTCCTGCAGATTATATGGAATGTTGAATTTTACTTTCTCTTGACAACACAGCCTTCCGACAATTAATTCTTTGTTCCTTCCTCAACGGAAATTCACAGCAACATGACGTTGTACTATATCAATGTATGCCGTTGCTTTAGAACGGATGGGTGAATTTAAGAAAATTTTATGACGCCCAACAATTAGTTCTGAAATTTGTGGTGAATATGAAATTGAGCATCACAAGTTTATGCTTAAATAATCTTTTAATAAAACCAAAACTATCTGAAAAAATATCACTTCCTTTTCTCTAAAAGGAGTCATTCCATAGTTACGTAGACTCTCCCACACAGACTGCAGGCGAAACTGCCATCTCGTATAGCACTGTGTCTTGGAAAAATATGATCTTAGTCCTAATCTATTGACATGTAGGATAGGGATATAATGGCTGACAGATTTGATTGTATGCACTGTAGAAATTTAAATTACATTTTGCATTTTTTCTGTTCCACTGTCACCCAGAAAAAATGTGTTTGGAAACATTTCTCCTTCCTCTACACATCTGTATGTATATATTTGCTATCCTGAAATGTAAGTATGTTGCTGGCATTTTAATGAGTGTTCCTCAGAATTGGGGAACTCTATTAAGGCCACAACTATTGTTGGCGCCTCACTACCTTGAGAAAATGATGAGCTACCTATCTGGAGCCAATGTGTCACAGCTAAATGCTTTTCTAAGCCATTTCAGGGACTTTGCAACTACAGTTACGTGTGGCCTGGACTGGATGAGAACATAGGAGGAGCTGGAATAGACGATTTAGCCCCTGGAGCCTGTTCTGCCATTTAATATGATCATGGCTGATCTCAACTTGACCTCAACTTTACTTTCCTGCCCACTCTCCAAACTCTTCAGCCCATTACTAATTATAAATCTGTATCTTCTCCTTAAATTTACTCACTATCCTGTCATCCACCACACTCCGGGGTTGTGAATTCAACAGATTCACAACCCTTTGAGAGAAGTAATTTTTCCTCACCTCTGTTTTAAATCTGCCAAGTCTTATCCTAAAACTATGACCTCTCATTTTAGATGCCTTTCTACATTTACTTGTCAATCTCTCTTTAGCATCTTCTCTACCTCAATTAGATCTCCTCCTGTGCTTCTTCAAAAGACAAATTCCTCACTTCTGGAATCAATCTAGTGAACCTCCTCTGAACTACCTCTAATGCAATTACGTCCTTCCTAATGTAAAGATTCAAAACTTGTATGCAATAATCCAGGTAAAGTCTCACAAATGCCTTGTACAGTTGCAGCAACACTTCCCTACTTTCATACTCTGTTCCTTTAGCAATAAATGTCAAAATTCCATTTGCCTTCCTTATTACCTGCTATACCTTCACACTAGATTTCCGCAATTCATGCACGAGGACACTCAGCTCTCTCTACATTGGAGCCATGATGTGGAGGTGCTGATATTGGAATGGGGTGGACAAAGCCAGAAGTCACATGACACCAGGTTATAGTCCAAAAGGTTTATTTGAAATCACAAGCTTTCAGAGCATAGCCCCTTCATCAGGTGCAGTGACAGAGAAGAGTACACAGACACAGAATGTATAGGCAAAGAGATCATGGGAGCACTCTGAAGTTTCTCTATATTTAGAAAATAAGCTGCCATTCTATTCTTCCAACGTAACTGGGACCTCACACTTACCCACATTAAACACCATTTGCCAACTTTTGTGTCTATTCACCTAACCTATCCATATCCATTTGTAAATTTCTTATTTCTTTATTGCAGATTACTTACCCTCCTATTTTATGCAAATATCATCTGCAAATTTGGCTATAGTACCTTCTATCTCTGCATTGAAATCATTATTGTAGATTGTAAATAGTTGGTACCTGAGGATCAAACTAGTGTCACTCCACTAATTACATCTTGCCAACCAGAAAAACACTCATTTATCCCAACTGTCTGCTTGCTGTTGGATAGCTAATTCTCTATCCAGGCTAATATTATTACCCTTCACCCCATGTGATCTTACCATGTTTATTAATCATTTGTATGGCACCTTCTCAAATACCTTCCGGAAGTCGAGATACACTACACCTACAGGATCCTCATTACCTGCTTTGCTTATTACATCGTTAAAGAACTCTAGCAAATTAGTCAAACATGATTTACCATTCATAAAACTATATTGACCGGATTGCAGTTTGGCTTTCAACGTTTCTTGTTATTACTTCCTTAATATTGGATTTTAACAATTTCCCAATGACTCGTGTTGAACTAACTGGTCTATAGTTTCTTACTTTCTGTCTCCCTCCCTTTTGAATAAGAACATTATATTAGGATTTTTCTAATTCACTGGAACCTTTCTAGCATCCAAGAAATTGTGGAATTTCATAACTAATGGATCCACTGTCTCTGCTCCGCATATCTTTCAAGACTCTATGATGTAGGTCATCAGGCCCTACGGACTTGCCTGCCTTCAATTGCAATAGTTTTCTGAGTACTTTTTCACGAGTGATGATGACCGTTCTAAGTTCCCTTTCTATAACCTCTGCATTACCTGTTCCTATTGGGATGGTACTGTGAAAACTGAAGCAAAAATTCTAGTATCGCTGCCACTTTTGTGTTCCCCACTATTAACTGACCAGTCACATCCTCCAAAGAACCAACATTCACTTTAGCTACTCTCTCCACTTTTATATACGTATTGAACCCTTTGTTGTCCATTTTATATCTTGCGTTAATTTTCTTTCTTAATGTATCTTTGTTCTTCTTATTACTGTTTTTGTACCCCTTTGTTGAATTTTAAATGTTTCTCAGTCTTCCAGCCTGTCACTTGTCTTTGCAACATGGCATGTCTTAGGATTTGTCTGTGTTGTTCTTTATTCCCTTTAATCAAGGATGCTTTATCCTCTTCTTCTCTGGAATATATTTTAGTTAGGAGGAATTGAATATCTCCTTAAACATCTGTCTCTGCTTATCAACTGACCTACCTTTTAGTCTTCCTGCTCAAATCTGACCTTGTCCATTTGTAAGTACCTTTTTTAACTTCAACCGCTAGTGTGGGAGTCCAGTGTCGTGACCCCCAACTGAATTTGAAATTCTAGCATGCAGCCAATGGGCCAAGGAGTGGCAGATGGAGTTTAATTTAAATAAATGTGAAGTGTTGCATTTTGGTAAGGCAAACCAGGGCAGGATTTATACAGTTAATGATAGGGCTCTGGGGAGTGTTGCTGAACAAAGAGACCTAGGGGTGCAGGTCCATTGTTCCTTGAAAGTGGCATCGTAGGTAGACAGGGTAATGAAGAAGGTGCTTGGCACACTTGCCTTTATTGGTCAGAACATTAAGTATAGGAGTTGGGATGTCATAATGTGGCTGTACAAGACATTGGTGAGACCACTTTTAGAATACTGCATACAATTCTGAGTGCTTTTCTATAGGAATGATGTTGTTAAATTTGAGAGGGTTCAGAAAAGATTTGCAAGCATGTTGCCAGGTCTGGAGGGTTTGAGTTATGATGGAGGCTGAATAAGCCAGGGCTTCTTTTCCCCTGGAATGTCAGAGACTGAGGGATGACCATATAGACGTTTATAAAATCAGGCGGGTACAATTACAACACCCAAAAGGGATCTGGATGGGTATATGAAGAGGAAGATTTGACAGGGATATGGGACAAATGTTGGCAAATAGGACTAGGTCAGATTGGGATGTCTGGACGGCACAGATCAGTTGGACTGAAGGGTCTGTTTCTATGCTATATGACTCTATAACTTTTTGATTACACTTTCCTAGAGGATCATAGAACACAGAACAGTACAGCACAGGAACGGATCCTTCGGCCCACGATATTGTGCCAAATATGATGCCAAATTAAACTAATCCCTTCTGCCTGCCCTTGGTCCATATCCCTCCATTCCTTGCATATTCATGTACTTATCTCAAAATCCCTTTAATGCCCCTATCGTATCTGCCTCCAGCATCATCCTTGGCAGCATGTTCCAGACTCCTACCAATCTCTGTAAAAAACTTGCTCTTCACATTTCCTTTGAACTTTCCCCTCCTCACCTTAAATGCATGCCCTCCTGTATTAGATCCTTTAGGATCCTTTACTATGAGATCATTAATTAATCCCAACATATTACACAATACCAAATCCAGAAGAGCATGTTTATGGGTTGGTTCCATAACATTTTACTTCAAGAAACAGTCTCAGTGATCACTACCAAATCATCCAGTCATCTCTATTTGAACTGTTCACTTTGATTCTGTATTCTTTCTGCACCCAAATACAAAGCCTTTTGTATCAAATTTCCCTACTCTAATATGATTCCTTGGTGCAATATGATGTTCACATATTCTGCCCCTTCCTTTTATTTTCTAGTAACAATCAGCTGTCTCTGGTAGTTTCCCTTCTCTGAAGAATAGGAGTGAACCACTTAGTCTTTTACTCAATACCTTTCAAAGGTAATTTCCTAATGCTGGCTCACAAATTACATGATGTATTAGTTTTAGTTTCATAAATCATAGAAATAGCATGAAGTGTTTTCAGCTTGCCCTTCACTAAGCTAATTTCCTTCTCAACTGCCTCTATTTTCTCCCTAAAACAGAATACTTTAGTTCCAAAAACAAAGAGACACGTTCCAAAGCAACAAAGCAAAGAATCATTCGGACAAATGCAAGAATGTGAAATTTCAAATAATCTCAGTGAGTTATATCTTTTTGTTATTCACTCCTGGGAAGCTAGTATTACTGGGTCAGCTGGTTGGCTTTGTGAAGGTGATGTTGAGCTGTGTTCTTGAATTGCTGCAGCCCATGTGCTGTAAGTAGATCCACAATGCCGTTGGGGAGCCAATTCCAGGATTTTGGCCCAAATGTCAGGAGAAAGGGGAGCTGATCAATTTAATCCAACAGACCAAGGCATTACCATTTTATTCAACATTTTTTTCCCCAAAACTGAACTCACTCTTTGCAGTTATAAATTACCTAATTAATTAAATGTAACTGTAACGTTACAAAACTGAAATAGAGACTTAACTTTGATGCTGTTTACCAAAAATATTTCGACCTCTTTAAAACTATTCTCAATGAATTATTGCCAATAAAGTTACTTACCCTTGCCCTAGCTAATTAGGCGCCGTAGCCTAATCTTGCAGATTCTTTATGGCTGGTATCAACAAGTGACCTATAAATTCCTGAGTTAAATAGTTAAATAGTTTCAATTTCTTCTGGCTTTGTAAAGTCGTACTGTACCTAAAAATCTAATCGAGTGTAATCTAAACACATCCAACTGGAACAATTCATCTGAGTGTCATACAGTTCCTGGGCTTCAAATTGCAATCTTTCGGTTGGAAGTCAAGTGGTTGTTCCTTCAAAGTGTTCCTTCTTCATTTTAAAAGTAAAGGTATTTCACACTACCTGGTACACCAATCTCAAATTAAACTGTCACAGGCAAAAATCTAGAGTATAAAACTGTAATTTTCACTTAAAGACACCAACTGTAAAAAATTACTCAACAGTTCTGCTCAGATAGATGAGCAACTTGAGAAGAACACGACTTTTTTTTTAATAAGAGAGGGTTGGTTCACTTCTTTTGCTGCTTTCCTGATAGGTCAGATCATTCATCTCGTTTGTGTCTGAGCCATATAAACCAGGAAAATCCCAAATCCCCACTATTTGTCAAGTTAGTTAAAATGAATATCCTTGGATTTGGGAAGACAGGAAATGGCCAATTTCCACTCTTTGTTGGTATTCAGTGGTGCCTGTCGGAAGTCGAGAATATCTTTCCATCTCCTCCCAAAACACCTCTCAGTGGCTGATTGCTAACTTAATGCTTGGTTCCATAAATATTTTGATAAGTGAGTGGGGCCTCATACGGCATTCAATATGATCAACTTTCATTCAATATGATCAACTTTCACAACTGCACGCAATTTTGATTTTATGAGCAATTATCATTTTTTTCCTTTTGACTCATGGTTATAACTGGCCAAATTCTTTTTCCAAACAACAAACTAATTTCCATAGATTATCTTTTTCTAAGGTATTCGAGTGATCCTACCACACTTCTGTTTTAATCAATATATTCATGGGAGAGCAACAGCTGAAGGAATAACTAAAAATGTCTGGAATCTAATATCAACTTGTTTATTCAGCATAGAAATAATATCTTCAAAAACTTGTCCTTTCTACCATACACTAGAAGTAGGTTTTAGAAGGTACAAGAAGTGTCAAATCTTGACTAGTTGGTAACTAGTTTCTTAGTCCAAATTAACTCCAATACCTAACCCTAACCCTATTGCAATTTATCCAGTGAGTGTTTAAGTTAAGGGCTAAGATGGTTTTCCGTGAGCCACTAAGGGATTTTTAATCACATTTGATCAACGAAAAGGAGTTTGATATTGAAATACCTCTGCACGATTCTACAATTTTAGGTTGCACATAAAACAGGGGTGATTCATTCAGGCTTCAGGCTGAAAGTGAATAAATATTATGCAATATTGGATTAAGTATCACTTCCCAAACGTGATGATGATATGCTTGTGAACACTCGAATTAAAGTTTAAAAAAATGAAAAGTCACCATGAAAGTTTTTGCATTCATTTGTTTAATTGTGTTTTATTTTTGTTTCCATTTTTGCTTTATGATATATGTTTGAATGGAAGGAGAGAGAGAGGATTGGGATTCCACAGAATTTCACAATATAGTATTTGATATCTCTTAATGACAAAGGCTTCAAACTACTCACCTAAACATAACAGAAAAAGCAAAATAGAAATAGGAACAAATGCATACCTCTAATGGAGTTACTTAATCTTTCTCTCTATTTGAGTTACTGGCAGAAAATTTAATTTTATCCATTATTAGGCACCATTCCCCCACCATCAATGATGTTATGTCCTGAGAAAGGCTGGAAAGCAGCAAAAAGAAAAGGACCTATAACAGTAAAATTCTCACTCTAACACCCCCTCAAGACAACCAAAACCAGTCCAGTACATCACATGTACAAATCCATTTTCTACACAACAAGAACAGAAAGTGTTGGAGAAAGACAGTATCTGTTGAAAGAAAAACAGAGTTAACATTTCGAGTCCAGTGTCCCTCCATCAGAACTTTTGTTTCAGACATCCAGCATCCGCAGTTCTTTATCTTTAATTTCCTCTACACGTTGTGTTCCGGCAATACTTTATATGCAAGTTCAAGGATGGTAAAATCAGATTATGTGACCTCACCCACTGCAGGTGTATATAACTTAGTATTCCAACACCAGGAAGGAGAATGTCAATCAAGTTTTCACATTCCCTTGTCAGCAACTGTCCTGGAAGTATGCAAATGAATTTGAAGAAAACAGTCAATTAGATGCAGCTGTGATGCTCACATGGTGGAATAACCAACTGACTTTCATCATTAATGCTCAGGCATAAATTAAAGCCAACAATCATTGATCCAACATACAAATAGCATCATCATAGGAGATAGGGCAATGCAAGTGTCTATGTAATTAGGTGAGAATAAACACTCTCTATGCATTAGATTACTTTTGTCATAAGCTTGAAATGTTGGCAGAAATAACAGTGAAATGGGAAACCCTTAAAACATGAAACTTCCTGAACTATATCTTCAGAGTCAGGCCATAATGCAAGAAAAGGGGAGGTCTTCTGCTCATGTTGTTGAATTATTTATACTTTCTAACTAAAGTAGCTCTTATTTGATCTTACCGCATGCTATCAGAACACTAGTTTTGTGATTTTGGCAAGTTCATTGAGTCAATTCATTAAACAGTTAAAAGAGTGCAACTTGATACTTGGAGAAACGAAGATTGTTATCTTTGTAAGTAGAGTGGCACTGCTTCAGTGAACTCTGTAACTGCATTCAGGCTGAAAGAATAACTAAGCCCGATTTTCAGAGGGGGTGATCAGACAGTCATACAGTATAGTAACAGGCCCTTAGCCCACCATGTCTATGCCAACCAACAAATACCAAACTACACTAATCCCATTTATCAACACTTGGTCCATAGCCCTCTATGCTACGGCATTTTAAGTGCTCATCCAGATGCTTCCTAATTGTTGTGAGGGTACTTGCCTCCACCACTCTCTCAAGCAGCACATGTTCCCCACACAACCTCACCCTCCAACCAGCCTCCTCTGATCCAAGGAAAATAAAGCCAGCCTATCCAATTTCTCCTCATAACTGAGACTTTTCATCCCTGGCAACAACCTTGTGAATCTCCTCCACACCCTCTCCAACGCAATCACGTCCTTCTAACAAGAACTGCATAAAGTATTCCATCTGTGGCCTAACCAATGTTTTATAAAGTTGTAACAAGAATTCCTTGATCCTACATTCCATGCCCTTGCTTATGAAGACAAGCATCCCATATGCCTTCTTCACCACCCTGTCTACCTGTGCTGGCACCTTCACGGATCTATGAACTTGTACATCAAGGTACCTTTATTCCTCAGTACTCCCTGGGGCCCTACCATTTATTGTGTATTTCCTTCCCTTATTAGACCTCCCAATATGCATCACCTCGTACTTAGAGGGATTAAATTCCACCTGCCATTGCTCTGCCCAATTTAACAGCTGATTAATATCAGACTGTAACCTGAGACCATCTTCCTCACTTTCATAATTACTTTCATAATTTTAGAATATCTTCCTTAATAGGTGCTCCAATGATGTAAAGGTACATCCACAGATTTACTGAGATACTACTATCTACTTGAACTAAGTTCCATAGCCCGGAGGCTTTGCAACATGTATGAAATTACCTTGATGGTATTTAAAATAAAACAGTCAGGGGCCAAATCTTCACTATGGAGATGTCAGATGTACTTCTGGGTCCAAGCCCTTCTGTGGTGGGAAATTTACTAAAATTTGAATTTTCACAGAGGTGAGGTCTTCTCATATCCATTTAGATGCAGGAAGAGTTGGAAATAAACGCAGGTCAGATGAAGTGTGGGACTAATTTGGACACCCACAACAGCCTTTACAGAGAATTCTGTTTGTCCCAAGAGGGAGATCTGAGATTTAACAAAGCCTTCCACTTCACCAGAGGGAAGACAGACAGACTCAGATGTTTACAGCACTGGGCGAGGTCTTTTGGCCCATTGTGTCTGTGCCAGTCAACAAATATCTGTTTACACTCATTTTCCAGCTTTTAGCCCACAGCCATGGAGGCTATGACAATTTAACTGAAAAGTGTTAAAACAGCTACTGATTCAACCAAACTTTCAGGCTCTGAGTTCCAGATTCCCACCACCCTCTGGATGAAAACAAAAATTCTCCTCAACTCTTCTCTTAGCCTTCTGGAATTTCTGCTGTCAGCTGGAGAGGAACCCAGTGTATAAGTGGAGGGTGATATGCTGACTGAGGTAGCAGTCATGAACTGCCACAAGGGTATGTATGAACCACACAGGTGGAGTACAGACAAGACCACAGCTTGGACAATTACTTGGATATTTTGCTGCATTAGTTGTGTTGATTGCTGTATTTTCCTACTTAACAACAGTCTCTGCATATAACAAAACAGTAATATTTCAAAAGTGCTCTTTGTATTTACTTATACGGCACATATTTTGTTTTATTTGAAGTCTCTACTTTCTTACTGATAAACCAGATTGTTGCAAGCGTCATTTTTGAAGAAGCTTAGATATGTACCTTATCAACAATGCAGCTTTCTGAACAGGCTTAGTCAGTTGAAGTATTGAAGATTGTGGAGTTAAAATAAGAATGTTCACCCCAAGTGACCCATATGAGGCCTACTGTACACCTGTTGCACACAGCTCAGTTTATAATGGTGTAGCAAAGGTGCTTATGAATTTACACTAGGTCCACCGAGTGTACAAAACTTTTGTTAGTTTGCTAATTTCAACTCTTGAACAGCACTGAAGACATGGATGGTGGATGAGAAGCAGGCTGGAAAAACCAAGTCATAAATCTTTTTGTGGACCTCCAGTACATCTCTGTGACCTATAAAAATAATCTGGGTTACAGCCTCTCAGTGACATCTGCCCTGCATGATTATGACTGCATCCATCTTCTTCGGCAGCAAGCCACCACAATCAAACTAGCTATTCACCTGGCAAAAGTTAAGTGAGGCTGGAGCCTCAAAGTCATGGACATATTTCCTAACATGATCTGAACCTCAAAGAGCATTTTTGTATATTTTGGTGGAGGCCCTTCTCTGTTGACAAATCAGTTAACAGAACTCCTTCAGCTTGCCAGGAAGGCCACAGAAGCATCCCTGTTCAAATGCCATCAACATAGTAAGACACCAATGTGCATTGATTCACAAGATTCAGATGTTGGTGACCTTATAGAGGCTTATAAAATCGTGGAGGGCATGGATAGGGTGGATAGCCATGGTTTTTATCCCAGTGTGGGGGAGTCCAAAGCTAGAGGGAACAGGTTTAAAGTGAGAGGGAAAGATATAAAAAAGGGACCTAAGGGGCAACTTTTTCACATAGAGGGTGGTGCGTGTATGGAATGAGCTACCAGACAAAGTGGTGGAGGCTGGTACAATCACAAAATTTAAAATGCATCTGAATGGGTATATGAATAGGAAGGGTTTACAGGGATATGGGCCAAATGCTGGCAAATGGGACTAGATTAATTTGGGACATCTGGTTGGCATGGACGAGTTGGACTGAAGGGTCTGTTTCTGTGTTGTGTAATTCTATGATTCTACGACTCTATTCCCTGCCCCCTTCAGATTTGAAGGTCCTCTGCACTACCATGGATGGTTAAATTTAAAATGAGACATAGATTCCTTTCTTAAATGTTTAAGGGGTCACCATCCACCGAAAGAAGTCAGATTATGTACAGCATTGAACAATATCAGTCTTAATTTTCACTTCGGAATTTTTGTGTTGAGTAACATTTTGAAAACTGCATTTTTACTGGAGCACAGTGATTCTGTAATGTTTCTGCCAAAATGAATAGCAGGTTAGAAAGACTTAAAAGGAAGTATAAGGGAGTGGGTACAAATGAAACTTCTTTCAAACTTCAGGTTATTTCAAGTTCAATGACAACCTTTTCAAATCCTAACTGAAGAAGAATTGTGATTCTATTTTAGAGTAATTACATCAAGAGGGCCAATGGAAAGCTGGCCTTTGTAGCTATAGGAATGGACAATAACAATGCAGAAGTTATGCTGCAGCTACTCCATGTGCAGTACCTGTGAGCAGATCTGGCCAGCACACCTTAGAAAGGATATACTGGTCTTGGAGGGAATACAATGCGGGTTTTGAGGTTGGTTGGCTCGCCGAGCTGGTTTGTTGTTCCGCAGACGTTTCGTTACCGTGCTTGGTAACATCCTCAGTGCAGCCTCAGTGCACCACAAGCGTTCAGAGTGCTGCCCGTTCATCAGGCAACTTTACCTGATGAAGGGGCTGTGCTCCGAAAGCTTGTGATTTCAAATAAACCTGTTGGACTATAACCTGGTGTTTTGTGATTTCTGACTTTGTTTCCACTAATATTACAATCATATTTTTTGAAGCAGTTTTCAGTAAATCCTGGTAAAACATTCCACCTTGACTCATGTTTATTTATGTAAGCCCCTGCATGTTGGAATAAAACTACAATTATATTAAATAAATTTCTTAATGTGGTTGAT
Source organism: Rhincodon typus (assembly GCF_021869965.1). Taxonomy (NCBI): domain Eukaryota; kingdom Metazoa; phylum Chordata; class Chondrichthyes; order Orectolobiformes; family Rhincodontidae; genus Rhincodon; species Rhincodon typus. The sequence continues at coordinate 106,604,220 of NC_063334.1, forward strand.
ATCAGACTGTACAAAAGATAGGTGGAATGTTGGGTATTTTGCTTAAGATCACTTGATCTACAACAGCCTAGTCCGATCCACTTTCAGTGATTAGGAAGAAATTTTATAGATTTTGGTTCTCCTAAATTGACATGTTGCTTTATTTAAAAAAAGGTTTATTTGCATATCGTAGGTTATTTAACAACATCAATTCTGAGAAGGTACTCAAAATATTAACATCAGCAAGCGAAAATAATTCCCAAAAACATATTCAGGATAACAAGTTGTACAGCTGGATGAACACAGCAGGCCAAGCAGCATCAGAGGGGCAGAAAGGCTGACGTTTCGGGCCTAAACCCTTCTTCAGAAATCTGTTCTCAAAACAGGAAATATTTAGGCCATCAGAATCGTCAAAGGCTTATGCCATCAGACTCTGAAGGGAAACATAGATGTGTCTACACTGCAAGAACAAAAACCTACAAGGACTCAGTTAAGTAGAAACTTAAACAATTGAGATGGGAGTAAAATATATCTGCAATTGAGTCTCTGCAACAGATAGTATTGAGAAATATGTTAAAACTTGACATAGATGTTTGTGTTATTTCTTTCCACATCATATTCTATATTTGTACCTGGAGACAGTAAGGACTGCTGATGTTGGAAGCTAGAGTCAATAAACGTGGAGCTGGAAAAGCACATCTGAAACCCAAGTACCTGATATTTAGCCTTGGGAGCTTACAGCCCAGTGGCCTGGATATTGACTTCACCAGCCTCAAAATCTCTCCACCCGCAACCAGTCCATCTTCTGAGTCACCTATCCGCTCCACCTTTCCCACTGACCAACCACAATAACTCCCTACCTGTATTCGCCTGTCTCCACCCCACTTACCCTCCCCTTGCCCCCAAATCCTCCCTCTATTTATTTTTGGGCTCCCCTCCACCTCCCCAGTCCTGATGAAGGATTTTGGCCCAAAACATTGACTTGCCTGCCCCTAGGATGCTATCTGACCTGCTGTGCTTTTCCAGTTCCACATTTGTTGACTGTATATCTGTATCAATTGTTTTTTTTTGTATTTTCTGCAATGAACCTTTGCTCCGCTGTTAAAAATACCTGCAGTGTCATGTGAATATATTTCACTGACTAACCTTCATGTTAACTTAAAGAAAACACATGTGACCTATCAAGCTGGGTTCATTCTGGGATCTGAACTATCCAGCAATGCCATCACCCAGGATCATAACACACCCTTTGACCCCCAAATGCTTCATGGGCAATCGACTTGATTCCTGTTAACACAGCAACACCCTAATCCGACTTCATCCAAGCCTGCCAAACTGGCCTGACCACCCCTTCAACCCAAACATCACCCCTGACTGAACCCACCCTATCCCCTCACCCACCTGCAAACTTCATCTCTCACCTCCTTTATCGGCCACCCTCATACATTCATTGCCCCTGATCCCCTCATCCACCCACAAGAAATATTGAGAGAAGTAAGGAGTTTTACAATTTTTAGGATCCAAGAATAACCAGTCCGACTATGTATTAAAACCAATCCACAAATTGTACCTAGTAAAGTGCCTAGTCAGGAGCATATACCATCAGGTTTCCCAGTCTCAACCTGCATGAACTGCAACAATAAAAATATTGTTTCTGCCTGAAAAAATAAACCGTATCAAGGTGGGGGGGGGGGGGGGCGTTGGGGAGCTAAATTGTGTGTAAAAGAAGCTGTCAAACTCTGAGGGGGCAGTTTCTGAGATTATGAGAGACGTTGGTAGTGTATGCTATTATAAGTAGAATCATTCAATGATTACAGCACAGGAGGAGGCCATTTAGCCAGTTCTGTTCTCATTGTTTAATCCCACTTTAAAAATGCATTGATTACATCCATGTACTCAAACCAATCATGGATAAGTGCTTTCTGTAAAGACAATGGTTTTTAGCCTGCCTATCTTTTACCGTTCTGAAGGATGAGTTGCTACCTAGGCCTCATTGCCCTTAATAGTGCCAGGCTACCTGGAAGAATGTGGTATGAGCTTCCCATTCGTTTACCAACTGGTGCCTGGGACTCCTGTTGCCACCTCTAGTTACAAGCAATAAATTTCACATTAGTACTTCTCTCGATTTGTTAGCCATTACAAACTTAGAATCACTTTATTTCCTACACCCTAGTGCTTTTGTTTATCATTTTATTCTGCTGCTAAACTATGTTAATGACAACAAATTTTGTTAATTAAAACATCAAAGCTTGACTGCATTAATTGATAATGTTTGATTCTGATAGTTACCTGTACTGCTTGTTCTTGCAGTTCCAAAACACCTTGCTGTGTTGCATCTGTCTAATGATTGTACCCTCTTATTCACTGTCTCTCTCAGTGGAATTTATTTAATTAAGCTCTCTTTAATGAAAAATGCTACTTTCGTCGACATTGGTATTACGTGAACTAAACCCACATAAGTCAGAATGATGAATATATCAATTCTTAGCCTTAACTCTTACTGAAACAAGTTGGCCCACTTTCATTTGGTATGTAGACTTGCATTTATTTAGTCTTGCCCTAAGCATAATCAGTCAGTGTACTGGCTACAAAATGGCATTGGCATTATAGCTTTCAGTAATGTGACCAAACCATTTGAATTTCAAGTTGAAACAAGAAAAGATGACATGAGGCGTCATGCTAGTATTTGAAAGATAAAAACATCTGGAACATTCAGCATCTTGTTCTCAGAGTATGCCCAGTGTTGTTGGAAGAATATACCAAGATTAGCTCCATGTGGCACATTTCATCATAGAATTTCTTCAATTACAAATACAGAAATGTATGTCAGTCACAAAGTGGAACATTTGGCCTGCTACCTTATTCCAAAGAAGCTCAATGCTATTTTAAGGAACAGGACCACATTTTTTGACTTGACATTCTATGGTCTTCTGGACTCAACACTGAGTTCAAGAATTTCAGATTATTATCTCTGCCTCCATCTTCTATACATTTTTTTTGTTAATTCAGTCTTGTTTTATTTCTTTTTTGTTGCACTCATGTTGCATTCAGGCAACTGCTCTGCAACCTTTAACATTTCACCTGGACACATCTTTTGTCTCTTTATTATTTAGATTTAAACATACGTAGATGCTGGCAGCACATTGATGTATTCTACACAGGTATTCATGAGGCTTTCAATGAGTTCCTGTGTGACAGACTAATCAGAAAATTAAAAACTGCTGGGAAAGTGACAAGTAGGAGCCATAGATAGCTCAGCAGCAGGAAGCAAAGGGTGATGGGTAATTTTCTAATTGAATGGTTATTTCCAATAGGGCTGCACAGGGTTCAGCATTAGTTTTGTTTTATATATTAGTGGAATCTCCACTTCTCTTCCTGTAATACAACTCTGAGAATTTACAGAGTTTATAAAGGTTCTGACGGTATTGTTACCCTTTATAAGACATATTACTAGAATGGATGCTGAAATAGAATGCTTCAGGACATTGACACTAACAACGACAACTTATTCCCAAATATTCTGTCTATTTTACACTGTAAGGAAGAGACATAATGATTAATCAATTCAGTATTACTAGAGCCAAAGATTACACAATGGAGGTCAAAGATGAAACAAATAACAGAAATTGTTGCAGAGTGAAATACAGATCATATTCCTTCATTTCATGTTGATCATTCGATCAGTTAGTGTCCGCAATACTGGTGATTTAATTTTTTTTTGTGATTCATGTAGCTTTGGTCCAGTAAGCAAAATTATTTTGTTATCACAGAGCATGGAGGTGATACATAGATTTGGCAGAAATATTACAGGGAGCTACTATGTCATAAGAAAACATTCAAGAAGCTAAATGGTCAGATACTTAATCAATGTCCTGATATCTAGCTCAAAGATCAAGGGGACCTAATACTGAACCAATAGGTGCCACTCTGGAAACAGCTTTTGGAAGCATCACTGCTTTGTTTCCTCGGAAAGGCTTTACAAATATCGACTTCTCTTTGGAACTTTGGAAATGCAAGTTGGAAGTACTGATGTGAAGATCAGTGCGACTTGTGGGATTTTCCATCTGTTCGAGAATGGGTAAAAGATTCCTATGTGCCCTGTTAACTTCCATATGTGGATTTTTAATATACCATGGTATGCATGGAAACCTGGGTTTAGAGAAGGGCAGGACTAGCAGCTCAATGTTCCAGAGTTTAGATGTTTCAGGCACAATAGAAAGAGGTGTAAAAGGGTGGGGTAGTTGAATTACTGAAATGGAAATGAATGCTGGCAACAGGTAAACCAATGGGAAGCTCACACCACATTCTTCCAGGTAGCCTGACACTATTATAGGACAATGAGGCCTGGACAGCATCAAGCCATCCAGAAAATTAAGGCCTGGCCAGGACAAAAATCCTGCTACTTCCGGTTGCATACAAATTAGGAAAAAGACCAGGCCATCCAGCCCCTTAAGCCTGCTCCGGCATCTGGGCAGGATGGGAATAGCAAGGAGGGTTGCTTAAGACACCTTGCATTTACTTTGTTCTATGGTTTATCAATTAAATTATCGCTACTCTCCAATCCTAATTCTCACTATCATTTGAAATGAAAGTTAACTCTCTCATAATTACAGAATACAAAATTTCTTAACTGTCATATTTCCTCTCCACTTGCCTGGCTGAGTGCAGTTCCAACAATGCTCAAGAAGCGTGACACTATCCAGGACAAAGTAGCCTGCTGGATTGGCATCACATCCAGCACTTTCGATATTCATTCCATTGCACAGTGGTAACAGTGTGCACCATCTCTGAGATGTACTAAGCAGCTCATCGAGGTTCCTTTAGCAGAACTGTCCAAACCCCCTTAGGAGGGCAAGGGTTGCATCATGTCCTCATCAAGCCACATGCCAAACTGACTTGGAGAACAATTTTACTGCTGCACTGTCAAAATCCTGAGCCTTCCTTCCTAACAGTACTGGAAGTGCACTTACACCATATGGACTAATAGCAGTTCAAGAAGGCTGCTTACAACCATCTTCTCAAGGCAACTGAAGATTGACAATATGTCAGCAATGCCCGCATCTCATGAGCAAGTATCAAAAAAACTGCAAAACAGACCAGTAAAGTAAATCAGCCATGCAGATCTGTCAGGCATTGAGAACTTGGCCTCCCTAAGCCAGATAAACCTCCTGCCAACACAAGACAGATTTACTTATCACTTTATGTTGAGGTTTGCCTGCAAGCATGAACAGGAATGACTAGTATCAGGAATAGATCCACAGTAAGGGATTTAGAACCTACTTCTGATTTCAGATAAAATCAAAATGTTTTTAAGCTTTATTTACCACTTCACATTCACAGATGTGCTGTGTAACATAAAAGCTTCAGTGAATTGGAATGCTTTAAAACAGAATATAATAAGCTACTTGCTTACAACATCAACTTAATACCTCAAGTGTCACCTTCCTGTAACACATCCTGTTAAATTTTCAAACTGCTTTTCTTGGAATTGAAATTTATACCTTCCCTTTTAGCCCAAGATTCACCTAGACACAGTTACCTGTGGTCATGATGAATGATGACTTCCTTTGATATTTGCTGGCTAGGCACAAGATACCTGTCATTCAGAACATTATTGTTCAATATTCTGTTATGTCTGAGAGAAAACCAAACAACTTCCCGTGTACATCTCATCTGTGATATCAAGCACTCATTTTGTAATGATGAATAATTTTAAAGGCATGAGACTATATAAAGGTAAGGGAATGCACTTGGGTGAAACGAGCAGCCATTTCAAGGGCAGCAAAGATTGTCGATATACACCTCATCTTTTGTGACGCTCAGTCAACAAAAATAGTCCGGTAAAATCTATTCGTTCATGTAGTAACTGTAGAGTTTGAAACCAGCCTCCTTAGCCAAGCAATAATGCAGCACCATACCACTAACTCTGAAATATCTGTAGTGCTGAAGCAAACAGGTTGCTTTCTGCCTCACCTTCGAACATCTTCGCAATGTGACAGTATTGCATGTGCCTGGAAAAGAAACACTGGCTCATGACTTGATGCTCCAAATGACCTATTTCTACCAGTGGCAGTACCAACGATATGACGGAAATTGGTGTTCCAGCAGTCAGATAGCATTTTTCTGCATTTGATGATATGCAGGTACAGAACTGGTGTAGCTGTTGGGCGCGAGGTTCACTTGGTGAATGAACTACAGTTGTTAATGTACAGGTCAGGCTACCACCTGTAAAATACAGATGACCTATATATATCCTGAGTTGCTTGTTATTTCTTCAGTGCTCAGCTACTTCATTCAAAAATCAGAAATGAAGGGATATTGAGGAACCACTGTCCCAACAATGCGGGTATGTCAAAATAAATCACAGTTTCACAAATTGTATCTTAAAATTACCTGACCAACCAAGTGGAAAGAAGGTTTGACAGCCGTTATGGAAAGAAAAACAGAGTTACCGTTTCAAGTTCAGAAACCCTTTATCAGAACTGAAAGCAACTAGGAAATAGTAGTGGCATGGTGTAAAGATAATATCTCCCTCAATGTCAGCAAAATGACAGAGCTAGTCATTGACTTCAGGAAGCAAGATAGAGGGCATGCCCCTGTCTACATCAATGGTGCTGGAGTGAAGATGGTTGAGTGTGTCAAGTTCCTAAGAGTGATGATTACTAACAATCTGTCCTGGTCCACCCATGTTGATGCTATGATCAAGAAAGCACACCAACACCTCTACTTCCTCAGGAGGCTAAGGAAATTTGGCATGTCTGTAAAGATTCTCACCAATTTTTATAGATGCACCATAGAAAGCATTCTGTCCGGATGCATCATGGCCTGGTATGACAACCGCTATGTCCAGGACTGTAAGAATCTACAAAGAGATGTGAACACAGCCAGATCCATCATGCAAGCCAGTCATTGGCTCCATCTATTCTTCTCACTACCTCAGGAAGGCAGCCAACATAATCAAAGACCCCTCCCACCCTGGTTACAATCTCTTCCGACCTCTTCTGTTGGGCAGAAGATACAAAAGCTTACAGACACGTACCAACAGATTCAAGAACAGCTTCTTACCCGCTGTTATAAGACTTCTGAATGGACTTCTTAAATTTTAAATTTAATGTTGTTCTCACTCTTTGTGCGCCTTGTCTTCAGCCATAACATTGTATTCTTTGCTCTGTTCTATTACCGCGAAGCACTTGATCCGCATGTACTGCACACGAATCAAAACTTTTCACTGTACCTGGATATATGTTACAATAATAAATCAAATCAAATCAAATCAAATATTGTTCTAGGAAACTATCCTGAATGCATTTTGATTTCTTCCTCACAATTACCTCCTCCGATTTGATTTTCCCAATTTATAAGATTAAATTCATCCATGATTAAATGTCCTGTCGTTTTGCATGCCTTCGTTATCTTCTGATTTACTCTCATTCCTACAGAAGTACTCTAAGGAGGCCAATAGTCTACTTCTACCAGTGTCTCCTCCTCGTTATTTCTTACCTCTACCCATATGGATTCCAGATCATCTGATTCAAGATCGATTCTTGCTAGGATACTAATTCAATCTTATACTGAAAAAAATCACGCCCACCACCCCGCCTCTCCTTTCAAGTGGTCACACTTCTCTAAATGTTCAGTTCCCAACTTTGATCCCTTTGCAACCATGTGTCTGTAATGACCACAAGATCACACCCATTAACATCTACTTATACCGCTAATTTGTTTATTATATTCTGAATACTACATGCATTCATGTAAAGAGCTATTAATATTACCTTATTATCATTTGTTCTGCCCCCATTTGCTGTTCTTTTTATATGCTTGTGTGCTCTGTCCCTTCGTGGCCCGTCTGGGTATCATTCTCAAAATACTTACCCTGAAATGCTGCCTTTTTTTTATTTGTAAGCCTACATTTCCCTACCCATGGGCTAGGCAGTTTTCAGTCTGAATGTGCAGGTTAGCTAATCAATGAATAAACCATGAGAGAGCAGTGTGTTAAGTTGTTAAGGGTACTGCAAAATCCAAATATAGATGCACATAAATGTTTTTTGCTTCTCTGGTGCTTTGGAAAGGCCATTCTGAAAGCTTCACTGTGGAAGGAGTAGCTTGCAGCTCAATGAAATGCACTTTGAAGTAGGTAGTTAATCAGAAGCACACACCAGTCTAGCCCTTTTGTCTAAATGACTGGAAGCAAATGCTGTACACAAAAGTAACTATTGAGGCTGTAGCTTAGATCAAAAGCCTAATATTTTAGTGCAACCTAGACCAGTACAGCCAACTAAAACCAAAGAATGTGAACATACACAACAGATTTAATTTTAGAATAAAAGTAATGCCCCAACTCACAGAAGAAGTCCACGCTAATGACATAGTTGTTGCTAAGACAGTAACCATGGCAATAAGCAAGGTCATAGAAAGGTGTACAGAAGGGTGGCAAAGTCTTCTCAGAATGTTTTACTGCCATGAAACATGATATCCATGCATGCAAAATGTTCTGTCAGAAATGACAGCAATATTCTTGTAGGGCAAGAAAAACCAAAGCTTATGAATATTCACATCTATAAAGCTTCATATTCAGTCATAACTGCAATACAAGTCATCAAGTGATTGGAGTGACAATGATGTAAATGAATTGGATTTGAATAAGTAACCTGCTTTCAACACATATTATCATACAACCCATCTGTTAATGTATGAACACTGAAATGATGAAAAAATGCTTTATCAATGCCATCTTCTTGGGGTGAAAGATTTTATGCAACACATAAACACATGTATACGATAAAAAAAACACACACAGACACACACACACACACTCACACTACTCTGGTGGATTTTGATAAGATTCTGCAAGTTCAACTGTTGTGCAAAAAGGCACAAATCCACACTTACACACTTACAGCAGTCAGATTCCACTTAAGATCAAAGATTTGCTTGAAAGAACAAATGGAACTTCAAGAACAAAATGAATTCTAGTAAAACCAGAGTAACAAAAAACAATCAAAACTAAACCAATAACAATGAAACATGTTTATACAAAGGAAGGGATAAGTTCTTTTGTGGTATTTTGTTCCTGTTTGTCTTTGATACATTATCTTAAATGCAGAAGATTGCTAATAACAATCGTACATTTAAATCATCACTGTGGCACAAATTTCAAAAGGTTTTTTGGCTAGGGAAGATCCAGTTGGGACCAATGGCAAGTTACAGTCAGTCAGTTATTAGTAGATATTTTTAGCATTGCTTGTCAGTTAATTATTAGCCTAGATATTCCAAGGGCAATACTGTTATTCCAGTGTAGATGGGGGCTGTGCATTGGACGCTGTGGAATCCCCATTTTAGCAGACACTGGAGGAACTGCCTGGGAAATTGAAGATGCTGCTGGGCAATTCCTCTACATTTCCTCCAAAGGTCTCCATTTCAATCAGAGAATGTGGAAGGTTCCAATGAAATTAAGTAAATAGTTACTCAGGAAAAGTTTGACTATTGAATACCTCCTGACCCCATATTTACATTAAACTCCCCCAGATTCTGACCTGTGACCTTCTCTCTCTCCCCAGGATTGACCCTGCAGTTCTGCTCTGGATCTGCTCAGACCTTCATCCCCTTTAGGTCCAATCTGCAGACACTCCACCCCATGACTCAGCACCACCCTTCCAACCGACACTCCCAAGCCCAACAGGCACCCCTTCCCTGCTGGACCCAGTATTTCCCAATAACTCCGACCTCTCCTTAACAATGCATCATTTACCTGGTCCCTTGCCACTTTGCATTATAGCTCCTTACACCCCATCCCTGCCTGGCACCCTATCCTCCCAGCATCTTAATTGACTGATTGATTGATATATTGTCATACATATTGAAATACGGTACAGGCAGATCACAGCAATCAAAGGATGTACAGAACAAAAAGGCTTAGATGCATACAGGTTACACTGCAGGTTACGCTATCTGAGGTTACAGTCCATCCAACAGTCTGGTTACAGCCAGAAAGAAGCTGTTCCTCAACCTGCTCATGCCTGTTTTTTTAGGCTTCTGTATCTTCTGCCTGACGGAAGAGGTTGTAGGAAGTGATTACCAGGGTGCGATGGGTCTTTGATGATGTTGCTCACTTTTCCATGACAGCGAGCTGTCGATGGAAGGTTGGCTTCGGTAAAGGTCTGGGCTGTGCACATCACCTTCTGTAGTTTCTTACAGTCCTGGGCAGAGCAGTTCCCATATGAGGCCGTTACGCAGCTGGATAGTATGCTTTTAGTGGTGCATCTATAGAAGGTGGTGAGGGACCTTATGGACATGCCAAATTTCCTGAGCTGCCTGAGGAAGAAGAGGCATTATTGTGCTTTTTTGACTGTCTCATTTATGTGGGAAGTCCAGGACAGGTCTTTGGTTATCGTCACTCTGAGGAACTTGCTGCTCTTCATTCTCTCAACCTTAGCTCTGTTGATGTAGATTGGGGCGTGTTCTCCTCCTTTCTTTCTGAAGTCGATGATCAGTTCTTTAGTTTTGCCGATGTTGAGAGACAGATTGTTTTCATTGTACCTCGTCACCAAGCCTTTATCTCCCTTCTGTATTTTGACTCGTCGGTGTTAGATATCCGTCCCACTATGATGATATCGTCAACGAACTTGTACATGGTGTTCATTCAAAATTTGGCAACACGGTCTTATGTGTACAGGGAGTACAGTAGGGGGCTGAGGATACATCCTTGGGCATCTCCAGTGTTGAGTGTTATTGTGGAGGAGGTGCAGTTACCCATCTTCACTGATTGCGGCCTGTGGGTCAGAAAGCTGAGGATCCAGTTGCAGAGGGCAGAGCTGAGACCAAGGTCATGGAGTTTTGAGATCATTCTGGAGGGGATAATGGTGTTGAAGGCAGAGCTGTAATCAACGAACAGGAGTCTGATGTAGGAGTGTTTGTTGTCCAGATGTTCCAGGGATGAATGCAGAGCTAGGGATATGGCATCCTCTGTGGATCAGTTATGTCGGTAGGCAAATTGTAGGGGATCAAGGCAAGTTGGGAGACTGGAGTTGATGCTGGCCATGACCAGCCTCTCGACGTGCTTCATGATTATTGAATTCAGAGCTATTGGGTGGTAGTCATTAAGGCACATTGCATGTGTTTCTTGAGTACGGGGATGACATTGGTCTTCTTGAAGCAGGTGGAGACCCCGACTTGTAGGAGGGAGAGGCTGAAGAATCTCACAATACTGCACTATGAGAGAACTGTCAGAAAAAAACATAATTCCCCTTTTCTGAAGGAGTCCAAATCAGAATCGCCTGTCAAAATTGCAGAGCTCTTGTGTGGAGTAGAAGTTGTAGCAGAGCAGCAAACTGCAAGAGATTACTACACCTTGAGAAATTCTGCTGAATAACTACTCAAACCTTTAGGGTTGGACTGATGTTTTCCTACGATCAAACAAAAACATCCCACCCAAAGAATCCCACCCAGACCCATCCCCCTACCCTTTCCCAGACCCATCCTCCTACCCTTTCCCAGTAACCCCACACTTCCCATGGCTAACACATCTAATCTACACATCCCTGAACACTATGGGTAATTTAGCATGGCCAATCCACCTAACCTGCACATCTTTGGACTGTGGGAGGTAACCGGAGCACCCAGAGGAAACCCACACAGTCACGAGGAGAATGTGCAAACTCAACACAGACTGTCGTCTGAGGGTGGAATGGAACCTGGGACCCTGGCGCTCTGAGGCAGCAGGGCTAACCACTGAGATACCATGCTGCCCATGCCCACTGTCAACTGGGAAGAGGCCTGTGGTGCAGTGGTAATGTCCCTACCTCTGGGCCAGAATGTCCAAGTGTATGTCAAGCCTGCCCTGGAGGTGTGTTATAGCATGTCCAAACAGGTTGATTAAAATAACTACTTTCAACTGGGGATAATGTGATTAGATATTCATCATCTTGTATTCGGAATCACATAAGGATGTCAATGCCCTGAAGAGAATACAAAGGTGATTTATGAGAATGATACCCAGGAATGAGGGTTTTTAGATACAAGGAAAGATTAGAGAAATTGGTCTTATTCTCCTTGGAACAGGCAAGATTAAGAGGTGACTTCACTGAGGTATTCAAAAGTATGAATAATTTCAACAGGGTAATGAAGGATATTCTGTTTCCACTAGTTGGTATGTCAGTAACTAGGGGTCACAATGTCAATGTTGTCAGCAAGACAGCTAGGAGTGAACTGAGAAGAAACTTCTTTATTCAGACCGTTGTTTGGATTTGGACTGCAATGCCTGGATGAGTGGTGGAGGTGGATTCCATAGGCAGTTTCATAAGAGAGCTGGATACATATTTGAAAGCGATGAATTTAGAAGGCTTTCTTTTCAGGAAGATAGTTCCAAAGATTCATGATCCAGTGAGAAAAGAAATTTGCTTCATCTTTCTTTTTGAATTGGCAACTCCCTGTTTTTAAATAGTGACCTCTGAGTCCTAGTTCTCCAATAATTTAAAAGGGACCTAAGGGGCAATTTTTTCACGCAGAGAGTACTGCGTGTATAGAATGAGCTGCCAGAGGAAGTAGTGGAGGCTGGTAGAATTGCAACATTTAAAAGGCATCTGGATGGGTATACGAAAAGGAAGGGTTTCGGGGGATATGGGACAAATGCTGGCAAATGGGTGTTGCTGAATGTAGAATATCTGGTTGGTAAGAACGAGTTGGACTGAATGGTCTATTTCTATGCTGAACAGCTCTATGACTCTAAGAGGAAACATCCTCTCTACAACAAGACCCCTCAGGATCTTACATGTTTCAATCAAATATTTGACCAGCAACATGTTGCAGGCAGTAGCTACAAACCAGCTTCAGGAAGCCAAATAAAAATCATTCATCAGCATCTTTAAATTATCCCATAGCAGAATTTGCAAAAATCCTTTAACCCAGTCTGAAACCATCCAAAGCATCAAGGTATCAAAAACATACATCACTGACTTTTTTTGGACTTTAAAACTACTTCAACTTTCCTCCCACTTTGGAACTTGCTTGTGTCTGAACTCTTGATGGCACGTGTTTTTGCACTTTTTATTTTGATGGAGCATAAAATACAATAAACACTATTTTCTTTTCTGCTAAATAAAACCTAAATGAAAACCTATCTGCATTTGTTGCTTACCATTACAGCATTTAAACAGGTAAACACCAAGTGAATTGGCAAGTATGCTCTTTCAAAATCTACCGCAGTCAAGCAAAGAGTGGGAACAATTGTCCAACTATTATACTGCTTCTAACAAACCAGTTTAAATATTCAAGTAAGTATATGTATCTCGCTCAAGACTCTGTTTCTGAATTCAGTGTAAGAGATATTCACGGAGAGTTTGGGCAATTACAATGTGCATGTGCACATCAGGACTTCATCAGCATACACCAGCAATTTAATTCTAACACATTACCATCCCAAATACCATAAGATCTGTCCCACAATTGTAGGACAATTCCTCTGACCTGTGTTTAGACATTTGAATGTCCAATCATATAATTTTAGACGTGAAAAAGTCGAAACCCATCCTTTGTCTTGCCCTGCTAATTTTCAGTACCAAATGAGTTTCAAAGGCAGAAGGAGCAAACAAACTTGAAACATCAAGGCTGGCACTCCAGTGCAATACTAAGGGAATCCTGCACTGTTGGAAGTGCCATCTTTCAGAACATCTGTCTAATTCTCTTGAATGTAGTTTGCTTGTACCTCCAAGGAATAATACTAAAAACATATGGGATGATTTCACACTTGGGTGCTCAAGGAGAACACACAGCAGGAAATTGTTGATGTGTGACCTGTAATTTCCATCCACTTATTCTAATGGGCAAAAACCATAGCTGCAGTGTCACAAATTCATATCTCACCCTCTCCTTGTGTAACATTTCTCACTGAAGAGCCCAAACAGGGAATCAGTCCAATAGCAAAACATCGGCAATCAGCTTATTTTGAAAAGATTTACCAAGTGACAAGGAACGGAAAGACTTCCCATCTGAAGGGCTTTTCTAATATCAGATAGTAACATGAACATTTTAAATTTGAATATTCTGTACCAGCTCAAGCAATGACTTAGCAATAAATAAACCATCTCTTTAGAAGATTACATATCATCTCACAACTTTACTGTAAAAGTCATTGCCAATCCAACAAAAGGTTCGAATTTACCTAACTTTGTTTACTGACATTCATCCATGTAAATTAACATGTTTAGTTGCAAGTAGGACAATTAGGAATAGCATGGTACCTGCACATAAAAACACCATGCAATCTTTAGCCCTTAATTTTATTTCTTGGAAACTAAGCTTGGTTGGTATCTTCTAGAGGTTAGATGATGGTTCTACAAACGGTATAGGAAGACAGAATCTTTATGCCTTGTGCTCTTAGATAAATTAAATGTGAAATTTTACAACTCATGCAATCCAAACTGGAAGAGCTATGTACAAAGATTCCATCAGTCTGTGGCATAAGATAGGTGAATGTCACTCCCACTCTAGAGAATATATTCTCAGCACACACGAAAAAGCCACAGTGGGGTTTTCCCATTGAGTAAGTCAGACCCTCACAGATACGAATCCGCAGAGGTTTCTACTTTTTGATTCAGAGAAGGTGGCTAATGTCCTTGTGATTAAACTGATTCTGAATATGATTCATTAAAACACAAAATAAAACTAAAATCTGTGCAACTCCTCTACAAGTGGGGAGCTCCACTTCAGGAAAGCAACTCAACAGTCCAACACGACACATTCAATAACCAATACCTCCACAAAAACATTTTTATGATCTTTGTTTGAATCTTCTTCGAAAGAAATATCACCAAATAGATGCCAACACTTGACATTTTTGTTGAACCACCAGGCAGTAAAAGTGTCATTTATTGTTCTACTTGTTACTGAAGTTGGAAGCAAAGAAAATTGCATCAGCTTCGATACATTTATACGGAGTAACACCTTTTTTTTGGGGGGGATGGTGGAATAGCGGTATGAATAACGATTTATGAAACCAACAAAAACAGATATTGCTGGAGAAATTCAGAAGTCTGGCAGCATTCGTGGAGAGAAAGCAGATTTAACATTTCAAGTCCTGTGACCCTTCTTCAGAAGGAAATTTATGATGTGCCAAAAAGGGTTTTTCTGCAAGGGTTTCAACAAAAGCATTTTTCTGATACAGTGAGAATGCAATTCACAGGATGGGGAGGTAAACTGGGTAGTGGCACATCTGTCACCAGTTCTACACCTAGTTCAATATTTGGTTCTATTGACTTGAATGGCAGTCGCCAGGATATTGCACCGTTTACCTCCACGCCCAATTTCACTCCCATAATAATAATAAAGTTTATCCCAAATCATTGCCTTCCTAGATACTCGAACTAAAAGTTCAAAATTCCTCTGCTCTACAACCACGGACAATAAAAAAAAATGACATGCGGAGCAGCTAAATCTTTGATCTTGAAACTACTGCAACTAAGCTGCAGCTGAGTATTCCCACTTGGCTGCATTCTGACCCCAGTTCCCTGGCAGTGCCTGGTGCAGTTAGATCAGATATGCTCTTTCTGTTGCATCTAACCTTGGACTTGACTTCAGACAAGTTTGTAGCTGACAGTGCCAACTATTTTTGAGAACATGGCCAAAAAAAATTGTTAATATTTAAAAGGCAACCTCCATGTGCGGTGGTTAAAAAAAGCCTGCAGGCAACCATTGTGTTCTTTTAAAAATAGTAATTTGTCTTATTTTTAAGCTTTTTCAGCTAAAATGGCAGAAGCTCCTTTAACTGCAGATTAGATAAGATCAGGTTGTGTTCAACCATATGTCTGATTAATATGCAAAATTTCCTATGAATTTCCATTCTACTGAATTTCTATTAAAACATGCATATAATTAACATTTTTCAAGTCAGTTATATACACCCTAGTGATAAAAAGTGACCTTCCAACCTTTTTGTGCCCTGTAGCCTCCCCACTAATTAATCCCCCACTGATATATAACAATGGCTTCAGTCTTCTAAAAGCTTATAAAAACAGTTGAGACGAAAGTGACTTTTCAATTCACCTCAGTAACCAGTTATACCGAGCCATTAATTAAACCACTTTGTTAATCCAATAACTTCACAGTCATCTTTTTTTTAAACTGGTACCCATGTTTCCCAAGTCAAATTTGCAGGTAAATTTAGTAGGATTTGAACACATTTTCTAGTTCAATTTAATCCATATTTCTGGATAACTTGTCTAGGAATGTAACCAATTAGCCATTAAAACACTTCTGAAGGATGTCTTAAACCCACAATTCTGAGGTGACAACTATGAACTAACCAAGCAGACATCATGAAAATTAATTTCATAGGAATCAATTGACTATATCTGTATACAAGCAAAATTTGTATTCACTTTATTTATTAGAGTAGCAGGATTAGGGATCCTTCAATACACATGAAGTTGAAGGATGGTCTTTTTTAACATAATAAGTTTGTATTAATTACGTTATATAATAGAATCCTTAATATCTGAATTTCTTAATATTGTGTGTGCAGGAATAAGTTGGACTTAAATCATTGAATAAAAGGGTATTAGTTAAATCGAAATTCTCTTTTAAATTTAACAATAATTGAGGAGACAGAACTAATCCTCAAGTTGTGAACATTCTAAAGGTTGGTGTATTCCATAACTAAGTTGTGTAATATCATAGGTTATGTCTCATATAGCACCAGAAGTGCAGTATTTTTCAAATCAGTCAGTTATGTCATTACTGATAAAAAGTGACCTACCAACCTTTTTGGGTGTTGCCTCCTCACCAATCACTGACCCCACTGACATGTGACAAAGACTTGTCCTTTAAGCTTCCATTTCATCGCAGCATTCAGTTGTTCACAGGTAAGATATTAAAACTGAGGGCCCAGCTGTGTGGTCAGACAGCTGTAGAAGAGTTTATGGTATAAACTGTAGTGCAGGAGAGTTATCCAGGTGTCATAGTTATAATTGATCCCTGAACCACAGGTCCAAAATTATCGATTTCATTCATTGATGTTTCTGGAATGGTGCAGTTGTAAAATCTACTGTTTTTTTTTGGCCTGCATATCACTCTAAAAGTAATTCATTGTCTGCCAAGCACTTTGCGATATTATGAGACTGTTGAAGAAACTACAAGAAATGTGTTCTTTGTTTATGGCCACAAATTAATATCACAACTAATACTTCATCTTATTTTCCTCTGTCTAACTCCACTATATATTTAAGTGATACAGCAGGACACATCAATTAGGTTTTTATGTTTGCTGTTGTGAAATATTATGATCACCAGAGAAACTGATAACTTTTAAAGGGAAATTTAAACTCAGCAGTTCTGAGAAGGATCACTCAACTGAATCCTGTGCAAGGACTATATATATACTTTATTTTGGAAATATCTAGACAGTGGAAATTTGAATTGTTAGAATTTTTAACCATTGTGAGGTACATTAACAACTTAGTACTGTGGAGATCTGGGCACCACACCTTAGGAAGGATGTATTGGCCTTAAAGGGAGTACAACATAGGTTTACAAGAACGATGCCTGGACTTCCGGGATCAAATTATGAGAAGAGATTATACAAATCAGACCTGTTTTCACTTGAATTTCAAAGGTTGTGAAGTGATCTGGTCAAAGTCTTGAAGATATTAACAGGAAAAGAAAGGGTAGATAAAGATAAACTATTTCCACTGGTGGGATTCTAGAACTAGGGGACATACACTGAGAATTAGGGCCAGACTATTCAAGAGAAAGATATTAGGAAGCACTTCTGCACACAATGTGTGGTAGGTGTTCGGAACTCTTTTCCACAAATGGCAGTGGCGGCTGGATCAGTCATTTAAAAAAAAAATCTGATATGGATAAAGTTTTGTTAAGCAAAGGTATTGAGGCATATGTGCCAAAGTCATGTGTATGGAGCTCCGCCACAGATTAGCCATTATCTCATTGAATGGTGGAAGAGGCTTGAGAGGTTGAATGGCCTAATCCTGTTCCTACGTTCTTGAAAAAAGTCGAATTGTTGGGTGATTATTTAATGGTCACACAAATGCATGTAACATTTGCAGAAGCTGGATTTGATTACTTTGACAGGTATACTGGTACGAGGTATATTTCTGCTTAAAGAAAAATGCCCAGCAGCAGCCTTTTGAAGTTGCTGTAATGTACAGTTTGTTACAGACCTGGGTACTTGCACTCAGATGTCTAAAAGCCTGCAAGGTGAGTCAGATACTTCTTTCTGCCTCAGTGACTAGAAGGAAAGTAGTGCTAAAATACTGTGGAAACAATGATATTTAATCATCAAAAATCAAGAAAACTGTGTGAAAGGCACCTCATTCCACCTCATTCTTGTGGCTTGGACTCTCAAACCACAGAACTTGTTCCTTTAAGCTGATATTACTTCCACACATCATATTTCTATAAATCTGTCTGTCTGAGCCATCCTATTTGTGAATAAATGTGTGTGCATTTGGATTTAAAGTGGGTATATAGTTTAAGTTAGCATATTATTAATTAATAATTTATTCTGCTACTTGTTAAGGATAAGTTTGATATAGAACATAGAACATAGAACATTACAGCGCAGTACAGGCCCTTCGGCCCTCGATGTTGCGCCGACCTGTGAAACCAATCTGAAGCCCATCTAACCTAAACTATTCCATTATCATCCATATGTTTATCCAATGACCATTTAAATGCCCTTAAAGTGGGCGAGTCTACTATTTTTGCAGGCAGGGCATTCCACGCCCTTACTACTCTCTGAGTAAAGAACCTACCTCTGACATCTGTCCTATATCTATCACCCCTCAATTTAAAGCTATGTCCCCTCGAATAATAAATAAGTTGTTTTCTTGTGTATTGATGAAACCCGGTGTGAGTTTCTTCTTTCTTAAATGGTGGTCAAGGTCAGACAAGTTCACCATTTTAATAATTAAACTGGTCATTTACACATTTGTAATGATGAGGTTGTTGAGGTTGGTTGGCTCACCGAGCTGATTTCTTGTTTCGCAGACGTTTCGTTACCATGCTTGGTAACATCCTCAGTGCAGCCTCCGATGAAGCGTCGGTGTGTTTTCCCGCCTGGTTTTTAAAATCTGGCGTCCGTTGAGATGGATTGCCTCACTTCTGGTTTTCCTTCATAGTGGAATGTATATGGGGTCGAGTTCAATGTGTTTATTAATAGCATGCTTCATGGAGTGCCATGCTTCCAGGAATTCTCATGCCTGTCTCTGCCTAGCCTGTCCCAGGATCTTGGTGTTGTCCCAGTCGAAGTCGTGGTTCTCCTTGT
>NC_063334.1:106633474-106699929 GCF_021869965.1 Rhincodon typus
ACCTCATCCCGCCCCCTTGACCTGTCCGTCCTCCCTGGACTGACCTATCCCCTTCCTAACTCCCTACCTACACTCACCTTTACTGGCTCCATCCCCGCCTCTTCGACCTGCTTGTTTCCTCTCCACCTATCCTCTCCTCTATCCCTGCACCTTGTTGTCTAACATTCTGGTAAACATTTTCTGTACCTTTTCCACAGTCTCCACATCCTTCGGGTGGTGTGGCAGCCAGGACTGTGTGCAATATTCTAAATGTGGCCTAATTAAAGTTCTTTATAGCTGCAACATGACTTGCCAATTTTTATGCTCTCTGCCCCGACCGATGAAAGCAAGCATGCCATATGCCTTCTTGACCACTTTATGTAACTGTGTTGCCACTTTCAGGGAACTGTGGACCTGAATCTGAATTCAATAAAAATCTGGAACCAGAAGTCTAATGATGACACAAAACTATTGTTGAATGCTGTAAAAATCCATCTGGTTTTTAAATGCTGTTTAGGGAAAGAAACAGCCATCCTTATTGGTCTGGCCTCATTGTGACTCCAAACCCATAGCAATGTGGTTTACTCTTAACTGCCCTCTGAAAGAGCTGAGCAATCAATGAAGGGACCAGAAACAACAATGACAAACCCTGCCCTATCGACACAGCAGAGTCCTCCTTACTACAATCTGGAGGCTACGGACAAAACTGGGGGAGCTGTCTCACAGCCCATTCAAGCAACAGTCTAATATTGTCATGGTCACAAAACCATACCTTACACACAATGTCCCACCAGCAGGACAGACCCAGCAGAGGTGGCAGTACAGTCATACACAGTCAGGACAGAACTGCACTAGAACATTGACACCATAAAATCTCATGGAATCAGGTAAAAATGGAAAAGTAAAGCTCCTGCTGATTACCACATACCCCTCCACCAGCAGCAACACTCCTCCCATACCCACTTGCTGCCCTTGCCTGATAGACAGGGTTTCAGGCAGATGGTGTGGGAACTACGTATATGACCACATCCTCCCCTAACTGCCTGCTGCAGATGCATCTGTCTATGGCAGTATGAGTAAGTGTGACTACTGCATACTTCTTTTGAAGACAAAGTCCCATCTTCACATTGAAAATACCCTTCATTGTGTTGTCTGGTCAGTGCACTGAATATAGGAGTTGGGAGATCATGTTGAGCCTGTACATGACATTGTTTAAGCCATTTTTGGAATATAGTGTGTAATTCTGGTCTCCCTGCTATAGGAAGGATGTAGTGAAACTTGCAAGGGTTCAGAAAAGATTTACAAGGATGTTGCCAATCATTTCAGCTTTCATAATATTTAATTTCTAGAATCTCATCCTACACTGAGTGTCAGATACACTTTGTGACAATTCGCATTAATGGAATAGTGAAGATAAATACAGTAAGGGATAGTTCGGCTTCAGATGATATTGTCAAGGAACAGTGTGAAGATGAGAGTTGGGGACAATGGATAGATCTTTGAGACACTTGAGATGTACAGAGACAGGAAGATAAGCCATTGAAATTGAATCTCTGGTTGAGATCAGATAAGGAAACAAAATTCAGGTGAGAGCAGTTTCAAGCAACAGAGAAGATTTGGAAGCTGAGGATGTAGTCAAATGTGTCAAAAGCAGCAAACAGGATGAGGAAGGAAAGTTTTCTTTGTTTCGATCACATTGGATATTGTTTGTAACTTTGTTAAGAGCTGTTTTTGTTGCATGGCAGAGATTGAAACCTGATGGAGGCATTACTGGAGTTTAAAACGAGGGGGCATATTTTTATGGTGAGGGGAAAGATTTAAAAAGGACATGAAGGGCAACTTTTCTTTACACAGAAAGTGGTTCGTGTGTGGAAGGAACTGCCAGAAAAACTGGTGAATGCAGGTACAGTTATAATGTTTAAAAAATATTTAGATAACTTCATGAATAAGAAAGGTTTGGAGAGATATGGGCCAAGTGCTGCCAGGTGGGACTAGTTTAGTTTGGAAACATGGTCGGCATGGACTGGTTGGACTGAAGGGTCTGTTTCCATGCTGTAAGACTCTAAGGTATCCATGTTCAACGACTTTGGAAAGGAAAAGATGTTTGAATATGAGTGGTGAGGAGGGTAGGGTTAAAGATTTTTTAAAATATTATTCTTTCACAGGATGTGGACATCAATAATAAGGCCAGCTTTAGCATATTTCCAATCTCCAACTGCGTTCCAGGGCAAATGAGAACCAAACACATTTTTGAGGAAAGGGGTGATGACAGCTGATTTCAAGACAGTGGAACTAGCAGCTGAAGAGATAGAATCATCAAAAATACAGGCTAATATAGAGGAGAGAGTTGAGTGGTCAGCAATTTAGTGGGAACTGGGGCTTAATGTTGTTGGCTACTTGCAATATCAAAACCTTAATTGTAAAACCATTAGAGGATACTGCATCCTAAAGAACATCTGACCATTGCCTTGTTTTAATAAACAGCAACTTTGAAAATCAGCAATGATAGAACAAAACTACCAGCTGTCAAAATCAACAGCTCTGCACTTTGATAGAAAAAGATGCTTTTGGCCCAAATGCCTCTCCAAACTCCACTCTTTCAGTATTTTGCACAATGAATATTCTAACACAGGCTAATTGGTATAACAATCAGTGCAGAAACCAATCAGAGACCATACATAGCTACACCTTTGATTTGGGGTTTCCAATATATATTGTCCACTTTTGAAAAACAACAGGCTACCATGGGTAGTGGTCAGGTGCACTCCAAACTGACTCCATTCAAAATTTTGAGACTACATTTCAACTCCAGTATAGCCTGTTTCTATGCTTTACGAAATAGCTTTTGTGTAAATTGTTGAATTTTGTAATTTTTCTTGTAATTGACAGAGCATATGGTGACCTCCATGGGCATGAAACACAAGAACGAAGAGCTGGCGATGTGTGTCAGCATGCTGGTTTATATGCATCATTGGAATTGTTTTTCGAAGATTATGAAGATACAAAGTATCATCCATTTACTCACCTAGCTGCTAAGTATGGCACTATTAAATATAAAATAGATATATACAATATCATTATTGCAATCAGTTTGGGCTTGTATATTTTAAAACGCAATGGGAATCATCGCATGACATTAAAACCTTTTAGCTAATCAACAATCGATAAAATTATGTATTCTTTCCCAACTAATTCTATATCTAAGTGGATGAATATTCTCAAATTATTCTTCATTAGATCGGAGCGCATTAATGACATAATTATGTGTCTAAAGAGAAGCTATTCAATAGTCCGGTTGCATGGCAGCATTCCAACCAGCAGCTAAGAGTTATAGCTTTCGTAGATCATCTGATCTGGGTAAACAGGCTTCGCAAACACGGACGCTTTCGCTCAGGGTCTGGTCTGTTCGACCAGAATGGATTTGCAATACCTCCGTTCTACCAGAGAAATGTTGCCTGTACAGTTAGCCGTTTCTGTAAATATTGAAAGATAACTAGTTGAAATAGCAGGCTGAGATATTAAGGTTTGCGCTGTTATGTCAGAGTTCAAAAACAATAAATCAGGATTACATGCTCTTTATTCAGCAAGCTGGATTGGATGTCACTATCATCCAAATATTTGCAATGTCTAGTCCATCTTTTGTGAGGGCATTTTAAATAAACTTTACTGACGCGTCTGTTAAAGGCATCAAACAAATTTAGGACGATTTCTAAAAACAATGTGCTACATGAGTCCGTGCAAATGCGTTTGCTCTATTATTATGTCCTTCTGGAAACTGCCCAAATAGTGTTGAAAAGTTCATCATTGTCAACTAGAGTTGGTAGTTTCGAAAGGGACGATAATCAAGTGGCTGTGGTATTGGAGAAGCAACTAGAGAGATTTGGGGTTCAAATCCCGGGGCAAGATCTGACAATGAACCATTTGCACTCGGATTGTACACATGATTTCCAGTCTCCACACAGTATTTTGCTTTTCGTTAAAGCAGCTCACTACATCGCGGTGGTGCACTGTTCCCCAAAAATACTTGTTCAAAACCAAAACGTGTTATGCTGAATGAAGGTGTTCGCACTCACCCAGATATTTTATACTGAAGCCTCGGGGAGGTTTAAGGGATCTCCTCATCCAGGCTTCCCTCAAGACTTCCAAGTGGGACTCCTTGCCCTGGATCAGCAGGACGTGTTCGTCGATCCAGCCGAGGAAGAAAACTTCCGAGATGGCGTCTGTCACTCTCTTGTTCCAGAAGTGCTGCATGTTCTCGGCTTTAAAGTCGGCGAAGATCTCGTAGCCGGTGTGATGGTGCTGAATGTTGTCAGTGGCCGCCACTGTAGCCCTGGCCGCGCCGGTCCGAGCCAGCACCACGGCCAGAGAGTGAGGGGCGATCTGCAGAAACTTCTCCATTCCCGGTGGCATGCCCGAGGTTAAAGATCCGACACTCCTGCAACTCGGGACCCAACAAACTGACAAACTATCCGCAGAGTGTTACTCTCAGCCTCTGGAATGAATACCCGCAGGTAGCGATGCTTTGCATTTCTTCGGACTGATGGTATAGAGTGCTGAGACGGCTGGAGGTGGGGGGGGGGGGGGAGCTCGGGGTTGGGGGGGGGGGGGCCTCACGGTGAGGGGGGGGGGGGGGGGGGGGGGGTTGGGGATGCAGTCCTGCCCCCTTCCACACGCACCTCCACCTGCCTTGGGCTCCCGAAACCTGTCCTTTGCTCCTGGGAAGACCCTGTTCCTTTACCCCCACTCCCACTCCCAGACCCTGCTGTGAAGGTGCGACTCTGCCTCCCGCAGGACGGCTCCAACACCTGCAGCGCGCTCCACTCGCGCGCGTCCGACTCCTCACCCACCCCCGCCCCCCTCCCAACCCCTCACACACAACCGGCGCGCGACCGCGTACCCGGCTCACGCGAGCTGGCCTGCGGGCTCCCGATCTTGCGCACGTACCAGCGCGCGCCCCGGCTCCCACAAGCTCACTCGCGCGTTCCCGGCTCACACAACCCGGGCAGCGCGCGTCCCGGCCCACACAAGCTCACTCGCGCGTTCCCGAATCACCCAATCTGGCCAGCGCGTTCCCAACACATGCAAGCTGACCCGTGCGCTCCCGCCTCATACAAACTGGACCGCGCGTGTCCGACTCATGCAAGCTGGACCGCGCGTTCCCGATTCATGCAAGCTGGACCGCGCGTTCCCGATTCACCCAGTCTGGCCAGCGCGTTCCCAGCACATGCAAGCTGACCCGCGCGCTCCCGCCTCATACAAGCTGGACCGCGCGTTCCCGACACTGCATGCTGACCCGCGCGGTCCCGGCTCACACTGGATCCTGCGAGTAGGGGTCGGTGTGTTGCTGGCAGGAGCCCCGGGAGGGGGCAGAGGTTGATGTCCATATTCAGTTATCAACAGAAGTTGTTGGAAAAGCTCAGTAGGTCTGGGAGCATCTGTGCAGAGAAATCAGATTTAATGTTTCGGGTCCGGTGACCCTTCCTCACAACTGGGTTTTGAGGTTCAGTTCTGAGGAAGGGTCACCGGACCCGAAAGGCTGACCCTGATTTCTCTTCACAGATGCTGCCAGACCTGCTGAGCTTTTCCAGCAACTTCTGTTTTTGTTTCTGATTTACAGCATCCGTAGTTCTTTTGGATTTTATTCCATATTCAACATCACTGGACATGAAAGCTGCAACACACTGGTTACCTGACCCTGACAAAGATCTCTGCAGTTCCCCACAAAACTGGCCATTCCTATGCTGCAGGACTGTTAAGTGATGTGGTGCAATAAAATAATCAACTTGCCGGTGGGATCATCCCCAAGCCCTTGACAGCCAATTAAGATATTATGTTTTTAAGTGTAGTGACTAGTATACAGGAAGGCACACAATGAGAATCAATGACCAGACAATGTTTTTCAATTGACATTTGCTCATGGATAAGTGTTAGCCCTGTCCTGAAGTTATGAAAGATCATACCCACTAGAAACATTCATTCTGTTTCTCTTTCCACGTATGCTGCCAGACCTGCTCAGTTTCTCCAGCAATTTCTGCATTTGTTTCAGATTTCCAGCATCTGCAGCATTTTGCTTTGAACTTCTGGGTTACTTTTCTGCCCTTTTTTGAAACTGGTATGCAGGGAGAGTTTGGTGATCCATTGCAATTTGCTTGTTGGCAGCTATGGTGGAGAGCAAGCTTCCCTGTTCTTTCCCTCCTCCATCACTCATTCTCATCTGGCTCATTGGATTGTGGAAGAAATTAGATCATAGAATCCATAGATTATGGAAGCAAGCCCCTCAGTCCCTCAAGTTGACACTGACCCTCTGAAGACCATCCCACCCCATTCCTGTAACCCTGCAGTTCCCATGCTTAATCCACCTAGCCTGCACCTCCCTGGACACTATGGGCAATTTAGCATGGCCAATCCACCTAATTTGCACATCTTTTGACTGTGGGAGGAAATCAGAGCACCTGGAGGAAACCCACACAGACATGGGGAGAACGTGCAAACTCCACACAGACAGTCGTGTGAGGGTGGAATCAAATCCAGGTCCCAGGTACTATGAACAGCAGCGCTAACCACTGTGCCACTGTGCCGCGGTTTATTTTCCTTTGTCCAATGCATCAGCCCTAGATAATTCAAAAGTGTGAAGTGGTGTAATTTGCTTCCGAAGACATTTACTTGTGGCACTGTTGATAGTATTCTTATGTTGATGTTAAAAAATGGAGGATTGCTCTGCCACTCCTAGACCTGAGCATCTGATCTAGAGTGACGTTAGCCTGATCAGTGGATGTTACAGACCCTTCTGGTCAAGGAGTATAAATTCCCTTTGTGCCTTGGCTGACCATTATTGCACAAAGAAATCAGTAAAAGCAGATTAAATGGTCATTTACCTTATTTGTGGAATTTATCTCATGTTTGTGAAACCTTAATATATGTAGAACATCTGTTTACTCACCCACTAATTGCATGTAAAGTATTTCAAGCTTTGAGACTGTGATAGCGCACAATTCCCAATTATTTTTAAGGAATTCACTGCATTCTTCATTCATCAATCCCATTTATCCCAGAGAGGACAATTACAATGTTACATTTTATGAGCGCAATGGAGATATCTCCCCGTGAATTAACTTATCTGTTTCCTTCCCATTTAAAGGGAGGACACATTTTTATACAGCTGTCAGAGAGTTCAAAATGCTTCACAACCAATTAAAAATTTTTGAAATGTGGGGAGTGATAGTCAATTTTCTACAAGTACCCATAGTCAGCAATTAAATAAATTATGATAAAGTCAACCTCAGTGGTGTCAATTGAGCAATAAATGTCAGCCAGGACAACAGCAAAATGTCCCTGCTTATCTCTGAAGACACTTATAAATCATTTACACCCAACCAAGAGCTTTGACAGAGTCTTGTTTTACCATCTCTTCCAAAAAGTAGCTCTTGTACTGTTGTAATAGCTGCTGAAGTGCGATGCTAGATTATATGCTGAAATATCAGTCATGAGGTTTGAAATTATTGCAATTCAGAAGTATGATAAGTGCTATCACTGAGCCAAGGTCATTCTTTTTACTTTTTCTCTCCTTGGGAAACTGAAATTCTAATTTTACAAATTTAGACCAAAGCGTAGATAAGCCTATTCCTCCATGGCAAACAGGGAATTTCAGCACTCTCTAAACTTTAGCTGATGTTCTTGTTTTTTTTCTCTACTCGTTACTATTCCTATTTGTCTCTTTTTCTTAGCTCTTGGTCCTTCCTTCTGATGTGTACTGCTCCTAAAGAGACCTCTAAACACTCCCAATTCTCTTTCTTTGCTCTTGTGATTTCTAACTGCATCCTTCCTCTTTTTCATTACACATGATGACCTGAATGGCCTCATACTGCACTGTAGCAATTCTGATTCTGAAATTGTTGTCTTTCCCATTGAAATTGTTCCTTTGGTCAGTTATCATTTTCACTTTAGATTGTTCCTTGTCTTTTTCCAAGACCAACTTAAACCTCATAATGCTATGATTGCTGTTCCCTTACTGTTCTTCTACTGACACTTGACCAACCTCATTGCCTAGAACGAAGTCCAGCAATGCCTCCTTCCACTTTGGACTGGATATATACTGATGTATAAAACTTTCCAATACACACTTTAGAAACACTTCCCTTCTCTGCTCTTTACACTATTTACTATCTAAGTTTATATAGGATAATTAAAGGTCCTCATTATCATTACTGAATAGCTCTTGATTTTTTCTGTAGTTTTCCCCTAAATTAGCTCCACTACATCTTTATTACTAATTAGTGGCCTACATCTTATTCTCATGTGGCTATTCGTGCTTGCAACTCACCAACTTACTTACTACACTTTAAGCATTTACATATGTGTATCATAATCGATGTCTGCAATAGGAAGTGTGATGCATGGGTGAAGCGAGTTAATTTTTTGCTTTCGTATGTTAGTTTCATTCAGATTTTCAGCCTGCACGACTAGCTAACAACATTGTGAAACAGACAGTCAAGCATAGTTACTAAGGTAGCCTGGAGCAGTGTTTTTAGAGCAGTAAGACTGGGCAATTTTCTGGGTCTGTAGATTGTTAAGTTGCAAAGATGTCTTTAGTAGAGGGAGATAGTGAGAAAAGAGATCAGTCTGAGACTGGGGCAATTGGGAAAAGGAGCAAGTCAAACACTCAGGGCAAGCAAGAACAAAGCAGAGAACAAGGTAGGACTGTTAAATTAAACTGTATTTATTTTAATGCAAGAGGCCTAACAGGTAAGGCAGATGAACTCAGGGCATGGTTGGGAACATGGGACTGGGATATCATAGCGATTACAGAGACATGGCTCAGGAATGGACAGGATTGGCAGTTTAATATTCCAGAGTATAGATGCTATAGGAAAGGTAGAAAGGAGTGGGGGGCAAGAGAAGAGGGCAAGTGGCATTTTTGATTACGGATAACATGACAGCTGTACTTAGGGAGGATATTCCTGGGAATACTTCCAGGGATGTCTTTTGGGTATGTAAATTAGGTGGATTAGCCATGCGAAATGCAGGGTTATGGGGAAGGTGTAGGGGGATGGTCTGGCTGGGATGGTCTTCGGAGGAGCGCTGTGGACCTGTTGGGCCGATTGGCCTGTTCCCACACCGTAGAGATTCTATGGTTCTATGAGAAGGGTGTTGGTTAGATGTCTGTTTGGAGACGGGTAAACAAGTTGGTCTTACCAGTGGCCTTCCCACCAAGCCCATGACAAGGCCTGCAGGGTATAATGAGCCACTTCATTGGCCATCTTTCTTCCATTCGTTCATGCCATGCGTGTGTGCCATTAGCTAGGTCAGCATTGTTCGCCCATCCCTAAACACCCTGGCGACCTGCTTTCTTGGCTATCCTTAGGGTGTTAAGTGCTGTTCATCGATCATAGATCATAGAATCCCTACAGTGTGGAAACAGGCCCTTCGGCCCAACAAGTCCACACCGACCCTTGGACCATCTCACCCAGACCCATCCTCTCTATAACCCACACACCCCTGAACACTATGGGCAATTTAGCACGGCCAACCCACCTAGCCTGCACATCTTTGGACTGTGGGAGGAAACCGGAGCACCCGGAGAAAACCCACGCAGACACGGGGAGAACGTGCAAACTCCATACAGTCAGTCGCCCGAGGCTGGAATCGAACCCAGGTCCCTGGCGCTGTGAGGCTGCAGTGCTAACCACTGAGCCACCGTGTTAGGAAGGGAGTTTCAGGATTTTGATCCTGTGACCATGCAGTAAGCACTAAAGGGGCTCAATTGGCCCAAGGTTGGGTAAACAGCCAGACACATACCCGGCGCTAGTAAAATATCAGTGGAAATGGGTAAGAATGAGTACAGTAGTGCCCCAGAAGATAGCTCATTTTATGACCACTGCCCATTATTCTCTCACCTCCACCCCTGGTCCTTCAACAATTGGACATCAAATTCCAATGCTTCGGTAATAGTACACAAGAGCCTGTGATTCTTTCAAGCAGTTTTCAATTTCAAAGGTGCCAACCCAGGAATCCAGCAAACCTAATTCAGGAACTTCCTTTCAATTAAACAAGAACAACAAAATAAACTCTCCCTTATCTGCTGTCATTTACTTCTGGCAATGTAACTGCATTATCAGAGACTCTGGAACAGACCACCAGACAAAACTCTTGCTATCAGATTAGATAGCGCTATGAAAGAAAATACAGTAGGAGAATATGATTTTACAAACACAAAACTAGTTGTACTGTTATTTGATTAACAGATTTTCAAAGACACTGTTGTAAATGATATATAAGAAATAACAACTAAGTGTAGAAAGTATTTGTTGCATTTTAAAATTTTAACGTTGTGGTCAAAATACACATTGGCAATATAATGTTTGACCCTTGCATACTCAATCCTACCGTGCTATCATTTTATTTGAAGTTATCCCTTCCAAAATCTTCTACTTTTCTGATCAAAGCTTTCCTATGAAATAACTAACAAAATCCCATCTCTGATTTTAAGCCTATACTATTATAAGTTACATTTACCTGCATTCCAGTGGTTACCTGTACTTGCGTAAAATCTCTTGCTGCCCATCATTTTGTTATAATTATGATGGCTAAAGCTTTATCTAATGAATGATCTCCCTCGGCTGTCCAAAAGTGTCATTGTCCATTCCACATCTATTAGTAACTGTGTCCCCAGGTAAAGGGAAACAATATAAGCTACAATTAAGACACCATGAAGATTGAAGTTGAAAATAGTGCGTGAGACAAATTCCGAAATAGAGATTATGTGATGTCAAGCACAAGGGAGAAACCTTACAGCAGTACTTACTATAAAAGTATTTATAAAAAAGGAAAGAAAATAAAGGACATGAAATTCAGACAGTAAGTGCCCATTTTTCAGATGTTAATGGGAGCTAAAGCCTCAATATGACAGGCAAATGATGTCTGCATATTTCCGCTTGGAAGTGTGTTGCCAAAAATGTTGGAGAAGGACAAAGAGCATCATGCAGTATTTACAAGTGAAAATTGCTGGAGAAACTCAGCAGGTCTGGCAGAGTCTGTGAAGAGAAAACAATTAACATTTCGAATCCAGTGACCCTTCTTTCAGCTGCTGATCTTTCTCCACTCATCTACCATCTACCCCTCATCCTACACACTATCCCCAGTCCCCAACCTCACACTACCCCCCCCACAAGCCATCTCTTATCTGAGGGGTCCTTTTAAACTTGATGGAAATGAGGCTTGAGGCTTAATATTGGCAGTGACTGGGACCTCTGTATTCAGACACAGGGACTGTCGTCTGTGCATTGCAATCTGTCCCTCACAGAATGCTGTAACAGAACGTGGTGGTAAGAGTGAAATAGACCAACATGAGGCAAGAATTTACTCGTGTGCTATACAGAAGAATGAAAATAGTGCTGAGAGCAGTTCCCCAGACACTGCAGCAGCATGAAGTCTTGACTGGACTTTATAGCATTTTAAAGCTTATAAATTTTAACATCAAGAGGAAACATGTTTCTAGGAAGCAGCTTTAACAATATAAATAATTTGATCCACAAGAGGAAGGATGACATTGAGGTTAACATTGTTGATTGACAGAAAATAACTAATACCACAGCAAGGGGTGAAACCATTATTCATAGATTTGGCTGATTTTGAACTGGACTTAGCATACATTCCAAAACTGAAATATCACAAGTACTAATATTAGTAGATACTATTCCTTTGGTGCACTCAACTGAGCTCCTCAGTCCCCACACTTATGTACTTTCCAGAAAGGCTAGGTTCTTATACAACAGCTGTATGGAGAAATGAGTTGGACATTTGTTATTCCATGTTAACGTAAAAGTTCATTTCTTCTCACTGGTCCAGTAGGCTTGTCTGGGATCAGTAATATGGACATTTTTAATATTTATGCTATTGTGACTTGTATAATGGTAATATAAATGAAGGACATGAACATTATTTATGTCATATTAGTGTTTGTGAGTTGCATTTGCAATAACTACATCTTTTTATTTACTTTAGTTTTGAACGGTTGACAAAGAAAGGAAGATATTGTTTTAAACCAAAGACTCTCTGCAGAAGATGGCTGCAGTTTTAAAAATCATGTTTATTGGAGTGCATTATGAGTTTATACAATGCTGCATTTTCCTGGAACAGTAAGGGTAGAAGCAGACACCGTGGTGCTGATGGGTTCTGAACTAGTGAGGAAAACAGCTTGGCAGCAACATTCTGATTGGCTCCTAACCAGGTTATCATGACTTGTATGGAACCAGTGCAATAGGGAAACACTCAAATTATAAAGAGAAAGTATCAACAAATGTTGGAGATCACAGCAGGTTAGACAGCATCCATGGAAAGACAGCAAGCTAATGTTTTGAGTCTAGATGAAGCTAGCTGTCTTTTTCACACTTTTCTCTGCAAGATGTTGAAAAAGGCATAAAAATCCTTTCAGGATACAGGGAGAATTAGCCATTTGGATACAGAACTGGCTTGAAGGTGGTGATAGAGAGTTGCTTTTCAGACTGGAGGCCTATGACCAGCAGTGTACCACAAGGATCGGTACTAGATCCACTGCTTTTTGTCATTTATATAAATGCTTTGGATGTGAACCTAGGAGATGTGGTTAGTAAGTTTACAGATGACACCAAAATAGGAGGTGTAGTGGACAGTAAAGAAGGCTGCCTCAGGGTACAACAGGATCTTGATCAGATGGGCCAATGGGCCGAGGATTGGCAGTTGTAGTTTATATAGATATATAGATATATAGGTATATAGATTAATGTGAGGTGCTGCATTTTGGAAAGGCAAATCAGGGCAGGACTTATATCACTTAATGGTAGGGTAGTGGGAAGTGTGCCGAGCAAGGAGACCTTGGAGTGTAGGTTCATAGTTCTATGAAAGTGGAGCCGCAGGTAGATAGGACAGTGAAGAAGATGTTTGGCACGCTTGCCTTTATTGGTCATTGCATTGAGTATAGGAGTTAGGAGGTCATATTGCGGCTGTTCAGGGCATTGGTTAGGCCGCTTTTGGAATATTGTATGCAATTCTGGTTTCCCTGCTATAGGAAGGAAGTTTGTGAAATTTGAAAGGGTTCAGAAAAGATTTACAAGCATGCTGCCAGGGTTGGAGGGTTGAGCATTAGGGAGAGGCTGAAAAGGCTGGGGCTATTTTCCCTGGATCGTCAGAGGCTGAAGGGTGACCTTATAGAAGTTTATAAAATCGTGAGGGGCATGGATAGAGTAAATAGTCAAGGTCTTTTCCCCTGGGTGGGGGAGTTCAAAACTAGAGGGCATAGGTTCAAGGTGAGAGGGAAAGGATTTCAAAAGGGCCTACGGGGCAACTTTTTCACACAGATGGTGGTACATGTACAGAATGAGCTACCAGAGGAAGTGTTGGAGGCTGGTACAATTACAATATTTGTAAGGCATATGGATGAGTATATGAATAGGAAAGATTTAGAGGGATATGGGCCAAATGCTGGCAAATGGGACTAGATTTATTTAGCATATCTGTTTGGCTTGGATGAGTTGGATCGAAGGGTCTGTTTCCATGCTGTACATCCCTATGACTCTAAGATAGTGAAAGGACAAATTTTCAACTAGTAAATAAAAAAAACAGCATTAGTGTGCTAACAACCTTGTGTTAACAACAAAGAACAAAAAAGGAATTGAAAGGAAGAGAAAAAAAACTAATTGAATCCTGTCATTCAGACTGATGCTATCAAACTTCATTGAACGTCTTTTCTTTTTTCCCATCTTTAATATTTATATCTTGTTGACTGTCTGTTCATGGAGTGGGGGAGGGGAAGGTGTGGAGGTTGGAATTTAAGAAAGTTTAAAGTTAAGTTAAAGAGTTATAAATTAACAATTAATCATTCCTAACTTCTTTTGTTTAAAAACAATGCATTTGTAATAAACAGTTATTTTCTTGTTAAGTCCAGAAACCCAGTGTTTTCTTTTACCCTGAATTATCCATCAGATAAATTCGAGACAGTGGATGGTTTGACTAAATCTTTTGACATTTCTGATGACTCTGGAAAAAATGGGAATCGATTACCAGCGCGCTACTCCTGTGAGTTGTGACAGATTTCAAACACTTTGTTAACATTCAGTCATGATCATAATCAAGGCCCCTACTCCTATTTTCCACATTGCTTTGTTTCTACTAGCCGTATTGAAATGTTTTAGTTTCATGAATATTCACAAGACATTTTAAAAAAGCTTTTTGAGCATTGCTCTGTTTAAAATGTAATCTATGCCTGGATCAATGGATCATTGCATTCATGTATGTTTACACCTTTAAGTAAAGAAGTGAACATCATTAAATTAATGATTAATAACACTGTTAGTTAAAGAGTAAGGAAAGTTACTATTAAATGTAATCATCTTTCAATTTTACATGATTTCCGTTGAAGCCATTTACTGTGCAAGCAAAGTCATTATTATCTATTACAGTGCGCCAGACAATATTCCCCTTTAGGCATATCATTCTTTTGGCTTCCATTAAGGGGACAGGTCAGATGTCTACATCTTGTTTGGTGAACAAAATTGCTGCTAGCAAACTAAGATAAAGGTATAGACACAGCAAACACTTGTGAAGGTAGATCCTTTCTGATGTCAGGCATCAGAACCTTGGAATTTGTGCTGATTGTGAAAGAATATTCAATTACTGACTACCCACAGCTCTTAACTCAAGATACCATACAATATATCAATCAGTGTATGACAAATAACATTACTATAAATGTAAGTTTTGGCTAACATTCCTTAAGGTGTCACACATAATCCTCTCTACAACACAATTTTTGCAGGAACTTTTAAGACAAGCAGTATCTAAAAAATATTTAGAGTGACTGTTTCTTGGATAGCAGGCACACACATGAAATCTACTGTTTTCTGATTTCAAGCAATCTCTCTAAAGTTTAAGACAAAGTAACCGGATACCACAAGGCACATTTTATGAGCGTGCAGTCCCAGCCTTGACTAAAAAATGTGGGTGTGCAACTTATATTATTCTATCGCCCTAACCCTCACCCTATGATTTTTTTTACATGCATGCCCAATGGGCAATGCTGAGTGCCAGAAGTGCACATGCATAAGATTTCTTTACACATTTAAATTCACGAACAGATCCCAACTTTCAATATTGGCACAAGCCCAGTCTATTTGGGAACAAAATGTCAGAAATGACAGCGAAAACTCCTGCTCTCAGAGAGAAAAATTGCAAACTTGAGATATCTAAAATAAAAGTAGAAACTACTAGAAACCTGCTGCTAAACAGCAAAGATCTGAAGAATGAAACAATAAACAGTTTATATTTTACACCAGTCTTGTTCCTGTACAGATGCTTTACACATTCTTATTAAATTCTCCAGCATGCTCTATTTTTCCATCTATTTTGTGTGGAGGGTGGAGACCACTCAAGAAATAGACCTTGACATTCTGGTTAGGCAGGCTGTAAAGTCGCTTGAAATTTAAACATGACACAGTAAGAAGTAGGAGAGTAGACCACATGCTCCGCCATTCAATACTCTCCTGGATGAGCTTAGAATCCCTACAATGTAGAAACAGGCCCTTTGGCCCAACAAGTCCACACTGCCCCTCCGAAGAGCATCCCACCCAGACCCATTCCCCTAATTTCCCATGTCTAACCCACCTAACCCAAACATTCCTAGGCACTATGGGCAATTTAGCATGGCCAATCCACCTACCCTGCACATCTTTGGACTGTGGGAGGAAAACAGAGCACCTGGAGGAAACCCACGCAGACACGGGGAGAATGTGCAAACTCCGCACAGACAGTCGCCCGAGGGTGGAATCGAATCCAGGCCCCTGGCATTGTGAGGCAGCAGGGCTAACCACTGAGCCACCGTGCCACCCTTCTGCCTCATCATCCCATCATCTCCCAATATCCTTTGACCCACTGTGAAATTAAAAATCTGTCTATCTCAGCCTTAAATATATGCAATGATGTAGTATCCACAACACTCCAGGGTAAAGAATTCCAAAGATTTGCAGACTTTGCGCGAAGAAATTCCTCCTCTTCTTAATCCTAATTGATCAGCCTCCTATCCTGACACTGTTGCCTTGTGTTCTAGATTGAGCAGATAGGGAAACAACTTCCATGTCTACTCTGTAAAGCTCCTTTAGAATTCTGGATGTTTGAGGGGCATCACTCTCAATCTTCTTAACTCTGGAGAGTGTAGGCCTGGTTTACTCATCATAGGACAATTTTCTAATCACAGGAACCAATCTACTGAACCTTCATTAAACTGCATCCAAGACCATTATATCCTTTCTTAGCTATGAAGGCTCACTTCTATCCCAAACACTCTGCAAAAAATCCATTTGTTTGTTGAACTGCATGCTAACTTTCTGTGTTCCTTGTTCGGTACACCCAATTACTTCTGAACATCAACATTTACAAACTCTGTGCCTTTTAAAAATATTCTGCTTTTCTATCCTTAGTAGCTACCAAAGTGAATAACCTCACACATTATACAATATCTATCGACTTGTTCCCCATGCATGTTGCCTGTGTATTTCGTTGTGCAGCCTCTTTGTGTCCTTCATTTGTATTGTCACCTAGTTTTGCAACATCAGCAAATTCAGACAAATTACTTTCTTAGTCTAAGTCATTATGTTTCAACACAAAAGGAACTGGGTGAGAAATTTTGGTTTGAGAGTACCACTGGAGATTTCACCCCAAGGCATGGCCAAACTGGCAACTTGTATCTGAAAGTGTCAGAAACATCTGAACTAATAACATCATTCATTCCCAATTTAGTGTGCGACTTAAAAACTTGGACCCTGCAGGCCCATTTAACAGATTTGCTTGACACTCAGCAAACAATATTTGTTCACCAGCAAATGGGGCCCAGCACAAGTGTAATTGAAAAGGTCAGGCAACCATCATGCAGGTAAGGTCATTTAAAATACCTTCTACTTTTTCAGAGACTCTGAAAATGTAGTTCTCCACACCTATTGCCTCCAGCAGGGCAGAGGGCACAGCCTGTGATTTCGTGAGATACAAGTGTTGCTGCTTGCTGGAAGTGCCAGACTGAAGAAATAACTTTATTCACGTACCACTGAATTCAAAAGATGTTCTCACGGTAATAATTTAGTCATTCACATTGCACCAATATTTCAGGAAAACAGATGTTTCAGAAAAATCTGATTCAGTGCATTTGACAATACAGTTTGGAGCTGGAGGAAATCAGCAGGTCAGGCAGTATCAGAGGAGCAGGAAAGTTGACATTTCGAGTTTACACCCTTCCTCAGGATTGGGGAGGGGGAAGGGAGCTCAGAAATAAATAGAGAGGGGGTGGGGCCGGGTGAAGGTAGGTGCGATGGTGATAGGTGTTTTGCAGGTAGGGGATAGTGAAGATTGGTCAGTAGGAAAGGTGGGGTGGATCGGTGGAAGAGAAGATGGGCAGGCTGTGTCAGGTCAAGGAGGCAGGGATGAGAGGGAGGGTTGGACATGGGATGAGGCCAGGGGTGGGGAATTCTATGTTGAAGCCATTGGCCTGTGAACTCCCGAGGCGGAATATGAGGTGTTGTTCCTCCAGTTTGTGTGTCGTGTCATTGTGACACTAGAGGAGGCCCAGGATGGACACGTCCCCAAGGGAGTGGGAGGAGGAGTTAAAATGGTTGATAACCGGAAGGTGTTGTTGATTATGGCGTACAGAGCACAGATACTCCGTGAATCGGTCGCTAAGTCTGCTCTTGGTCTCACCGAGATACAGGAGACCACATCAGGAACAACGGATACAGTAGACCATGTTGGAGGATGTACAGGTGAACCCCTGTT
This sequence comes from Rhincodon typus, assembly GCF_021869965.1. Lineage (NCBI taxonomy): Eukaryota > Metazoa > Chordata > Chondrichthyes > Orectolobiformes > Rhincodontidae > Rhincodon > Rhincodon typus. The sequence continues at coordinate 106,651,241 of NC_063334.1, forward strand.
GGATTTGGAAAGTTTGTCTTGGGCCTTGAATGGATGTGAGGGGGGAGGTGTAGGGGCAGGTGTAGCACTTCCTGCGGTTGCAGGGAAAGGTGCCGAGTGTGGTGGGGCTGGTGGGGAGTGTGGAGCAGACAAGGGAGTCGCGGAGAGAGCAGTCCCTACGAAAGGCAGATGGGGTGGGGAGGGAAATATCTGTATGATTGTGAAGTTGGATTGCAGGTGGTGGAAGAGGTGGAGCATGATGTGCTGGATGCAGAGGTACGTGAGGACAAGGGGGACTCTGACTCTTTTATTTGGGGGGAGAGGTTTTGAGAGCAGAAGTGTGGGAAGTGCAAGAGATGCATTATGAATGGGGGAAGTTGCAGTCCTTGAAGTAGGAGGATGGTCTGCAACTTGCCCCTCAAAATCTCCCCACCCCCAGCCTCATCCCATGTCCAAACTCCCTCTCATCCCTGCCTCCTTGACATGACACTACCTGTCCATCTTCTTTCCCACCTATCCGCCCCACCCTTCCCACTGACCAATCTCCACTACCCCCTACCTGCATTTACCTATCACTATCCGACCTACCTTCCCCCAGCCCCTCTCTCTGTTTACTTCCAAGCTCCCTTCCTCCTCCCCAATCCCGATGAAGGGTGTAAACCTGAACCATTGATTTTCCTGCTCCTCTGATCCTGCATGGTCTGCTGTGTTCCTCCAGCTCCACGCTGTATTGACCCTGACTCCAGCATCTGCAGTTCTTTCTATCTCTAAGTGTATTTGTTACCGAGGACTGTGATGGTTCAAGAAGGTGGTTCATCACTCTCAAAGGAATCAGGGATAGGCCACCAAATGCTGGCATTGTCTGTGATCCCAGGTTCCATGCAAGAATAATTTTAAAACATTGTGCTTCAATTTTGCTGTTTCCCTCTATGTGGGTATCCAGTCTGTTTTTGACGCTTGTTGTAAATTTATGGACCATGTGCAGAAAAGAATGATCCATGGGGATCTGCGTGAGATGTTTGAGTTGAGAAGGGAAGCAGCTATACTGCAATGCATCCCATGCTGTGCCCAGACAGAAGGAGATAGATGCTGTATCTTTTATTCATTCACGGGATGAGGGCGTCGCTGGAGAGGCAGAATATATTGCCCATCCCTAATTGCCCAGCAGACAGTTAAGAGTCAACCACATTGCTATGGGTATGGAGTCACATGTAGGCCAGACCAGGTAAGGATGGCAGTTTCCTTCCCTAAAGGACATTAATGAACCAGGTAGATTTTTCCTGATTATTGACAACGGATTCACGGTCATCATTATACTCTTAATTCCAGATATTTATTGAGCTCAAAATCCACCATCTACTGTGGCGGGATCATACCTTCCTTGCCAACCTATGCTCTTCTTCCAACCCCTGGCCCTTTATAGATCTTATGCCAACATAGTGTCATTGAATCATTGAGTTATACAGCATGGAAATAGACCCTTCAGTCTGACTTCTCCACGCCAACCAAACATTTAAACTGATCTAGACCCATTTGCCAGCATTTGGCCCATATCCCTCTAAATGGTTCCTATTAATCTACACATCCAGATGCCTTTTAAATGTTGCAATTTTACCTGCCTCCACCACCTCCTCTGACAGCTCGACCTACACACACACTACCCTCTGCATGAAAATGTTGCCCCTCAGATCCGTTTTAAATCTTTCTCCTCTCACCTTAGACCTATGCCCTCTAGTTTCAAAGCCCTGGAAAAAAAACGCACCTTGGCTATTCATCCTATTTATGCCCCTTACCATTTTATAAACCTCTATAAGGTCACCCCTCAGCCTCCGATGCTCCAGGGGAAATCACCCCAGTCCATTCAGCCTCTTGCTATAGCTCAAACCCTCCAAGCCCAGCAACATCCTTGTACATCTTTTCTGAAACCTTTCAAGTTTAACAACATTTTTCCTATAGCAGAAAGACCAGAACTGAATGGAGTATTCTAAAAATGACCTCACCAATGTCTTGTACAGCTGCAAAATGACCTCCCAACTCCTATACTCAATGCCCTGATCAATGAAGACAAACGTGCCAAATAATTTCTTCATAACCCTGTCTACCTGCGACTCCACTTGCGCCCCTAGATCTCTTTGTTTGGCAATGCTCCCTAGGGTTCTACCATTAAGTGTATAAGTCCTGCCCTGAAGTGCCTCACCAAAATGCAACACCTCATATTTATCTAATTTAAACTCCATCTGCCACTCCTTGGCCCATTGGCCCATCTAATCAAAGTCCCATTGTACACTGAGATAACCTTCTTCACTGTCCATTACACCACTAATTTTGGTGTCATCTGAAAACATACTAACCATATCTCCTATATTCACAACCAAACCATTTAGACAAATGATGAAAAGCGGTGGACCCAGCACTGATCATTCCAGCACACCGATGGTCACAGGGCTCCAGTACAAAAAACAACTCTCTACCACTACCTTCTGTCTCGTACCTTCAAGCCAATTTTGTATCCAAATGGCTACCTTTCCCTGGATTCCATGTGATCTAACCTTTATAACCAGTCTACCACGCTGAACCTTGTCAAACACCTTGCTGAAGTTCATACAGACAACATCTACTGCTCTGCCCTCATCAATTTTCTTTGTCACCTCTTCAAAAACTCAATCAAATTAGTGAGACATGATTTCCCATGCACAAAGTTTGGTTGACTGTCCCTAATCAGTCCTTGCCTTTCCAAATGCATGCAAATCCTGTTCCTCAGAATCCCCTGTAACAACTTACACACCACTGATGTCAGGCTCACCAGTCTATAGTTCCCTGCCTTTTCCATACAACCGCTGTGGCTTCCATTCCATCCATGTCAACCTATGTCCCTCTACCCAGCATTCATCGCCTTTTACAGGTCTTATTCCATCTTAGTGCCAACTCATGCCAACTTCCCACCCACCACTCTTTGGCCTTACTCCCAGTACTTCAACTCATTCAGTATCAACCATAGGTAGATCTCAGGACGCTTGATGAGATTAATTAAAGTTCTTAAAGGTTTGTTGATGAATTGACTAGCCAAGAACAATATCACGTTGATACAAATCTATTCACTACACTTAACTTCTTTCATTTCCTTACAAAAACAAGCATTGGAACTCATAATCCTAAAATGAGGTTATAACAACTTGGAGCTGTCAATCCAATTGTAAACTGACATACATCTCACTGTAAAAGTTAGTGAAAACACACATAATGCAATAACTCTGTAATGATTAAACTTAGATTTATGTACAGAGTGAAATAAGATGCACTTTTCATTGCAACTACTGATTTTATTTTCAAATATTTGAAGGACAGGAGTTTTAGCTGCATGAACAGGATTTAACAGCTCCATTTTACAGCTATCATGACCATTCTTTTGAGAATTCCAGTGAGTTTGATCATTCCAATGGGTTTATACGTGGTTTACATACATTCATGCCTACTTCTAACATATCAAAAGGCCATTTCACCTCTCTTAACGGGCAGCATTTATTGCCCATTTCTAGTTGTCCTTGAGCAGGGGGTGGTGAGCTATCTTCTTGAACTGCTGCAGTCCAGGTTCTATAAATAGTCTTTTGGAGGTTTTCTCATCTCGAAGCCTAGCAAGAAGCTCACCATCATTTTGAAAAGCATAAAAATTGGAGTGAGATGACCTTGATATCAAGATGGGCCTCACCACGTTTGTTGCTCAGTTCTGCCACACCTCTCTCCATAGCCCACATCAGTCAGACCCATGTAATATTCTGCCAAAAGACACAAAACACATGCCGGAAGCAGATGTGTTGATAATCAAAAGAAAGATAATTTGAAATAAGGAAAGTAAAGAAAATAGAGAAAAGATTGTGGTCTGCAATTGTAGAACTTAATACTGAGTCCAGAATCTGGGAACAGCCTAATTGATAGATGAGATATTGTACCACAAGCTATCAACGAGCTTCACTGGAAAAATGCAATCAGCTGGGAACAGAAATGCAAGTTTTATGGTATTGGGTTGCCCTCTCAAAATTTGAGGGCGTCCATTGGCCCTGCTGAAGATTACATCAATGACTTACTTGAACATTTTAGAAATCACACGACACCAGGTTATAGTCCAACAGGTTTATTTGAAAACACAAGCTTTCGGAGCTTCACTCCTTCTTGAAGTGTTAGTGAGAAAGGTAGTGTCATTTTACAGGTAGGATTTGCAATTTACAAGATGTGATAGACGATCTGTGAGAAAAAAAAATCTGTTTGGTGACAGGTTCCAGAATAAAGGAACCAGGCAATTCAAAGGTGGTGTCAGGAAATACCTTTTTCACATTAAGGGCGTGGAAATTTGGAAGTTTGTCCTCCCAAATAAGTCAGTTGAAAACCTGAAGAATGCAATTGATAGGTTTTTATTAGGCAGGGATATTAAGGATTATGGAACCAAGGCAATTAAATGGAGTTAAGATAAACATCAGCCACGATTTGATTGAATGACTGTATGGTTTTGGGTGGCTGAATGGCCTATTTCTGCACCTAAGTTCCCAACAGTTGATACTTAAGATGCTCTCTGTGTTACTCTGGAAGAAGCCTACTGAAATGACACTATGGCTTTGCCAACCTTTGGTATTGTTATATAGATGATATATGCTACATGCTGGAGATGTTTGTGGATGAGTAGCACAAATATGTTAATATCTCCCTGCTGAATTTCAACTTTCTTTTTTATTATCATTTCCACTCTGCTGTGTCTGCTACACAATATATCTCCTTATTCAACAGTTTGACAATACTTGACATTACAGCTTGTGAGTCACCTAAACACTACCCACCACATGTATGGCAGACACTCATGTGACCCGGCCAATGTTGTCTATCTCATACGATACGAACAGCTGCAATACGACCTCCCAAATCCTATACTCTATGCACTGACCAATAAAGGCAACTATACCAAATGCCTTCTTTATTACCCTATCTACCTGTGACTACTTTCAAGGAATTATGAACCTGCACTCCAAGGTCTCTTTGTTTAGCAACACTCCCCAGGATCTTACCTAAAGTGTATACGTCCTGCCCTGATTTGCCTTTCCAAAATGCAGAACCTCACATTTATCTAAATTAAACTCCATCTGCCATTCCTCGGCCCATCAGATCTTTTTTTTTGTGTGCAAATGTATTAAATCATGATTTCATTTTTGTGCTTTTTGTTTCCTGGTCTGTGTGTTTGTGAAACTTTTTTTAACATGACAAACTGATTTGATAGTCTGATGACATCCGTCCAGCTACAGACCAGGAGGGCCCCAGTGATGAACACTGCAACTATTTTCAGTGCTGCTGCACAGCAAGAGAGGAGAAATTCTCATCTCTCAGTGAACTTGCTAAATCAGTAGAAGTGAGTGCATCAGCAATGCCCCAAACCACAAACTCTGAGCCAAGTATTACCGTAAGGTGTATACTGGAAAGTTCTTCAGAAAAGCCCTTGCTCCCATTCCTTAACTCTGTGGTTCGTGTTTTTAACCATGTTTCTGGCAAAGTTACAGCAGTGAAGCAGGAGCAGCTCTGAGTAAATCCACAGGCAAGTAAAGTCTTTTTTAAATTTATTCATTCACAGGATGACGGCATTGCTGGCTAAGCCAGCATTTATTGCCCAGAGGGCAGTTGAGAGTCAACCACATTGCTGTGGATCTGCAGTCACATGTAGAACATAGAACATAGAACAGTACAGCACAGTACAGGCCCTTTGGCCAATGATGTTGTGCCGAACTTTTACCCTAATCCTAAGGCCTATCTAACCTCCACCCCTACCTTATACTATCATCCATATGCCTATCTAATAGCCGCTTAAATGCCCCTAATGAGGCCGACTCCACTACCATCTTCAGCAATGCATTCCACGCCCCGACCACTCTCTGAGTAAAGAACCTACCTCTGACATCTCCTGTATATCTACCTCCACTCACATATATTATGATAGTGCAATAAAAATAAGAAATAATGATTTTGAGGTAATTAATAAGTCAAACAAAGTATATTAGTCACTTTGTCAAAGCAACCTGTTGTATATGATTCTGCAAGAGTTCATACTGAGTAGTAATGTCAGCACCACCATGAAATGATGCCATATGGTCCTGCGGGCAGAACTGTTTTGGATTTCAAAGGAAAGGGGATTTGAGAGGGTAGATATAGAAGGTTGTTTCCACTTGTGAGAGAACTTAGGACCAGACGGCAAATCTCAGAGTAATTTCACTTAAACAGACATGTGGAGGAATTCTTTCTCCCAGAAGGTAGTGAGTCTGTGGAATTCTTGACCACGTGGGAATGTAAAGGCTAGGTCACAAAATATATTCAAAGTTGAGATAGACAGATTTTCAATCAGTAGAGGAACTGAGGGTTATGGGCAAAAGGCAGGGAAGGGGGGCTGAGGATTATCAGCTCAGCCATGATCTCACTGAATAGTTGAATAGACCCGATGGGCTGAATGGCCTATTTCTACTCCTATGTTTAATGAATGAGATCTCAAAGTCTATGTAACAATGTGCATCGTATCAATATAATCTCTAACTAGTTGCTAATGTGAAATAAACAGTTTCTTGTTAACTTAAGGGACACTTCTAATTAGACCAGGAAGTGGTATTCCTCTACCACATTAGACCATCAGGTCCTGCAAGAGGATGGTGGCAATCTTCATTGTGAGCAGCTCATTCAGCAGAGTGAACTGGCATGCCAATACAATTTTGAGAAGCAGGTGCCTAAGCCACCTCCTTGAACTGCTGCAATCCGCTGTGGCCATCCACCATGCTGTGAGAAAGGGAGTACCAGGAGTTTGATCTAGTGACAGTGAAAGAATGGCAATCTAGCTCCAGGTCGCCTGAGATTGGCATTGGATCCCATGCTTTTCCTGATGTATATTAACAACCTAGGTTTGGCATGGTTGAGACAATTTCAAGGTTTGCAGATGATACAAAACTTACAAGTGTTGTAAATTGTGAGGAAGACAGTGCAGATCTTCAAAAGAACATTTACAGGGTAGATGAATTTAATTCCAGAGAAGGGTGAGATGATACATTTTAATAGGAAAAACATGGAGGGACAATATAAAATAAGGGATACAATTCTCAACAGGATGCAAGATCAGAGAAACTTAGCTGTACTTGTGCATATGTCATTGAAGGTAGCACTGCAGGTAGAGAAAACACTTAATGAAGTATACAGTATCCTGGGGTTTATTAAGAAGGGCACAGAACCCAAGAGCAAGCAGGTAATACTGAACTTATATAGGTCACTAGTTAGACCTCAGCTGAGTATTGTGTACAGTTCTGGGTGTCACTGTAGGAAGAATGTGAACACTTTAGAGAGAGGGCGGATGATATTTACGAGAATGGTTCCAGGGATGAGATCTTCAGTGTTCACGGTAAATTGAAGAATTTGGGACTTTGCTACTTGTAGAAGAGACTATAAAAGGGGATTTCACAGAAGCATACAAAATTATCAGGGGGCTGAATGGAATAGGTAGGGAAAAATTCCCGCCCCACTTGTAAAAGGTTCGAGAACCAGACGGCACAGATTTAAACTGATTTACAAAATAATCCAATGCGACATGAGAAAAAAATATGAGTTGTTTGAGTCTGGAGGGCACTGTGTTTGAGGCAGATCCCATCAAGGCTTCAAGAGGGCACACTCTGTTGGTAACTGCTGAATGACTGCCACCCACTTCACCTCACAGGACTCGTCCCTTTAAATTTCAGACATGGCCATTTGGTTGAAGCATTTTGCAACATGTTCGCTGCATAAGCTGCTGGCATAAGCTTTGGGTGTGACAACGATGATGTTGGCAATCAGTGACATATCCCCCAACCCAACTCATCGTTTAGTACTAGCAACCATGGCAAGCTGCCTGCCTCTCCTTCTATGCTAAGCTGCAATGTAAGTCCACAGGGACTAGTAAGCCTCCAAAAAAATGCAAAGTTAGCACAAAAAATGAAGCTAACGGCCATAAGTTACATGAGACACTTGTGTGTCCCTCCTCACGATGTAGCCTGGTACAGCATGCATGATGTTGGTGGTCCTGAGCTCCAAAGTCCTGAAGGGCTGAAGTGGTGTGAGAGTTGTACCCAGACAATGCATGGTAATGGGGTGAGGCTGGTGTTTGCCAATGCTGACTTGTACAGATAAAGGGTGGAGGAGAAAGATTTCCACTGAGCATGCATTGACATTGTGGTGAAGACAGAGTTGGATGAAAGCTGGACAAGCAAGCTGCAGGCCACCGGCACATACTTTGACTTTTAAGGCAGGAATTGGCGCTATCTAGTTTCTCAGGGAAGGACAGGAGAATTGAAAGCTGCAGAAAAAAGAGAGTTATTAATGAAATGCATAAGCTAGTTGCTGCCTCATAGCAGTCACCCGATAAAGCTTGGGAGGAGAAACTTTTTCTCAACCTTTGGATTCCAATTTTTTCATTCTTGCTGTATTTTCCCAACTTTCTCGTTATTGTCCTCCTGCTCCATGGAGCTGAAAAATCTGACCATATAAACCTAAGAGCAGGAGGTCGACCATTCAGCCCCTCGAGCCTGCTCTGCCATTCTATATAACAGGTGATCATTTAACACAATGCTACTTTCCTGCACTATTCACAGCAACTCAAAAAATTCCACCGAGTTTATCAAAAAATGATTTTTTTTTAGTAAATCCACATTCGCTTCAATCAGGTATCTCTGTTAACTTTCAGTCCTGTTAATTTTTCCAATATTTCTTCCTTTTACTGAGACTAATCTCTTTGAGTTCCTCATTTGCACTAGTCCTTTGGATCATTATTATTTCTGAGACGTTTCTTGTTTTACCTTCAGGAGTAGAGAAACAAAGTAATTACTTAGCATCTCTGCCATCTCCCTTTTGCCCATCATAAACTATCCTGTCTCTGTCTGTAATGGACCAACATTGTCTTTGTTAATCTTTTCTTTTTTTACATACCTACAGAAGCTTTTACAGTCCATTATATAATTTCTGCTAGCTTTCATTTATATTCTCTGGTCCCTTTCTTTATCAATTTATTGCTGAATTCTAAAATGCTCTCAAGCAATGTATTGATATCTGAAATCTGTGAATTGTCTTATTAGGAAAGGTTAGACAAACTGGGCTTGTTTCCACTGGAGTTTAGAAGAATGAGTGGTGACTTGATTTAAGTTTATAAGGTCCTGAACAGTCTTGACAATGTGTATGTGAAAAGAATGGCTCCTCTTGTGGGTGAGTCCAGAATTAGGGTGTGTTATTTTATAATTAGTGATCACCATTTTAGGGGCCCTGTTTTATAATTAATGATCATCTTTTCAGGCCAGAGTTGAGGAATAGTGCGTGTATGGAATGAGCTGCCAGAGGAAATGGTGGAGGGTGGTGAGTGTATGGAATTAGCTACCAGAGGAAGTGGTGGAGGCCGGTACAGTTACAACATTTAAAAGGCATCTCAATGGATATGTGAATAGGAAGGGTTTAGAGGGATATGAGTCAAATGCTGGCAAATGGGACTAGATTTATCTAGGATATCTGGTCCGCATGGACGAGTTGGACCGAAGGGTCTGTTTCTGTGCTGTACAGCTCTATGACTCTATGACTGTCAGAGGATTGAGTGACTCAGAAGGTGGGGTCATTAGACATTTTTAAGGCAGGGAATGTTAGGTGCTTGTCAGTCAAAGGTTAATGAGGTAGAATGAATGGTGGAATTTGAAACACGTACATGGTCCGATTGAACAGCAGAGCAGGTTTAAGGGGCTAAATAGTCTACTTCTGCTCCATTTTCATATGTTCATATGTACCTCAGGCTTTCTGTTGAGTTTACTGCATATCTATCACACATGTACAACACATCACACTGGGCCATGGGTATTAATGTATTTTACAACATTTATTGAACACTAAATGTTCCCTCAGCTGGCAGAATATTCTTTTCAAAGAGAACAGCTGCAAGGCTAGAGACTTCGTAGAACTAAATACTTGTAGAACTGTAATTTTCTCTGTGCTGTCTATTTTGATTTATGTTTTACGATTGCATGTACGTCATCATAGACTACTTTAGCATATCTGCTGGAAGTGAATAATTTGCAATAAAACTGTAAGCAGCCTGGAAGAAGATTACCTACATCACCACTTTTGGGGTGTAGATACTGTAGGTCCTGGAAGAATGAGAGTGCAAAATAGTAGAAGGATTTTGCCAAAAAAAAATCTTTCATTGAATTTGAAGCTGGTCTGATAAAGGACAAATTTAAACATAATTTAAAGGTAATTGAAGTTTAGCTTTTGGTTCTATATATCATGAGCTAGCAGAAGGTGGATGTGCAAACATTCTTTTTGAAACGGAACCATACCCAGAATAAGCCTTGGTGAGAAGGAAATCAAACTCACAGAATCACAAATGGCAGTAATTTTGGAACAAATACTTTAATATCAAGATTATTAGTTGAAACAGACTGTCTTTTATGTTATCCTTCCCTCCCTTTTCCACCTGTTTATCATTTTGTTATGTTTACATGTGTGGCCTTTACTTCAGATGGTATAAGGTGGCTTATTTCAGTGACACCAGACTATGGAGTGCATGGTGCAAAATTACTGCTTTTTTAGGAGATAATTATAGGAATCAAGTAAGTTGTTGAAAAGTGTAATAGAATTCTTCCTTTCTGCAGCATTTTATTAACTGAATTAAGATCCTGGGTATACTGGTATCCAGTGGCAATGTGTTCCAATAGTCGATGTTGTAGCAGGTTTTTATCTTTTAGCTACAAGCAGCATCCGATCAATGTTTTAAAAAAGAGAAGTGGTGTAGGACATCTACATGTCCCTTTTTTTTCAGCTCAAGAGCAATGTTGAGGTTCACCTAAGAATATAAGGAGAACAACAACATAAAGAGGATGGAACATCAGAAATAGAAGAAGTAGTGGACTCTACCCCAGTTTGTCGATCCTTCACTAAGATCATGGCTGAACTTCAAAATCAATTCTGTTGGCTCACACTATTCCCCATATCCCCCAATTCCTTTAGTGCCTAAAAGTATCTATTTCAGACGTTAATATGTTTTGGATTTAGCATCCACAAGCCCTCTGGGATGGAGAATTCGAAAGATGCATAACTCTTTAGAATATAGAACATAGAACATAGAACAGTACAGCACAGTACAGGCCCTTCGGCCCACGATGTTGCACCGAACTTTTACCCTAATCCTAATGTTTATCCAACCTCCACCCCTACCTTATACTATCATCCACATGCCTATCTAATAGCCGCATAAATGCCCCTAATGAGGCCGACTCCACGACCCTCTCCGGCAATGCATTCCACGTCCCTACCACTCTCTGAGTAAAGAACCTACCTCTGATGTCTCACCGATATCTACCTCCACTCATTTTAAAACTATGCCCCCTCGTAAAAGCTACCTCCACCCTAGGAAAAAGTCTCTGGCTATCCACTCTATCTATACATCTGATCATTTCGTACACCCCTATCAAGTCCCTCTCATCCTTCGTCGTTCTAAAGAAAAATGCCCTAGTTCTCTCAACCTTTCCTCATAAGACCTTCCCTCCATTCCAGGCAACATCCTGGTAAATCTCCTCTGCACCTTTTCCAATGCTTCCACATCTTTCCTATAATGAGGCGACCAGAACTGGACACGATACTCCAGATGTGGCCCAACCAGGCTTTTGTATAGCTGGAGCATAACTTCATGGCTCTTGAACTCAATCCCTCTATTAATGAAAGCTAACACACATACGCTTTCTTAACAACTCTATCCACCTGGGTGGCAGCTCTCAGGGAACTGTGAACGTGAACCCCAAGATCCCTCTGCTCCTCCACACTGCCAAGAATCTTTCCATTAACCCTGTATTCTGCGTTCAAGGTTGTCCTTCCAAAATGAATCACCTCGCATTTTTCAGGGTTAAACTCCATCTGCCACTTTTCAGCTCAGCTCTGCATTCTATCAGTGTCCCTTTGTAACCTAGAACAGCCCTCCGCACTATCCACAACTCGACCCATCTTCGTATCGTCTGCGAACTTACTAATCCACCCTTCCACTCCTTCATCCAAATCACTTACAAAAATCGCAAATAGAAGAGGACCCAGAACAGATCCTTGTGGTACATCACTTGTAACTGAGCACCATGTTGAATATTTTCCGTCCACTACCACCCTTTGTCTTCTAAGGGTCAGCCAATTCTGAATCCAATCTGCCACGTTTCCCCCTATCCCATGCCTCCTTACTTTCTACATGAGCCTACCATAAGGAACCTTATCAAATGCCTTACTTAAATCCATATATACCACATCCACTGCTCTACCTTCATCACGTGTTTGGTCACCTCTTCAAAGAAATCAATAAGGTTTGTGAGGCATGATCTACTCCTCACAAATCCATGCTGACTATCACGAATCAAACTGTGCCTACCCAAGTGATCATAAATCCTATCTCTCAGAGCCCTTTCCAATAATTTGCCCACCACTGAAGTCAGACTAACTGGCCTGTAATTTCTGGGGTTATCCCTATTCACTTTTTTGAACAAGGGAATGACGTTTGCCATTCTCCAATCTTCCGGTACTATACCCGTGGACAGTGAAGATGAAAAGATCATCGCCACAGGCCCTGCGATCTCTTCCCTCGCTTCCCTTGGAATCCTTGGATAAATCCCATCAGGCCCAGGGGACTTATCTATCTTCAAGTTCCTCAAAACTCCTAGTACATCTTTCTTACTAACATCGACCTCCTCTAGCCTACCAGCCTTTTTTACACTGTCCTCCCCTACAACTAGGTCCCTTTCAGTTGTGTGAGTGAAGAAGTGTCTTCTCATCTTAGTCCTGTGCGGTCTATGGCTTATTTTCAGTCTATGACCCCTGGCCCTGGTGAATGGATACAGCACCCATTTTGTCAAATCCTGTTAAGAATTTTGTACTTCTCAACATGGTTTCCTCTTTTCTTCTGAACTCTAGAGAACTGGCCTATTTTATGTAACTTCTCTTCACAAGGTGTTGATTTAGTGTATCACTTTTACATCCTCTGTAAGGCAAATACGTTGTTCCTTAAGTAGGGAGACCAGGGATTACACAGTTATTTTTGTCTCAGTACTCCAGGTATGGTCTCATCAAAACTCTATATAATTCCTTGATTTTGTACTAAAATCCTTGCGCTAAAGGTGAACATGTGATTTGACTTCCTACTTGGTTGCTTCACCGATATGTTGCCTTTCTGTGATTTGTGTACACTGACCTGTAAATTCCTCTGCATTTATTACATTCACTTATTAAAAATAATTTTGTTTTTCCATTCTTTCTGCCGAAGTGCACAATGTCACATTTCTTCAAACTTGACAGCATTTACCACGTTTGTGCTCAATGATTGAATCAGTCTGAATCCCATTGCTGTCATTTTGTTTTCTGCTCACTGCTTACTTCCCCCTCCACCAAGCTTTGCTTCAGCAGCAAGCTTGGATATTTTACACATGCTTTCCTTATATAAGTCATTGATACAGGCTGTAAATGGGTGAGGCTTAAACACTGATCCTTGTGGCACTCCTCAAGTTGCATTGCATCATTGTGAAAATGACCCAGTTATTCCTACTGCCCATTTTCTGTATGTGAGCGAATCTTCAACGTATCTTAATATAGTATCCCACTACCACAAAAATTAAGCTTATTTTAAAAATTCTTGCATGATACCTAAATAAATATGTCTTCTGAAAATTCAAATGTGCCACATTAACTTCCTCTCCCTTATCCCCTGCTGCTTACCCTTCAAAAGACTCAATAGATTTGTTAAACATAAATACCTTTGCATAAAACTGCAGTATTGAGAGTCTCTTTTAATCTAATCATGTCAATCATAAACATCACTATTTCCCTTATCTGCCTTGTCTGGGACAGGTTTCTCAAAATGTGCAGGGCACCTCTGGGCTCCAATGCTTGACCAGATAAGTTGTGACCTTTCAAAGATGGTGGCAGTGCCAGGAATCCCGGGACACAATGTTGAGTACTTCTATGTATGGTGACTGGGAGAAATCGACAAGCAGGCCACCATAGGGGCATGGCACATAGTTAATAAGGTGAGCCTTGGAGGATAATATGAGAAAACCCCCTGAGTCTCGTGGAGACAAACCATTCATGAACCTCACCAAAAAATGGCAAATGGTATGTTGGCCTTCATTGCGAGAGGTTTTGAGTACAGGAGCAAGGATGTGTTGTTGCAGTTATACAGAACATTAGTGAGGCCACACCTAGAATATTGTGTGCAGTTTTGTTCTCCTTTTCTGAGGAAGGATGCTTTTCCTCTCGAGGAAGTGCAACAAAGGTTTACCAGGCTGATTCCGGGGATGCCAGGTCTGACATATGAGGAGATTGACTAGATTGGGATTGTTTTCGCTCAAGTTCAGATGAATGAAGGGAGAGTCTCATAGACATTTATAAAACTCTAACAAGACTAGACAGGATAGATGCAGGGAGGATGTTCCCCATGTGGGTGTGTCCAGAACCAGGGGTCACAGTATGAGGTTTTGGGGTGGACAATTTAGGACAGAGATGAGGAGACATTTCTTCATCCAAAGAGTGGTGAGCCTGTGGAATTCATTACCACAGGAAGTAGTTGATGCCAAAATATTGAATGTGTTCAAGAGGCAGCTCGATATAGCACTTGGGGCGAACGGAATCAAAGGTTATGGGGAGAAAGCAGGATTAGGCAATTGAGTTGGATGATCAGTCATGATCATGAAGCATGACAGAGCAGGCTTGAAGGGCTGAATGGCCTCCTCCTGCTCCTATCTTCTATGTTTCTATGTTTCTGTGACATTCAGTTGATTTCCGATAAGATTCAGCCCATTAATTTAAAAAGAAGTTTGAAGTTGTTTATCTACTGTTATTTCCCTGTGCATTGGAGTTGAAGGAAGGAAAGAAAGAGAATGAGAAATTTACTTGCATTTGGGGAATTAACTCCTGATCGCATTATAGTCCAGCTGTTGAGGTGTCCGAAGAAGTGATGTCACCTTGAGACTGACTGGTCTGCTGTACGGTTGTTTGGAAGGAGGAAATCTTGCAGCAGTTCCCTTCCACTGAACCATAGCAGCTTCAAGAAAGAAACAGTCTAAATATATTTCACTGTAAAATCTATTAATTCTTACAGTAGATGTCTTTTGCCGTTTTTAATTTTTGTGGATGCATTAAATAGTGTTACCAGATACTCCGAGACAACAAGGTGCAGGGCTGGATGAACACAGCAGGCCAAGCAGCATCATAGGAGCAGAGAGGCTGACGTTTCGGGCCTAGACCCTTCATCAGAAAAGGGGGAGGGGAAGGCGGTTCCGAAATAACTAGGGAGAGAGTGGAGGCGGATAGAAGATGGATAGAGGAGAGGATAGGTGGAGAGGAAACAAACAGGTCGAAGAGGCGGGGATGGAGCCAGTAAAGGTGAGTGTAGGTGGGGAGTTAGGAAGGGGATAGGTCAGTCCAGGGAGGACGGACAGGTCAAGGGGGCAGGATGAGGTTGGTCGGTAGGAGATGGAGGTGCGGCTTGAGGTGGGAGGAGGGGATAGGTGGGAGGAAGAACAGGTTAGGGAGGCAGGGACGAGCTGGACTGGTTTTGGGATGCGGTAGGGGGAGGGGAGATTTTGAAACTTGTGAAATCCACATTGATACCATTGGGCTGCAGGGTTCCCAAGCGGAATATGAGTTGCTGTTCCTGCAACCTTCGGGTGGCATCGTTGTGGCACTGCAGGAGGCCCAGGATGGACATGTCGTCTGAGGAATGGGAGGGGGAGTTGAAATGGTTCGCGACTGGGAGGTGCAGTTGTTTGTTGCGAACCGAGCGTAGGTGTTCTGCAAAGCGGTCCCCGAGTCTCCGCTTGGTTTCCCCGATGTAGAGGAAGCCACACCGGGTACAGCGGATGCAGTATACCACATTGGCAGATGTGCAGGTGAACATCTGCTTGATGTGGAAAGTCTTCTTGGGGCCTGGGATGGGGGTGAGGGAGGAGGTATGGGGGCAGGTGTAGCACTTCCTGCGGTTGCAGGGAAAAGTGCCGGGTGTGGTGGAGCTGGAGGGGAGTGTGGAGCGGACAAGGGAGTCACGGAGAGAGTTGTCCCTCCGGAAAGCAGATAAGGGTGGGGAGGGAAAGATGTCTTTGGTGGTGGGGTCGGATTGCAGATGGCGGAAGTGTCGGAGGATGATGCGTTGGATCCGGAGGTTGGTGGGGTGGTACGTGAGGACGAGGGGGATTCTTTTTTGGTTCTTATTGCGTGGACGGGGTGTGAGGGATGAGGTGCGGGAGATGTGGGAGACACGGTTGAGGGCGTTCTCGACCACCGAGGAGGGGAAGTTACGGTCCTTGAAAAACGAGGACAACTGAGATGTACGGGAGTGGAATGCCTCATCCTGGGAGCAGATGCGGCGGAGGCGAAGGAATTGGGAATAGGGGATAGCATTTTTGCAGGAAGGTGGGTGGGAGGAGGAGTATTCTAGGTAGCTGTGGGAGTCGGTGGGCTTGAAATGAATATCGGTTTCTAGGTGGTTGCCCGATATGGAGACAGAGAGGTCCAGGAAGGGGAGAGAGGTGTTAGAGATGGTCCAGGTAAACTTAAGGTTGGGGTGGAAGGTGTTAGTGAAGTGGATGAACTGTTCGAGCTCCTCGTGGGAGCACGAGGCAGCGCCGATACAGTCATCAATGTAACGGAGGAAGAGGTGGGGTTTAGGGCCGGTGTAGGTACGGAAGAGGGATTGTTCCACGTAACCTACAAAGAGGCAGGCGTAGCTTGGGCCCATGCGGGTACCCATGGCTACCCCCTTTGTCTGTAGGAAGTGGGAGGAATTGAAAGAGAAGTTGTTGAGTGTGAGGACGAGTTCGGCTAAGCGGATGAGGGTATCAGTGGAGGGGGACTGGTCGGGCCTGCGGGACAGGAAGAAGCGGAGGGCCTTAAGGCCATCTGCATGGGGAATGCAGGTGTAGAGGGACTGGACGTCCATGGTAAAGATGAGGTGTTGGGGACCGGGGAATTGGAAGTTCTGGAGGAGGCGGAGGGCGTGGGTGGTGTCACGGACATAGGTAGGGAGTTCCTGGACCAAGGGGGAGAAAATGGAGTCTAGATAGTTGGAGATCAGCTCGGTGGGGCAGGAGCAGGCGGAGACAATGGGTCGACCAGGGCATTCAGGTTTGTGGATTTTGGGAAGGAGATAGAAGCGGGCAGTGCAAGGTTGGGGAACGATGAGGTTGGAGGCCGTGGGTGGGAGGTCACCTGAGGTGATGAGGTTGTGGATGGTTTGGGAGATGATGGTTTGGTGCTCAGGGGTGGGGTTTGGGAGATGATGGTTTGGTGCTCAGGGGTGGGGTTTGGGAGATGATGGTTTGGTGCTCAGGGGTGGGGTACTCTGGATACTCTGGTTTATTTTCTACTTTGTTAATATACATTTTTAAAGGAGGAAGTTATTGTGATAAAGTTCTTTACAATGGATCTTCTTTCAAATAAATTCAGGGCATTTCTATGATTCATTGTTAGCAAATAAAAGGTACCTCTCTCTATTTCTTCTCTTTCAGGTGAAAATGTTTTAATAGGAGTTTCATATCACTCAGATAACTTCAGTTCATCAATTTTGGCTTTCATTGACAAAAAGCATTTAAAATTGCAGATTATAATCTCTGCTTTGGAAATAATTTATTACACCTATCTTTATTGTACTCTAACACTGATTGGTTAATCATTATGCTACTGTCAATAAATTTTGGTAATCTCCTCAATTATGTTATTTTGTTCATGGATATTGTGCTCATCAAAAGCTGTTCATGCTCAGTCAGAGACGCAGCGTGAAAGAAAAACAACACAAGAATATAAGAAATAAAAGCTGAAGTCGACCACTGAGCACCTGAGCATGTTTCAACATTTAATACGGGCATGGCTTATCTACTATTTTAATTCCATGCTTACCATTTCCCTTGGTTCCTTGATAGACCAAAATAACTGTGATTATTTTATGCTTGAATATACCCAAAATTGGATTGCCCACCATATTTTGCGATATAGAATCCTATTGTTTCACAACACTTTGAGAGGGGAAATGTTGTCTCATTACAGTTTCAAAATGATCATTCTCTTTTCCTGAGTCTGCTCTCATGTCCTAAATTCTCCTCCTGGAGGAAAGACCCTTTCAGTGTCTACCCTGTTAAGCCCTTTGGATCATTGTACATTACAATGAGATGCCTCTCATTCTTCTAAATTCCGAAGAGTTGAGACATAATTTACTCAGCTTTTCACCAAAGGCCAACTTCCCTATCCAGGAATCAACCTAGTGAACCTTCACTATACCTTCTCCAATGCCGACATATCTTTTCTTAAATTCCAAAACAAAATTGCACACAGTACTTAGGTGTTGTCTCACCAAAGCCCTAAGCAATTGGAGCAAAATATCTTTATTCTTGGACTACAATCCATTTGCAATAAAGGCCAACATGACATTTTTCTTTCTAATTGTTCGCTGTACTTGCAAGCTAACATTCACACTTTCTTCATAACATAGACTCACCAGCTCATTGGTTGCATTTGCTGAATTGTCTCTGGTAAAGGCTTGTCACGAGTTTCAGGCAACAACAAGCTTAATAATCCAGCAGTTACCATCAAACTGCCCATTAACATGAAGGCCAATATTTCACTGTGTACAACTGAAAGAAAAAAGACAGAATTTGAATTAATGTGAAGATTCAGTATGAAAGCGATCTATTGTGTAAGCTGGAAATCTGAAATAAAAACTGAAAATGCTGGAAATACACAATAGTTTAGGTAGTATCTGTGGAGCAAGCAGCAGAGTTAATATTTTGTGTAAATGTCTTTCATCAGAAGCCTCAGTTTTCTATATTCTGAATGTGAATCTCAATCTTTGCAGGAGTGGAGTGGCAAACCAATGGTGATTGACACACATTAGAAGATTCAGGCCAATAATAATACAAGACAGCACAGGAACAAGCCTGCACCAATTTATTATCCTTATTTAGATCCGCTACTTGTTGCCCAAACAAGGTTTTTATTCCTCTGTTTGCCTCCCATTCATGTGTCTTTCAAGATACGCCTTAAATGTTGCTGATATGCCTGCTCCTGCCACCTCCACTGGCTGTGTGTTCCAGGCACCCACCACCCTCTGTGTGAAAAATTTTCTGCATACTTCTCCCCTAAACTTTTCCCCTCTTGACTTGAACCTGTACCCTCTTGTAGTTGACCGTTCCACCCTGGGAAAAAGCCTCTGACTATCCACCCTATCTATGCCTCTCATAAACTGTGTAAACAATCCAAGTTTATGCAACCTCTCCTCATAGCTAAAATCCTCCAGACCAGGCAACATCCTGGTAAAATTTCTCTGCACCGTCTCCAAAGCATTCATGTCTTTCTGGTAGTGCGGCAACCAGAACTGTATGCTGAATAACATTTTATACAGCTGTAACACAACTTGCCAACTTTTATATTTGATGCCCCGGTCAATGAAGGCAAACGTGCTGTACGCCTTTTTGACCACCTTAACCACCTGTGTCGTCACTTTCAGGAATCTATGGATCTATACGCCCAGATCCTTCTGTATGTCAACGTTCCTGAGGGTTCTGAGATTTATTGTGTAATTCGCACCTGAATTTGATCTTCCAAAATGCATCACCTGGCATTTGTCCAGGTAAATCATATAATCAATGAAGTTTAAATGTAGAGGTAAATAAAATATTAGTTCTCTCGTAACAATGCATTTCGAAATATTTGTATTAAAGCAGGAACTTGCTGATGAATGCACTCTACACAAAAATATGCTTACATAATTTTTCTATCAGCTCAAGTCTATTATGAATTATAATTTCTGACGAGACCGCCAACTTTATGTTACAGTCAGATGATGTGCTAGCAACGTTTTTGTTTAAAGAAGGTAAAGGTTTGGGATCTCAGGTATTTACTAAGAGGATAAAGCCACAAGATTCTATGGTTTTGAACAAACAAAGCAAACTTTACCATACAAAATTAGAACAGTAAATCAATATAAAATATATAAACAATTTATAATCTAACATTTAGAATTAACATGAGGTAAGTGTGGATAAAGGCTAAATTATGATTGAACACTCCATACAGGATACAAAATAGTAAATGCGGTAAAAAACAAATTCAATGGATTTCTTAGCAACCATCTCCCACACTGACAGTCATGGCACTGCAAGTAATCAAATCTTGTTAAAAATTGTGTCTTATTTACAAGGGATTCTAATTCTTCATTCTCAAAGATCTAGCCTTGAAACTCCATCTAAATGTATTCCATCACTGTGTACCCTATAAATGTTCATGTTCTGGTAGTTCATTCTCTTCCCCCGGGGTTTCATTCCACTATACTCCTGATGCCGCACACTGGTAGCTATTCACAAGGGCACTTCCAACTCTTCTGTAGACAACTGTCTTCACTATGCTGACACAACACATGGAGTTTCTCTAGGCTCCAATATTTCTTGGCTGCATCAAGTGACCAATTATTGTGGGCTTCCTTTAACCACATTTCCAGCTGTGCTGAACTATCAATGGCATCAAGAGATCTTGCACCATCTAGAATCTACTAACAGCAGCATTTGCTGCATGAAGCCACTTCCTTGCTTCAACACCCATCAGCTTCTACACTATAACTGACTTCTCTCTGAGTATACATGAAAATAAATTGAAACAAGAGAACATTTGTAAGCTCTAACAATGACAACATTTCATGCTCTGCACAAATGTGTTTTACAGCTTTTTGGAGTTTACCAAATCAGTCTACCACACCAACCCTCCTCCTTCCATCCTAATAGTCCACCAATGGTCTTTCCCCTAGTCTTCTACTGCTGGCTTCCCAGTATGTTGTGAGTCAGACTGATAGACTGGTAATCTGTCATGTGAGCAATGAACATCCAAACATCTGCTCACAACCATTTTCTCAAAGGCGACTGGAGATAGGCAATAAATACTGGGCCAGCTAGCAACACTCAACCTCTTTTAAATAGATTTTAAAAAATGAAACGGGAGAAGTAAAGGCCTAGTGGTATTATCACTGGACCATTATTTCAGAGACCCAGGTAATGTTCTGCGACTCAGGTTCAAATCCTGTTATGGCAGGTGGCAGAATTTGAATTCAATAAAAAAAATTCTGAGATTAAGTGTCTAATGATGATTATGAAACCATTGTTGATTGTCAGAAAAACCCATCTGGATCACTAATGTTCTTTAGGGAAGGAAACTGCCGTCCTTACCGTATCTGACTTACATGTGACTCCAGACACACAGCAATGTGACTGACTCTTAACTACCCTCTGGGCAATTAGGGATGGGCAATACATGCAGGTCTAGCCAGCAATGCCCATATGTTGTGAATGAATTAGAAATGGGAGTAGATCACTCAGCCTTTTGAAACTGCTCTACTGTTCAATAAGATCATGGCTGATCTGATTACTCCACATTCAAGCCCACTCATGACAACTACTTGCTTATCAAGAATCTCTATATCCCTTCTTTAGAAATACTCAAGGACTCTGCTTCCACTAACTTTTGAGAGGTGAGTTCCAAAGACTCAGAAACCCTGTTGATCATACTGGGACAAACTAACACTAGACCTGCAAGGGAATTTCTGGAAGCCTGGTTCTCAACACGGGACTCCATTAACAAACACATAGAAATAGACCTTATATACAGACCACTGCTAAAACAACGGAACCAGAAGCAATGAGACTATCACACCAGAGGATCATATAAATCCAGAAAGAAGCAGAACACCAATGCTTCGATTAGAGGTTGCACTGGTATTGCCTAAAAGAGTAATGCGACATCTGCACACTACAGAACAACTGGCTTGGTGAGCTAATGAACAACTGCTTCCACAACCCAAGCTACAAATCTTTGCTAAGACCTTAGAAAGGAAGCATATTATTTAGCTAGAGAGAGGTTGCAGAATATCATGGTACAGAGAGATATAGGTGTCTTGGTACATGAATCATAAAAGGTTTCATCCAAACAGCAAGAGATTGCAAAGGCAAATGGAATATTGTAGTTTATTACAAGAAGAGTAGGATTCAAAAGTAGCGATGCTTTTTCTGCAGTGATACAGGGCATCGGTGAGACCACATCTGGGGTACTGTGTACAGTTTGGTATTCTTGTATAAGAAAAGTACAATTGCATTAGAAACAATTCTTAGAGGGTTTACTTAACTGATACCTGGGAGGGAAGGATTATCTTACAAGACAAAGTTAAATAAGCTGGACCTGTATCAATTGGAGTTTAGAAGAATGAAAGATGATCTTATTGAGGCATTTAAGATCCTAAAGGGACTTGGCAGAGTAGATGATGAAAGACTGTTTTCTCTTCTTGGAAACAATAAAACAAGGGAGCATAGTTTAAAATAAAGAATCTCTCATTTAATAAGGCAACAAGGAATTTTTTTTTCTCTTTGAGAGTTATGAGTCTTTGGAACTTTCTTTCCTCCAGTGGGGTGGAGGTAGGATCATTAAATATTTGCATGGGAAGGTTAGGTAGAGTCTTGATTAACAAGGAAGTCAATAAGTATTGGGGACGGGGTGGATTGGTGGAATGTAAAGTTCAGACTACAAGCAGATAAGCTATGATCTTATCGAAATTGGAGCAGGCTTAAGGGGCTAAATGCTTTACACCTGCCCCTAGTTCATATGCAAATACACTCTTAATGAAATCATGCTGTACACAGACTGGGGTGCTGCCATTCATACATTACAACAGTGACAACACTTCTGAAATATTTCATTGCCTGTAAAGCACGTTGTGATGCCCAGAAGTTTTTGAAGTCCCTATATAATACAAATTATTTTCTTGGAGCTTTACTACATTGTTTTTGTGCTGCCACACTTGTCTGCATTCGGTCATTTTAGTTTTCTTGAATAGTTATTTCCGTTTGCTTCCTGCGGTGAACTAATTTTGATACCCTGATATGCATCTGCTCTTTTGTTTGTGTTCAGATTCTGTTGCATTTCAGGTAACTCCATTACAAGAATATGTAAAGAAAAAAAAGAGTTGATTTGATAGATTTAGGTGCCTAAGGCACACTATGTGCAGGAAAACCAGGTCAGTTGAATTGATTTAAGGGAACTCTGCAATTAAATTTATACCTTCCAAAGAAAACAGAATATGTCCCTAATTTTAATGGCCGACTGTGAGGAATATTGAAGCATGAGTAATTTTAGAAAGATTTTCTTTTCATCAACTTCAGCAATTAGTAATCGGAACTGTGCCTGATTAGCAAATGTGCTGTAGCCCTCACCAGAAGGCACAAGCCCTTTGTTATATGGGCTGAGCAGATCGCTAAAGGATAAGGGAAGAGTTGAGGAATTCGATCCTATCTAGCAATTTGCTGCACGATTAAAATATCAGCCCACTGCAGATAGAAACCCAAGATCAGCTGTAAATGGCACATTTTCAAATATAATCCATACAGAGGCACAGTCAGCAACAACTTTTGAGCATCTGTACAGGCTGAATTCCTTTCCCCCCATCGTACTAACTGGTATATACTATTTCCAGAGTGTCTGGGGAATCCTCTGGTGCACTTAGAATTTTGACATTAAAATTGTGCAATTTGGCCAATGTTTAATTGCTATTTAATTTCATAATTTATAGGTATTTAAGGAGTGATTTTTCCAAGTCCCTACAGGTAGCAAGAGCTGAATCTTGCCATATTCTGGCAAACCCTCATTTTTGTCAAGCTTCATGGAGGGTTTCTCTCAATAAGCCCTACTGAGATTTCTCACGCTCCCACCCAAAACTCGCCTCATTAATTAGCTACCATGCAAACCTCTCCCCCAATCGTGCCCTCTCTCCCATTGCTGGCCAAATTCTCCCACTCTCCCAGCTGGAGGTTCTCACCATTGCTTGGATACTCCGGAATGGTATCCCTGGCATCTGCACTGTATTTGAAAAGCCATTGCACGTTCAGACAAGTGTTGCCATTTCTGGAGTGGCACTGCCCAGCCACATAAAGATTGCTGGATGTGATGGCAGACAAGGGGATTTTAGCCCCCTGGTTTATGCACAGGGCCCTCAAGGGCCTAATGAATGAGTTGGTGGAAAGGAGGGTCCTCCTCTTACCCCAGGACTGCCAGAGTGGTCCACCCATGCCAGCCTGCTCTGAGGTCGCCACCCGGGATAGTGTGATCACCATGCTTCAGAGGAACACCCAGTAATGCAAGACAAAGTTTAATGACCTTCTCTACTTCACCAGGGCAAGTGCCACCATCTTCTCTCCATCGCCTCACACTGACCCTAAATCTGCCAGGGCACCCACTTCCCATCAATGCTCATGCTGCACCACTCTCACAATCGCATGCAGCCTCCTGTACCTGCCACCAGCTCAGATACTGACACCACGTTGGGTATGTTAGCTAGTTTAGAGACAGGAGTACGTGCTGGTGAGCAAATCACTGGTAAATCTCTGCCCCGGCAGATGATAACCCCTTACTGTTGGCTGCACAGCTCCCTGACTGTGTTTCTGCAACTCCCGGGACTGGTGCCATTATACCCACAGAATTGACCATGATCCACTGCCCAGGCTGCAGAGCTGGGGTCATGGGCTGCATGTGGCTACTGGCCTGGACTGCACCCTGAAACATAGGTATAGGGAGTTCAAGATGGTGGTCCAGAGGAGGAAGTGGTGAGCTGGAGTTGCTGGAATTCACTCTGATTTCCATGTCAGGAATTCTCAGCATCTAGTTTATGTTCATTCCATGGTACTACAGGAACATGTTAATGAGACGAGATTTTAAAAAGGAGCAATCCCCATTAATGGGTGTTTTACCGTTCCCTAGCGAGAATCTCATCTCAGCGTCCGGGGCTTTGTTGGAAAATGCAACAAATTGCTTCCAATGTCAAGGAAGGCCTTGCTCAACCTCTCACATGATTCTCCCAGATTTCTTGCCAGCAGGGGTCATATTGTTCAGGGTCCCAAGAGATTCTATCCCTTGAGCCAGTACCACTGTATTTGGTAATATTGCAGACCCTTTCAATAAGCATTGATTGTGGCCAAATCACCTTCATGATTTAATTCTAATGTTGGTATAAAAGAAAGTGGAAAACTAAGTGATGTTTGTGTTTATCATAATTAATATAACAGCCAAAACAACAGATCTACTATATCAGTACAATCTTCTTTGTTTAAAGCCAGCCCTTCCCAAATGCTGTCTTCTCCCTTAACATGGTAAACTGTTTGTTAGTCACTGGGAAACTTTCCTTTCCAACTCAAAGCTTACTTCAGATGTATTCTTCCCCTCTAAGCCCCAAACTCATGGGCCTCCAATCTAACTCTCTCTAAGTTCACTGAAGTGGGGCATTCTCCTCCTCCATCTTCCCCAAATTCAAAGCACACTCCTTCTCTATGCTCCCAAGTTATGTGGGAGATTTTCTTCCTCTGAATCTGCCATTAAGTGAGATTTCCTTCTAAACCCCCAGTTAAAGCTCATTTCATCATCAGATCTAACTGCACAATTTCTTCTTTTTGCGTAGGCACACCCCACATCACTGCACATAAAGTAACCCTTTTAAGCGCGCTGTTGAAAGTCATCCAAATTCCAGGTACAAAAAAGACTCCCATTGAAGTGCAGCAATCCGACCACATCAAGAAAGTCAAAAAACCCATTTGTAAGCTTAATGACAGAAAAGCTACTGGGCAATGTACTTTCCTGTGATCCTTTGGAAATTGATAACTTTCCCAGTGCACTATATTTCAGGAGAGGAGGGAGAAAATTGACAAAGAAATCATGCAGATGCATCTTTTTACTAGCCACTGTACATGTATAATTTAAAATAATTAATGATAAAGTTTTACAGCATTGTAATTAACTCCTGATCACCAAATTTTAAGGACATATTACTGACTGCTCATGTTGCATCCTTCATAATCTTGAGAGCTTCCAAAGTACTACTGTTCAAATTGTGACTCTTATCAAGTTCCTTTCATCCCTCATACTCACTGACTTACTTTGGCTCCCATTCTCGCCTCAGTTTGCTTTAAAATTTGTGTTCTCATGTTCAAGTTGCTCCATGAACTCACTCTTCTCTATCTCCAGAACCTCCTTCAGCCCTACATCTCTCTGAGAAATCTGCATTCATCCAACTGCAAGCTTTTATCCATTCCCTGTATCTCGCTCCCTGCCATTAGTGGCTGTGCCTTCAGCTTTCTAAGTCCTGAGCTAAAGACTTCCCTCCCTAATCTGGCACTGCCCATAGATAACTCCAAATTCCAGGTTCCCAGCTGCACCTAGCTCTTAATGACTTCTAACCATTTCCCTTTCCATCCAAAGTTACATTTTCAAACCCACCACTTGCTAATCTCCCCTTCTTGGGCTCTGAGCCAATTTTTCCCTGATTACACAGTTGTGATGGGTATCTAATGACTTCCTGCATTATAGGCACTATATAAACACAAGATGTTGTTACATGAGGGAGGTGATTATAAATATTTGCAACATCAAAAAGATATCTCTTGTTCTCTTAAATTATTCAACTTAATTTCAGGAAACATGAGTTTCATTGGGTACATCTTGCGAGTATGGAGTTTAAACAAATGCACCAAAAGTATAAAATAAAAGCACATTTCCAAAGGAACTATAAGCAAGGATTTGGATATCATTATTGATTACACCCTGAAGGTATTCGGCCACATTGAATGTTGAAAGATCAGGTTGTATTTTGAAGGCTGTTCATAATAATATTATAACAAATTATTCCAGCCAGGTATTGATCATTGCTAAAGCCACATTTTCAATATTCTGTGGCACTTCTGGCATATCTTCTTGTGAAAAGGATACCAATCCACTACAGAGAAGTGTGACAAAGATCATTCCCTAGGTTTGAAGACATGAAAACAGTTAACTTCTTTTCATTGAAGGGAAGGCATCATTCAAGTCTTTACAATCCTGAGGCATATGCACAGTATTCCACTGGTGCTGTAAAAAATGTGAAAACAAGTGTGCAGTTGTACTGTAAGTGTAAATTTCAGATTGATAGTTATTGTATCCATTGCAAATGTGACTTACTTTCATTCAGAGTGGAGACCGAGGACTTTTCCCAGTAGGCCTAAGAGTTTTGGCACAAGTACGGAATGCGGCAATGAGACAGGATGTGCATACTCTGTTCCAGTTTCCTCTTTACCGCTGAAGGGCTCCATCATCCAGACAAGAGTGCACCTGCATGTTGGTGTGATACTAAAACAACAACCATGGGCCCCAGGAATGTGCCTTGCTATAAAGAGAAGGAGTGCTGTGACTGAGCTGGAACCAGGAGAGAAGCAGAGGGAGAGGTTCCAAACAGTGAAAGTAATCTTGTTTGCTGGGTCCAGAGAGTTGGGGACTTAAAGAGTCCCTGGGAGCTGAGAAAGGGTAAGGTGACAGATGTGGAAGGTCGCTGGAGAGGGCTAGGGATTGGAAGTCATTGAGACCTCAGTACAGCTAGAAGCCTGGAGTTTGGAGTTATCTATGGGCAGTGCCAGCATAGTGAAGCTAATTGTCTACGAAGGACCTGAAATGATGCCCAGGAGTAAATGCTGGAGTGCAGACTCAGCATTTCAGTAGGATTTAGTTTCAGGAAAAGAGACTGAATCACCTAGAAATGACCAGTCGTTAAAGCAGTTTGAGTTGGAGATGCCTTTGAGGAAAATCAGAAGAGAAGATTTGATGATCCTTCATGAGTGTTCATGAGATTTCATAACTCACAGGGTTCACTGATGCCTGGGTGGGTTTTGGACAAATCTGTGGGGTCTATCTCATGTCATATCTGTCATTTATTGTGCGCTGAGGTGTGTTTGTCTGCAATCTGCCTGTTGGTTGCCTGTTAATTTTGGATGTTAGAGTGTAAGATAGACATTGTACATTTTTTATTTCTATGACTTTGTGTAATAAAATTTATTTTTGGTTATTTAAAACTATCGAATTTTGAGGCTTTATTCTCTAAGAAAATACCTAGGCTACCAAAGTTTGCCTAGTTTTAATCAAAAAGTGACTGGTTTCCTAACAAGAACGTAATCAAACTTACGGTTGGGGGTTTGCGGGGAGGGATTCTGGTCTGGTACAGCAACAATTTGCAGCGAGCAGCAACTTGTTGATAATCTCTGGATGCAAGTGTACGGTCTGAGCAAACAACGGTCGCTGGGAACACCTGATTAAACATATGCATACGGTACCACTCCCAGCTCTTAAATGTGTCAAAAGCACAGATAAGAATGCCTGCAATCTTGATACATTTATAGAAATCAGGGTTCAAACATGTTCAGCAAGGCTTTATAAACCAGAATTGAAAGTACACTGAAGCTACACTGCCCAAGCGACAAAGTTAGTTTCTTGAAGTTGTGTCACGGTGTGCTTGCCAGACTCCAATTGGCATTGTTTTGAAGATATACCACAACTTGTAAACTAACTTATAAACTATGCTTGTAAACTAATTACACGGTGGAACTAAGGTTACAGGATAAACATATTTTGTCATGCTTCAAATGCATCTATTGATTGGGAAACAGTTTAGAGCCAATGCTGCGATTGTGTGTGTGTGTGTGTGTGTGTGTGGGTGTGTGTGGGTGTGTGGGTGTGTGTGTGTGTGTGTGTGTGTGTGTTCAGAGAATTAGTCACAATGTCCTCATTTTACTTCCAATCAAAATTCCCTTGGAGTATTGCTTCCCTGTTTGGATGGGTGAAGCAGATGTCAAGTAAAAGCAGTTCATTCCAAATTGATTAATAATTGAATAAAATTCAAGTAGTGTAGAAGTTAAAGATATGAAATAAAAGCAGGAAATGCTGGAGAAATTTGGCAGGTCTGATAACACCTATCAAGTGAGAAACAGAGTAAGCCCAATATGAACCTTCTGAATGTGAGCTGTTAATTCTGTTCCTCTCTTCACAGATCCTGCTAGACCTAATGAGTTTCTCCAGCACTTTCTAATAGGTTAGGAATATCATTTAGAGACATGAGGAGTTTGCACATGGTCTGTCAAAGCAAAGAGGATCTAGGGAAGCAAATGACTTACTTGTTCGGTAGATGAATGCAATTTTCTTGTTCCTTACTTGTTTATCTTATAAATATTTCATTCATATCTGAGACATAATTGCCTAGAATTTTACAGCACATTTACACAACGGATATATGCTGATGTCCATGCTTCACATCATCTGCCTCCCAACTTCCATCATCTAACTTTATCAGTGAATCCTGCTAGTCAATTTCAAGTCATGTACTTACTAGTATCCCTTTAACCGATTAATCCTCTTAATTATCACTAATAAATGGACCTTTTTTAAAATCCGTCTGTGGGATGTTGGCATCGTTGGCTGACCCAGATTTATTGCCTGTCAGAGACAAAAATAGCAATTGCTGGAAAAGCAAGGACTGGCAAAACTGTGGAGGGAAAACAGAGTTAACATTTTGGGTCGAGTGACCCTTCCTCAGAACTGGGGAACTGAGGAAGGGTCACTTGACCCGAAACATCAACTCTGATTTCTCTCCACAGATGCTGCCAGACTTGCTGAGCTTTTCTGCAATTTCTATTTTTGTCTCTGATTTATAGCATCTGCAGTTCTTTCAGCTTGTATTGCCTGTCCCTAGTTGCCCTTAAGAAGGTGGTGTTAAGCTGCCTTCTTGAACCGCTGCAGTCCACCTGTTGTAGGTTGACCCACAATGCCATTAGGGAGGGAGTTCCAGGAGTTTGACCCAGCGACAGTGAAAGAATGATAATATATTTCCAAGTCAGAAAGGTGAGTGGCTTGGAGGGGAACTTGAATGTGGTGGTGTTCCCATATATCTACTGCCCTTGTCCTTCTAGGTGGAAGTGGTCGTGGGTTTGGAAAGTGCTTTCTGAGGAGCTTTGGTGAATTTCCGCAGAGCATCTTGTAGATAGTACTCCACGCTGCTACTGAGCATCAGTGATGGAGGGAGTGAATGCTTGAGAATGTAGTGCCAACCAAATGGGCTGCTTGTCCTGGATGGTGTCAAGTTTCTTGAGTATTGTTGGAGCTGTACTCATCCAAGCAAGTGGACAGCATTCCATCACACCCCTGACTTGTGCCTTGTAGATGATGGACAGACTTTGGGGAGTCAGGAGCTGAGTTATTTGCTGCAGTATTTCTAGCCTCTGACCTGCTCCTGTCGCCACTGTGTTTATGTGGTGAGTCCAGTTGAGTTTCTGGTCAATGATGTCTGCCAAGATGTTGATCATGCGGGATTCAGTGATGGTAACACCATTGAATGTCAAGGGGTAGTGGTTAGATTGTCTCCTATTGGTGATGGTCATAGCCTGGCATTTGTGTGGTGTGAATGTTACTTGCCACTTTTATTGTCCAGATCTAGTTGCATTTGAATTTGGACTGTTTCAGTGTCTGAGAAGTCATGAATGGTGCTGAACATTGTGCAATAATCAGCAAACATCCCCACTTCTGACCTTATGATGGAGGGAAGGTCATTGTTAAAGCAGCTGAAAATGGTTGGGCCTAGGACACTGCCCTGAGGAACTCCTGCAGAGATGTCCTGGAGCTGAGATGATTGACCACCAACAACCACAACCATCTTCCTATGTGCCAGTATGACTCCAACCACCAGAGAATTTGCTCCCTGATACCCACTGATTCCAGTTTTGCTGGGGGTCCTTGATGCCACAGTTGGCCGACTGCTACCTTAAAGTTTCTTGTCAAAAGTCACGACTAAATCATTTTCAATGCTCACGTAAAGTTTAAGTTTTTCACTTACCAAGATATGCAAAATATGGGGAGATGATGCTGCCAATTCTGGAAGCCATGGAGCATGCCCCAAGCCCCATATTCCTCACCACAGTTGGATACAATTCAGATGTGAAAATATAGATGATTGTGTAGACTGCTGTAGCACCAGATTTACCAATTATCAACAATAGAGTGATCACAATTTGAAGAGCTGTCAAAACCAAATTAATCAATAGTTAGCATGTATTGAAAGCTAATTCAAAATTGTTTGTTTGAATCAAACGGTTTGGAATTTATTCTATTTAAAACAAAAATGCAGATCAAAAATAAACCACTCCAAGAGAGGGTAGAATTTCCTTCCTTTAAGCTGATGGAAATCAATTCAACATTGCATGCCTGGTAATCTCCACCCAACTTCTATTAACTCTGTATCATGTAATTCCTAGCTGTTTAGGATTCTGCTGTGCATCGCAATTTATTTGGTGGCATTGTACCCATTTATCTTAGCGAAATATCAATGCCTTCAACATGCATAAATCACTGGGAAATAATTTAAATTGCTTATTATGGAAAAACTAGTGGAGCAGGGAAATAAGTTGGCAGCTGCTGAATGTGTATGTATAAAAATATATAGGGTATATAGAGAAATAGGATATACTGAAGTGTGGTGGACTGGCTGCATAGACACAGTGAGGACCCAACGATTTAGTCACCTGAATGCAATGAGCACCTAGTTAATTAGTTGCAGAGGATTCAATGGAAACCTATACTTTTGTAGTAGAGTTCTAAGGATTATATAGATACAATGAAATCTTAGGAAGTTGATCCTAAGGTGTTGGTTGAAGAGTTAATGGGGACTTAGGGCAGTAAGTTGTGACTCATGTGGCTTCAGGCCTTCATCATTCAAACATAAGAGGAGTTTGTTGACTTCATGCCCCTTAAAGGTGAAAGGGAGAAGAAATTTTCTCAGCTATTGTTAATTGCCTATAGATGAACCATTCCGTTAATATAATCAAAACCACTAAAGATGGCACATCTAGTATGAAAGGGAAAGAGAGATAAATAAGAGAGACTTTTCACTTTGTTCCAAAAATACTAGCTCACATTGTAAGGTATTTTTATTGCATTATTTATTAAGATGCATTTCCTCCCAAAACCTGGAAGAAATGAATAAATGTGTCTGTTTTGTTGTTCGCTATTACTGGCAGTTGAGTAATAGCATTGCAGCTCTTCAGATATTGCATTTATGACTAAATTTTACAAACTAGCTATTCTTTCTATGAAAGTTGCCAAGCCCTGACCAGGGTAGGTGTCTGCAGAGGTGCAGTGGGGGACATATGGGGAGTTAGTTACTGAGATACAGCAAAGAGCTAGAAAGTTTGCTGCAGACTGATAATGGTGAGCTAAGCCAAGACCTTCAGAAGAAGAGCATTTCAGAACTTATGAGAGAACTGCAAAGACCTCATCAGCCCACTGAGGAAGATTGAAAACCTGTGTTTAAAATAAAATGTGTTATTTTTATGCTCACTTGAAGGAACAAACTTGACCAGAAGGAGAACACCTCCGCTAAGTATGAACATAGAAGCAGTGGTGATCCGTCGAGGTGAGGCTCGCATCAACCACCAGACAATCACAGATACCAAGAGTTCACTGGCCGCAGAGATGAAGCAGTTGATGTAGGGATCCCCATGCATGTTGGGAGTATTGAGGGATAGTCCATAGTATCCAATGCTACCAATCATCCTACGAGAGAAAAAAATAAATTATTGTTCATAATCTGTCAAATGTACAACAAAGTCAGATCATTTATACCCTGATGGCAGATCAGTCATGGAAATTTGTCACCCAGCCTGTAGTACAATGGGGTAACTTCATCTGGTTATTACGCTGATCAACTATAGTATCCACCAACAGAAAAATTGATGCTAACATCACAGAACTGTTTTCTCTCCAACAGGTATAATAAGTAAAATATTGTAAATGTTCTGTATTGGGGGACCTTTGGAAAAGTTTGCAGTTGTGGAACAAATAAATCCTCTGATAAATCCTCTGACCCCTAATGTCAGTATCAGGCCTGAGTGTTAAAGTAAACTTGACAGTAAACCAGTCATGGGGTTGGCTTGGCTGGGTGGGGTCTCAGAAATAAAGCAACCGGACTGTCTCCCAATGTGTCCCCACGTCACCGAAACATAGTTTTCCCAGAGACGGCTGTGCAGTCATGACAGCAACTCAACCACCAGCTATGGGAATGCAATTAACCTAGAAATGGAGATGTTTAACGCAGTAATGACAGCAGAACAGTGGTTCCCAGCAATCCTCCAGCATTTAATGTAGTAAAATGCTGCAAGGCACTTTACAGGAGCAATATAAAATGAAATATGACAGCAACCCCCAGAAAGAGACAGGTCTGATGTTGCCAGACAGTGGGTAAAAGGGGTAGCCTTTAATGACTTTCTTAAAATGGGAAAGCAAAGTAGAAAGATGGGTGGGAGGGGCAGGAATTTCAGAGTTAGCACCTAGGGAACTAAAGGTATAGCCACCAATGATGGCGTGATTAAAATTGAGGATAACACAAGAGGTCAGATTTCGAGAGTACAGATGTCTCAGGGTAGACCCTCTAGGCCCGAAACGTCAGCCTCTCTGCTCCTATGATGCTGCTTGGCCTGCTGTGTTCATCCAGCCCTGCACCTTGTTGTCTCAGGTTACAAACATTCTGGTTTCATCTCAAACTCCTGCTGGGAAGAAGAAATGGAGTCAAAAATTGTGTATACGCTAACAAACAGGAGGAAGCAGCTACATAGAAGGAGGTGAGGTTATGTTACAAATAAAGGGAAAAATTACTCCTGGCAGAAGATGGCGAAGTTATAGTGTTCCCACATCACAGCCTGGCTACTGAGTGTGGAATTCCTGGAAATGGATTTCCCCAGATATTATGGGTCTAATGAGTTCTTCCCTTCGCTGATACTGTGGCTGTAGCCTTTCCCTCCACCTCCCATACCTTGAACCTCAATATTACTCTCTCTGAACACAATGAGAGTGCTGCTGTCCCCATTGCTGTAGACCATGTTGTATAATATAATTGGTACCTGAAAGGGGTGACTGACATTTTGGGGTAAATTCCAGTCATCAGAGACTACTGGTGAGAGGAGCTAGTCACCAATGCCAAGCATCATATGGATAAACAATAATCTGTGTTTAATCTTAAGTCTAGCCTGCAATTTCAGAAAGGCCAATCATGTACTCAGATGTAAGTAATTAGCTCGTACGTGCTATGCAACTGGACCAATTCTGCTTAACAAGACTGAACCAGTCTTCTGCTGAAGACCGATGTGGGCATCCTCGCCCACTTGGTATCAGAAACGTAGACTACTACCAATTGTAAGGATTGGTAGTGGTGCATCTACCCATGGCATCTCGGATGGTTCTGGTGAACTCCACCACAATATATGTCAGAGTGCACTGCTCAGTTCCCTTATCCACAGACCAACCACTGTCCCTAAGTGGACAGAAAACATAGAGACAGCTAGTTCATCAGCCATATCTGTAAGATTAAGCTTGTGCACTTGGTAACATGGAGTTGGAACCTGGAAAGGGACCAGACTAATAAAAGTGACCACAAGAAAATTCCAGAGTTCAACAAGCTGCATCACATACATTGAACATGTAAATCTGTTTTGGATTCTGAATGTGTGCGTAGAAAAAGGACAAATCTGTAACTGTCAACAGGAAGGAATCTGATAAAGGCAAGAAAAGGCAAATACTGAGTAACTCTGTGATACCATAGTACACGAGCTCAATCTTACAGGAAAAGGCATATGAATTAGTCCATTTCTGAAGAAGCGTCCCGACCTGAAACGTCAACTTTCCTGCTCCTCTGATGCTTCCTGGTCTGCATGTGTTCCTCCAGCTCCACACTGTGCTATCTCTGACTACAGCATCTGCAGTTCTTGCTATCTCTAGCCGTCTCTATTTGCTGCCCAGTTAGGAACCTGGAATCTATAGAAATTGAACTTCAGTCTCCAGGATGCTACTGTGTGCAAGCCTGGAGAAAAATAGAGACATTAACAAGATTTTTTTTTTGTTTGTTATTTTCTTTGAATATTTCTCTTTGTCAATATAGAAAGTTAATTACCATAGTCCACACGTCTGTCCATTAGACAGTTCTCTCTATTAAAGGGAGACAATTGATTTTGTACAATTTGAGGGTAAGCATGGGACAAAGCAAGCAGGAAAGGCCTTCATGAACAAAATGACCAATATTGGGATTAAACCTGTGCTGTTGACTTTATCCTGCACTGTACTCTAGTCATCTCACTAACTGAGCGGTTCACTGTGCTAACCCACCCTCACCACTCACCGATCTAAAAAAAGGGGTAAAAAGTAGCTGACAAACAGGCAATGAGTTTTTTTTTTGCTTTCCGATTGGTGCAGAAAGGCAGTGCTTCACAACAATGGATGTGTTGGCTGACAAATGACTGGTGTGTGGGTACAAGTCATGTGATGAAATCTCCAGAAATAGACTTAATCGCAGGTGACAACCTTATTTCTGAGTGAAAATATTTTTGTTGTCCTAAAATCCAGGTTCAGAAGCCTATTTTTCAAGATTTAAAACAAAAATCAGCTGGATTCGTTTTTTCTGGAAAAAGACTCCCCTTAAAAAGGCTTAACTTGTCTGCATGCTCTACTTGAACTGGGGGAGAATGAAGAACCTCTTTTATTCACTTTCATCCCATGAAGTGACAGCAAAGAAAGAATACACACTGCTCTTCACTGCAAATGTTTTAAATTCCTCTTCATATGAATGGAAGTGAAATGCCTGAGAGCTCCTTGTAATCTCTTAAGATGGATATATCACCTCTGCACTCAATTGTTAAAATTTTAATGTCAAAAAAATCCAATACGTTAAATGAACTAGTGATTGCAAGGCTGAGGAATGCACTTGTAATTAAGTACCATTCAAATACTGGAGAATATTTCTCTTGTCAAAATGACCAAAGCTTTTAGGTTGCAGTGTTTCCACTTTCAGGGGTGACCTAAACTAAGATCCACAAAAATAAGATAATCGCTATAATCCAAAGAGGAATGCACGAGAAATTCCTTTGCACAGAGTGGTGAAAATGCAGAACTCCATAGATCCAGTAATGGGGGGGCCAGGTGAAGGTTTGAAGGAGAAGGGGATAGAGCACGAAACTGATACAGTTGGATGGAAATAAGATGGGAGGAACCACTCAAGTGGAGAACACATGCACAGACTGGTTAAGACAATTGATATCTTTCTGCGCTGCACAATCTATATAATTCTTAAGTTGGAGTGTGGATAGACTGTAGAATTCATTAGTACAAGGAGTGCTTAAGATGAACAACACAAATGTATTTAAGAGGAAGCTGGATAGATGTATGAGCAAGAGACAAATAGAAGGCCATGATGTGGCTGAAAGATGCTCATGTGGAGGTTGACACAAATCAATTAGGCTGATTGGCCTGATTTTATTTTGCTTTAAGTTTATAATAACTGAAGTAGAAAGATATAGAAGTACAAAGGCTTTACTAGTAGCTCAGCTTTCATTCCCTACAAAGTTGCCCTTATTTCAGTTTAAAATACGTGTTAGACCCACTATCCTCCCTTTTATACTAGATGTAAAATTCAATCAATTTGCATTTTGGAAAGGAGGCAGTACCTCCAATGCCAGTAAGTCTTTCCTTAGATAAGGGTCCCAAAACTATTCACAGTATTCTAGTCGTGGTCTGACCAGTGCCTTGTATAGTTTTAGTGAAATCTCCCTATATTTTTACTCCATTCCCTTTGAATGAAGGCCGACATTCCATTTGCCTTCCTATTACCTGATGAACTTAGATGCTAGCTTTTTGTAATTTGTGGCTGAGGGCTGACAAATCCCTCTGTTCTGTAGCTTCCTGCAATCTTTCTCCATTTAAATAATATTCAGATCGTCTACTCATCGTGCCAAAGGGCATAACCTCACATTACCCCACATTATATTCCATCTGTCAAGTTCTTGTCGACTCGCTTAACCTGTCTATGTCAGACTCTTTGTGTTACCCTCACTATTTGCCTTCCTACCTATTTCTGTGCCTTCTACGAACCTGGCTGTAGTACATTGTGGGATTATGTTCAAAAATGAGCAGGATGGGTGAGAAGCGAAAATAGCCTCTTTATTGAGCATCCACAGTAGCACAGTTTGAGGTGGCGATGGAATCCAAAGTAGTTTTACAGTAGATAGTAGGAACTGCAGATGCTGGAGAATCCGAGACAACAAGGTGCAGGGCTGGATGAACACAGCAGGCCAAGCAGCATCATAGGAGCAGAGAGGCTGACGTTTCGGGCCTAGACCCTTCATCAGAAAAGGGGGAGGGGAAGGGGGTTTTGAAATAAATAGGGAGAGAGTGGGAGGCGGATAGAAGAGGGATAGAGGAGAGGATAGGTGGAGAGGAAACAAACAGGTCGAAGAGGCGGGGATGGAGCCAGTAAAGGTGAGTGTAGGTAGGGAGTTAGGAAGGGGATAGGTCAGTCCAGGGAGGACGGACAGGTCAAGGGGGCAGGATGAGGTTGGTCGGTAGGAGATGGAGGTGCGGCTTGAGGTGGGAGGAGGGGATGGGTGGGAGGAAGAACAGGTTAGGGAGGCAGGGACGAGCTGGACTGGTTTTGGGATGCGGTAGGGGGAGGGGAGATTTTGAAACTTGTGAAATCCACATTGATACCATTGGGCTGCAGGGTTCCCAAGCGGAATATGAGTTGCTGTTCCTGCAACCTTCGGGTGGCATCGTTGTGGCACTGCAGGAGGCCCAGGATGGACATGTCGTCTGAGGAATGGGAGGGGGAGTTGAAATGGTTCGCGACTGGGAGGTGCAGTTGTTTGTTGCGAACACAGCATAGGTATTCTGCAAAGCGGTCCCCGAGTCTCCGCTTGGTTTCCCCGATGTAGAGGAAGCCACACCGGGTACAACGGATGCAGTATACCACATTGGCAGATGTGCAGGTGAACATCTGCTTGATGTGGAAAGTCTTCTTGGGGCCTGGGATGGGGGTGAGGGAGGAGGCATGGGGGCAGGTGTAGCACTTCCTGCCCCTCCTCCCACCTCAAACCGCACCTCCATCTCCTACCAACCAACCTCATCCCGCCCCCTTGACCTGTCCGTCCTCCCTGGACTGACCTATCCCCTTCCTAACTCCCTACCTACACTCACCTTTACTGGCTCCATCCCCGCCTCTTTGACCTGTTTGTTTCCTCTCCACCTATCCTCTCCTCTATTCCTCTTCTATCCGCCTCCCACTCTCTCCCTATTTATTTCAAAACCCCCTTCCCCTCCCCCTTTTCTGATGAAGGGTCTAGGCCCGAAACGTCAGCCTCTCTGCTCCTATGATGCTGCTTGGCCTGCTGTGTTCATCCAGCCCTGCACCTTGTTGTCTTAGTTTTACAGTAGCCTCTTTTATATCCAGTTATTGCATACATTAAAATTTTACACTATGGTGTCACTTAGCTGTATCTATTGTACACAGGTTTGCGTGACATGTGTCCTGGGGGAAGCAGGAGATGGTTTAACCATTTGCTAAATGCAGACTGTTAGTCCTGATGGGATTAGAATGGCTGTCTGGTCTGAGGTTTGCATAATTAAGAGGTCCTAGTCATCTTGTCTTTTAAGTTAGTAATGTTAGTATAAATACTAGACCTATATGATCTAAATAAGTGAGAAATTATACATGTACTAAATAAAAGTATAGAGGATACTAAACTGATCTCCCACAGCTGGGTCATGAGATTTCATTTACTATTGCTGGTTTTGACAGTTCTTACACATTCATTCATGCAATTTCACAGAAGCGCTGTTTTGATTGTAAATTTCTTAAAGGGGGTAGCGGCCCTGTTTAATATGTATTTAAAAAACTATAAATCCGTATGTTAGTACAAGAAGGTAGTCCTAAATAAAAGTTAGAAATAGATAGTATAGTGTTATTGAAAGAGGTAGTGTATAAGGAAATTTCAAAGAGATAAACAGCAGCAGACCATAGGGACATGCTAGTGGAGGAAACTGATGTCCTGCAACCTACTTAGGTCCCGAAAGATGGTTACTATGGGCTAATTAATATTATAATCTTTCCATAGTTTCAAGTGAGTTATGGAGATCCGATGGCGGGGTTGGCATTGTTCTGGTATTAACACTTATTCAGGGGTAGCCTGAAACAGGTTGAAACACTGCTTGCAGTACAGGGCCAAAAAGAATGGAAAGGTGTAAAGAAACAGTAATGGGATAGAAGGGATGTTTAATTTAGTTTATCTTGTAAGAGTAAAATGTACTACAAGAGCGCAGTTTTTTGAATGAGTGAATGGAAACGCGATATAGTAAACATAGAGTCCTTATGAGTGAGTTAGTTAAAAAGAGTCATAATACAATCGCTCACAACATTCACTTTCTTCATCCAAGTCATTAATACATATTGTAAATAATTGTGGCCTGAACACTGATCCCTGTGGCACTCCACTCGTTACAGATTGCCACCTTGAAATGCCATCCTTATCCCAACTCTCTGTCCTCTATCCCTGCCATGTGCGGTACGGTGGTTCAGTGGTTAGCACTGCTGCCTTATAACACCAGGGACCTGGGTTTGATTCCAGCCTCAGGCAACTGTCTGTGTGGAGTTTACACATTCTCCGTGCCTGAATGGGTTTCCACCAGGTGCTCCAGTTTCCTCCCATAGTCCAAAGATGTATAGGTTAGTGGATTGGCCATGGGAAATGTAGGGTTACAGGGATGGGGTGGTCTGGGTGGGATG
This sequence comes from Rhincodon typus, assembly GCF_021869965.1. NCBI lineage: Eukaryota > Metazoa > Chordata > Chondrichthyes > Orectolobiformes > Rhincodontidae > Rhincodon > Rhincodon typus. The sequence continues at coordinate 106,690,713 of NC_063334.1, forward strand.
CTCTTTGGAGGGTTAGTGTGGACTTGATGGGCTGAATGGCCTGCTTCTACACTATAGAGATTCTATAATATACTTCTAAAATTTCAGCCTCTACATCCATATATAACAGTGCACAGATGTGAATTTTAGTAATCTTATTCCACTTTCCATATCTCTGTTAGGTCTCTCCACATAACTGCACCTTCTAATCATTCCTATTCTCCTTGTTAGACGCCTCTATTTTCTTTGAATGGTCTTGTTAACCTTCCTAAAGTGAGCTGCACAGAATTGAACACAATACTCCACCTGAGGCCTAATGATTTGTACAAACCAGAGATTTGTTGAGACATTTTGAAAATGTCATGAGACATGGGTATTGCTGCCAGGTAAGGATGGCAGATTTCCTTTTGGGCAGGGCATTAATGAAGTGGTTGGATTGTTACAATATTCAATTATACTTTATGGTCATGATCTTGAGAGCAGCATTCAATTCCAGTTTTTTTTAATGAAATGAATTTTCATTCCCCCATGATGGAAGTTAAACCCATTCCACTCGTCTGGGCCTCTAGATTTGTAGACCACCATCCCTTCCTACGCATGACTTTAGCATGACTTCCTTGGTTTTGTTTGTATTCAATGCATAGGTTAACAAAGCCAAGTATTCCAGAACCACTTTATCAACAGATCTTTTAAAATTTGTGAATATGCACCTAGATACCTCTGCTTTCACCTCATCAAAATAGTCCATTTGGATTATACTACCTCTGCACATTGTTCCTCCCTAAAATCATCCCTTTGATCCAGATGGTGCAAGAAAAGCAGAAGTCAACTTTAAAATCTTGCCCCAGAGGCATTTTAGTCATCAATGGTAGTGGGTAGCAGGAAAGTGCCCTTCTGGGGCAGTTAATATTGTAGGGCCTATGTCATCCATGGGCTCTGACTAAGTTACCCACTGTCCACCCTGTCAGGAAAGGCTCAGAAATCACAGTTATACTAACATGGTGAAGATTGGTAATCCTGATGTCGACCACATTTTCTGAATAAAAATCGAAAGAACTGCGGATGCTGTAAATCAGGAACAAAAACAAAGTTGCTGGAAAAGCCCAGCAGTTCTGGCAGCATCTGTGAAGGAAAAAACAGAGTTAACGTTTCAGGTCCAGTGACCCTTCCTCAGAACAGTTCTGAGGAAGGGTCACCGGACCCAAAACGTTAACTCTGCTTTATCCTTCACATTTTCTGAATAGTTTCACCCAGGAAACTGAACTTTCCCTGAGATCAAAGGCAAGAGGAATTGTATCATTTGCTCACATAATTTACTCTGATAATGTGTACACTGCAGGAAGAGATGTGTTTTTATTAGTTAACCATTCAGACTCAGAATAACAGATCTTCACCGGAAGCAAGGATCTTTCCACAGCAGGAGTTCACCACAAAACAGCCACTGTAACAGTTTCTTAGCTGTGTGTTACATTAAATATCTACAAAAGAGAGAGGTAGCGAAGATGAAAGCACTTTATAGCAAACAAAATCAATCACACCAGGTCATTTAGATCTAAGGCCTGTGGTGCCTCTGAATTCAGACTATAAATTAGGATTTGTGAGCTAAAATTCCTTCACATAAATAAGATTAAAGCCAAGTTGGCTCAACTTGTTTTCGACACTGTATTAATTATGGTACATGGATATTTGACCCAAACAGTACTAAAAGTATTGGGACTGAATTCTCAGGGTCTTTGAATTTTTATACAACATCCAAAAAAGCTGCGAGGTGACTTGACAAAATGGGACTTCCCAGAATCTAGTCTACTGCGTTCGCTGCTCACAATGTGGTCTCCTCTACATTGGGGAAATGAAGCATAGACTTGGCGACCGCTTCGCAGAACATCTACTTTCTGCTCACAAAAAAGACCCTGAACTACCTGTTGCCTGCCACTTTAATGCACCACCCTGCTCCCTGGCCAACATCTCTGTCTCCAGCTTGCTGCAGTGTTCCAGTGAAGTCCAACGCAAGCTGGGGAAACAACACCTCATTTTCCGCTTGAGGACCCTACAGCCCTCCGGACTCAATATTGAGTTCAATAATTTTAGGGCCTAAACTCTCCCATGTCCCAGTCCCCCACCCCACACACCAGGCCTTGTTACCACATAGCCTGCCATTACACACCCCCTGTTGTTAGTCACTAACAGTCCCCATTAACAACTACTCACCCTCCCAGCCTGATCGTTAGCAACTCCTTTGTCTGTCCAACTGTCTTTCCCTCTCTTTGGGCTCTATCCTATTGTTTACTCCCTACCCCACCCACCTCCCTATTTTCTGCATATAAACCGACGTTTTCCCAGCCACCATCAGTTCTGAGGGTCACCGAACCCGAAACGTTAACTCTGTTTTCTCCTTCACAGATGCTGCCAGACCTGCTGAACTTTTCCAGCAACTTTGTTTTTGTTGTTGTTGTCATTTTGTTCCTGTTGTTTATGACTGATGGTTCATTCTTTAAGGAACAGAAAGATGAAATGTTCTTTGCGGGATTCTCTCAATTGGCTGCCTCTCTCCAAATAGGTTGTGCTATTCCTCACCAGGGTTTCTGGTTTTCAGTTCCCAATAAGATTACACTCCTTTCCCTTAATTGCTCATAACAATGCTTCCATTACACCATGTCTTTCAAAGAAATTGTGGGGATGCATTTGAGAATCCTTCACTTAAAGGGGAAATCTAACAGGGTAATATGATTACTGTTCTTTCAGAATATGCAAGCCTTGCTTGTGGAGTTTGCTGGGAGGGTTTTGTTCATGAATTTTCCACTCACCAGAGAAAGAAAGAAAGGATTGTGACATTCCTTTTGTCAGCTCTTATAATCAGATCCAAATAATTGTGTTCATGCCTATTCCTGTCCACAGGATCCTGGAGGGAAAAGAGTAGGAAATAAATGAATCCAAAAGGTGCGCACATCCTTCACATGGAATGCAATGCCAGAGAGGGTAGTGGAGTCGTCCTCGTAGGGTCATTTAAGCTGCTATTAGATAGGCATTTGAATGATAGTATGAGGTAGGGGTGGAGGTTAGATAGACCTTAGGTTTAGGGTAAAAGTTCAGCACAACATCGTGGGCCGAAGGGCCTGTACTGTGCTGTACAGTTCTATGTTCTATGTTCTATCCTAACAGTGCTAACACAAACTTGGTGAACCCTAATCACCATTACTGGATTTGTTTCATCTTCTCCTTTACTCCCTCCAGTTTGGAAATAATCAGTCCGGGATCCTTATTTTCTTAAGTTAGTCATTAAAAACAAAAACGCTAAATGGTGTGCAATAAGTATAAAACACATTGAAAAGATCTTAAACCCTGCATAAGGCAGTGCCAAAGAAAAACATGAACAAATAAACAAAGATACACAGTTACCATTCTACTGTATGTTGTATCAAATATTGGCCCAGGATATGTAATGCCATTTTTCCGAGCAGCATCTTTCAAAATAGCTTCAGCTTGTTCCACACGACTTTGTGTGAGCAACCACCTAGGAGATTCAGGTACATACCTACAATTTAAAGTAACAACTCGGTAAATAAGAAAAGGTAACTTCTCCTATGCAAACTGAGTGTATATTCTCTAGCCACCACACACAGTGTGGCATGAGGCATACTATATACAACAGGTAGATAGCCCACTGCCCTCCTACTTAACCCTCAACCCTCTCCCTACATTACAGGTTCAGGGAGAAGAGCAGAATGTGAGCCTAGTGCTTTGTCTGCCTTTAGGCTTATTGAGGGCCTTAAGTGGCAGGATCTTAATCTTCCCCCACTGCCATAATATACACATATGCACAGCAATGCAAGGTAGGCAACAGTGGCGAGTCCATATTATCCCCAAAGTTGATGAAAAGGCAAGGAGCAAGGGTGGGGGTGTTGCATCTTTTTGGGATGCCCTCTCTGCAGCTGGACCACTTCTTCTAAGATCATGCTCTCCCCTTTGTACATTCACACTTGGCCTCCAAAAACCTCCCTCCAAATTAATGCCCAATCTCTCCCTGGCATAAAGACCTGACTTAGCTATCCATGACACTTGTCCCTGGGCCTCCCTACTATCCTAGCAGCACTCAGCACTCTCATGCACAGCTGGAACTGCCAGAGGTGTTGTGTTATGTCTCATAGGCAAATAGGAACATTGGAATATAAGAATACGGAACTATAGGAACAGAAGCAGGCCATTCAGCCCCTCATAACTAGTCTCAAAGCTAGTATGCAATACACCTTGAAGGCACGCTCATGGTATTATCAGAATGCTATGACGAATGAGCTGATGGCATAAATGTCACAATCTCCATCTTAATGGGGCCACTTGCAACATGATATGATGAAGGAAGTGTGCAACAATTTGTGACCAAATTTTTCAGACCTAGCCCAGATATGACATTGCCCAATTGTGATGTATATGTAGATATCAGGAGCCATAGTAAACTTTCACTGAATGTTTTAGTACTATTTAACTCATGTCTAGTTTTTGTATTCTGTGAGTTAGCAAAAGCATCACCACATAAGGAAATATCTGCTTCAGAGTAAAAGCTGACCAGTGCAACAGTGACAGATCATGACGGCAGAACAGATTAGCATTCCATTTATAACAAATCAACTCCTAGTTACAGCGTCATATCATTTCAGGAACTGCTGGCCAATCAGATCTTCCAGTAGCTATTGACGCCAGGTGCTCATTCAGTGAGGGGCAGAAGTCTGATCCTTAGCTTGTTCAGGCCACCCACAGCTTAAAATTGGTACAGGGCTGTCTTTTATCAAAATGAACCTGTTTGCAAGATCCTGGCTGATTTGATTGTGGCCTCAACTCCACATTCATGCCTCCACCTGATAAATATTGACTCCTTTGTCAGTCACGAATCTACCTACCTCTGCCTTAGAAATATTCAATTACCCGACTTCCACTCCTCTTTGGAGAAGGGAGTTCCAAAGATTCATGATCCTCTGTCTTAAATGGGAGATACCCTACTCTGACATGACAATTTAACCTAAATCAATGAGCAATGAATTTACTCACAACCAAAGAGGGACATATAGAATCTCCGGGAGAGTCAAAGTGAGCAGTAACATCCTCCAGTCTCGGATGTAATATGCACAAAGTGGTAGAAGCATGTAACCAAAGGCATAAAATGTGCACACGCCAAGGGATGTGTAAGCAATCCTCTCAGATTTTCTGAGGAGTTCCGTTCCTGTTCAGTAAGAAAACCATGTAATCATGTCAATTAAATCATGAATAACTACCAAAACATACCAGACCAGGTAAGGTCATCAGGCTTCCTTCTCTGAAGGATATTACTAAACCCATTGAGTTTTTATTGATTCTTTGATTGGTTCTTTTGGATCCAAAGACACCAAAGGTTACTTTTCAAGTATAATTTCTGCTTTTTCCACTAAAAAAAATGGATGCAGCTCAGTTGGCAGAATAGCTAGTCTGCAATGCAGTCATACAAACAGCATTGGTCTGATTCCCACACCAGCCGAGGTTACCATGAAGGGTTCCCCTTCTCATCCTCTCCCCTTACCTGAGGCGTGGTGACTCTCAGGTTAAACCGCCATATCTCTCTTTTTAATGAGAAAGCCATATGGTCTGTTGGGACTATGGCAACTTTACAAATTCACTAAGAAAATGACTAATGTACCCTGATAGAACAAACAAGGTTTCAGAATTTTGTAAGAAGTGAATTTCGGAAAATTATAATCAGGTTATTCAGAGGAAGTGGTTTGATGCTGATTAAAAATTGTAATTTTCTTTAAAGGATTCGAGTGTTATGCGGAAAAGGCAGGAAGGTGGAGTTGAGGATTATCAGATCAGCCATGATCTCATTGAATGGTGTAGCAGACTCAATGGGCTGAACGGCCTACTTCTGTTTCTCTGTCTTAATAACCACATTAAAAAAAAGGAAATGTTTAAAGTAATTTTTTGCAACTACTCCTAATTATGTAGCACTTATTTATGTACAGTATAACATTGCAAATGTTTCATGGAGTATTGCGAGACTAAATCTAGTACAGTCACATAAAAAATATTTAGACAAATATTCCTACTATCTCTATTGCCAAAGAGGTTTGTTTTAAGGAGCATCTTAGAAGGGAATGAGATACAGGGTGACAGAGGAGTTACAGGAGGGAATTCCAGAGCTTAGGGTCTTGGTATTTGAAGACACAGTCACCACTAGTGGCATGATTGAAATCTAGTACACATAGAGACAGAATTGGAAGAGTGCAACTATCTCAGAGAATTTTAGGTCTGCATAGATGTTGAAATATTGTTGAACTGGGAGTCAGTACAGGTCAGTGGGAACAAGATGATGGACAAATGGGACACAGTGCAGGTCATGATAGGTGCAGCAGACTTTTGGACAACCTCAAGTTTAGGGAGAGCAGAAGGTTAGGATTAGGGACAGGGTTAAGGTTAGGGTTAGGGTTAGGTGTGGAGTAAGGGTTAGGGTTAGGATTAGGGCTAGGGTTAGGTTTAGGGTTGTGGCTAGGCCTAGAGTTAGGGTTAGGGTTAGGGTTAGGGTTAGGGTTAGGATTAGGATTAGGGATAGGGTTAGGATTAGAGATAGTGTTAGTATTAGGAATAGGGTTAGAGTTAAGGCTAGGTTTAGGGTTAGGGTTAGGGCTAAGGTTAGGGCTACAGTTAGAGTGTGGTCCAGACTTAGAGTTAGAATTAGAATTAGGGTTAGGATTAGTGTAAGGGTTAAGTTTAGGGTTATGGCTTGGGTTAGGATTGACCAGGGTGATGTTGGTAGACTCAGGCCCATATGCAACAAAACCATGGAGGAACATTTCAGCAGCAGTTAAGCTGAGACAGGTGAAGTGTTCTGAACAAGGCTCATCAGAATTCACTCTGCTTTCTCTCCACAAATGCTGAGTTTCTCCAGCAATATCTGTTTTTGTTTAAGATTTCCAGCATCTGTGGGTCTTTGTTTATTTTATCATATTCAGACTTGCATAAATAAATAAATATTTTTCAGGAATCTATTATTTTTGAGCACTGGCGCAAACCTAGCAATTGCAATTGAAGTGGAAACTTCACTCCCACACATTTTTTTAACCTCATATCAAATCTGTTTTAGCTTATCTCACTGAAATATAAAGGTAATAATGTTTTGCTTTTACCAAAGAGAAACACCTCAATATTTTCTTCAATTGTTGAGCACTTTCTAAAGTTTATTTTTATCTGCATTCTAGAGATTTCCAAATGCCAAAGTAGTTCCGTTTAGCTTTAATTAATGTTATGGGACAATTAAACAGATTGGAGGGAGAGGTAGTGTCAATCAGGTGTTACGATGGGCAATTACGATGTTAGAGATTTTATAGACAACAACTTTAAAAGGTACATCCTTGCTCTCGAATCTATAAATTGTGTTTAAAATTTTTCAAAATACAGGTATGGACAGACATTTTGGCACCTTTTGGTGCTTGTTTAAACCTTGTCAGACTCTTTCCTTTGGAGTTAATCAGTTATTAAAAGGCAAGATTCCTTCAGGGATGGCTATTAAATCTTCTAAAGGTGAAAAAACTCATAGCTTCTATGAAAATGTTAATGAGTTAGAAAGGTTCTTCAACAGGATTCCAGCACGACTGTTCCAATAAAATGCCAAGCCAACAACTCATTGGATGTTACGTGCATTCATGTTGAATTTTGACCTGTATAAAGTCTGGCCAGGAATAGCCATTTTGTGCAGGATGCCCAGGAAGAGCTCTGAGAGGCATCATTTGAGAGGGTCCTGGGCCACAGGGGCACAAAGAGGAAGGTATTCATAAATTGACTGCTTCTCTGCTGAAAATGTCCAGGTATTCTGCAAGCAGAACTAATGACAAAGAGGAAAATTTCCCTTCCTCCCAAAACTTACAAACCTGCTGGTTCCACCAGAAAGGACAAACACCAACTATTCATCTACAGAAACCACCATAGCTGGTGAATCTGCCTTCAAGTTTTAACCCTGTCACATCAGAGAGAGTTACTTCACAAAGCAATAGGCCTTCACCAATCTCAAGGATTGATCTTATTTTAATCTTTTTAAGTACCTTTCGTCCTTACCTACTTTTAATGTTTGTACATGTAGTTTAGCTAATAATATTATAACTTTTTCTTGAATAGCTATTGCTGTAGTTTTCAATAAACTAATCCTTTCTTCTAGTTTAAGACTACTGCTTCAATGGTGGGTATGTATTTTTAATTTTAATTGCACGCAGGCTGAAAGAGAGCTGCATACACACATATCAGTTCTTAGTTCACATACCATTTTGAGGAAACTCCTTTTATATAGACATGACACTTCCTTTTAACTTATTCACTTCTGGGGCATGGATGTCACTGGCTAGCCAGGATTTATTGCCTGTCCCAAACTGCCCTTGAGAAGGTCGTGGTGAGCTGCCTTCATGAACTGCTGCCATCGACCTGCTGTGGGTCGACCCACAATGCCGTTAAAGGGGGAATTCCGGGATTTTGATCCAGCAAAAGTGAAGGAATGGCGATATATTTTCAAGTCAGGATGGTGAGTGGCCTGAAGGGAAACATGCAGATGGTGGGCTTCCCATGTATCTGGCCTCATCCTTCTAAATGGAAGGTGTCAAGGGTTTGGCAGGAGGTGTCTAGGGAACTTTGGTGAATTCCTGCAGAGCATCTTGTAGATAGTTATTCTGCTACTGAGTGTCAGTGATGGATGGAATGGATACTTGTTGATGTTGTGCCAATCAAGCAGGTTGCTTTGTCCTTGATAGTGTCAAGCTTATCGAGTGTCATTGGATCAGCATTCCTCCAGACAAGTGCGGAGTATTCCAACACATTCCTGACTTGCGGTGGACAGGCTTTGGGGAGTCAGGAGGTGCAACATTCCTAGCCTCTGACCTGCTCTTGTAGCCACTATATAGTTCAGTTTCTGATCAATGGCTCATCCTAAGTCCCACAATGTTGACGTTGGAGGTTTCAGTGATGCTGATGCTTTTAACTGTCAAGGATGAGTGATTAAATTATCTCTGATTGACGATGGTCATTGCCTGGTATTTGTGTGGCATGAATATCACTTGCCACTTGTCAGCCAAGCCTGGATATTGTCCAGATCTTATCACACTTGAACCATGGACTGCTTCAATATCTGAGGAGTAATGAATGGTGCTGAACAATGTGCAACCTTTGGGGAATATCTCTACTTCTGATCTTAAGATGCAGGGAAAGTCATTGATGAGATAACAAGGTGTAGAGCTGG
>NC_063334.1:106700329-106723427 GCF_021869965.1 Rhincodon typus
CACCTATGATGCTGCTTGGCCTGCTGTGTTCATCCAGCTCGACACCTTGTTATTTCAGATTCTCCAGCATCTGCAGTTCCTACTATCTCTGATACAAAGTCATTGATGAAACAGCTGAAGATGGTTGGGCCTAGGACAACACTCTGCGGAATTTCTGCAGAGGTGTGCTAGAGCTGAGATGACTAACTTCCAACAACCACAACCATCTTCCTATGTGTCAGGTATGACTTCAACCAGTGGAGAGTTTGCCCCCGTTTCTCATTGATTCCAGTTTTGCTCGGAGTCCTTGATGGCATATTCAGTTAAATGCAGCCTTGATGTCAAAGGCTGTCACTCTCACCTCACCTCTGGAATTCAGTGCTTTTTACCATGTTTGAACCAAGGCTGGAATGAGGTCAGGAGCTGAAACTGGGCAGCTTCATAAACAGCAGGAGAGAGTCAGAGCAGAGTCATCAGCTTCACAAAGAGAAGCATGAGAAAATCAGTGATGATGGGAGATAAAAACCAATGGCAGAGAATCTATTCAACTTGGTTCTTCCTCTAAGCATCAAAACATGACACCACAGGAAAACAGGTAGGTGATTGTTCGATATTTCTTCCATGTCTTTCAACTAGCCAATTGTTTAAATCAGAAGTGATTGTAGATAAAGAGTACAAATAAGAAACACACCTTTAAAATATTTAACATCCAAATTGATTAGTACTATAAAATAGAAATGGCTAGGCTGGCAATGTGTTGTAGCTGTGGTGTTGTAGATTTGCTGAATGCTGGTGTGATCTATGTTGCTCAAACCTACAACAACTGTTCACTATTCGATAAAGTTCAGCACCAAGCAGATGAGCTGCAGTCCAAGCTGCAGACACTGCAACACATCAGGAAGTGGGGGAGGTGTACCAAAACAATGTGTTTCAGGAGGCAGTCACACTCTTTAGTTAATTACATCGAATTTGATCTGTGGTCAGGGATAGGAGGGTGTGACTGTGAGTGAGGCAGCTATTCAGATCCAGCATTTAAGTTTGGAGGACCTTCAGCTCAGCTCTTTGTCAAACAGGAGCAACGTTCTTGCTGCCAATGTGGACAAGGGGACTAACTGCAGGGAGGATGAATGAATTCACCATGGCAACATTGTCCACAGCACAAGTCAAGTGGGGTGGGGACAGAAGATAAATGCAGTTGTACTCGGAGATTGGACCTATGGGCCAAGGTGTGGCAGATGGAGTTTAATCTAGATAAATGTGAGGTGTTGCATTTTGGTAGGGCAAATCAGGGCAGGACTTCTACATCTAATAATAAGGTCCTGGGGAGCGTTGCCGAACAAAGAGGCCTTGGGGTGCAGGTTCATAGTTCCTTGAAAATGGAGTCACAAGTAGACAGGGTAGTGAAGAAGGCATTTGCTGCACTTGCCTTTATTGGTCAGTGCATTGAGTATAGCAGTTGGCAGGTCATATTTGTAGCTGTACAGGACATTGATTAGGCCACTTTTAGAATACTGCATTCATTTCTGGTCTCCGTGCTATAGGAAAGATGTTGTTAAACTTGAAAGGATTCAGAAAAGATTTACAAGGATGATGCCAGGATTGGAAGGTTGGAGCTATAGGCAGAGGCTGAATAGGCTGGGGCTATTTTCCCTACTGCGTCGAAGGCTGAGGGGTCACCTTAAAGAAGTTTATAAAATCATGACCATGATTTTATAATCCTTAGGTTGCCGGTTCATTTCCAGCTCGAAGGAGTTCCCACCTTGTGAGGGGCATGGTGGCTCAGTGGTTAGCACTGCTGCCTCACGGCGCCAGGGACCCAGGTTCGATTCTACCCTTGGGCGACTGTCTGTGTGGAGTTTGCACATTCTCCTCGTGTCTATGTGGGTTTCCTTTGGGTGCCCTGGTTTCCTCGTGCAGGCCAGGTGGATTGGCCATGCTAAATTATCCGTCGTGTTCAGGGATGTATAGATTAGGGGGATGGGTCTGGGTGTCGGTGTGGACTTGTTGAGCCGAAGGGCCTGTTTCTATGACACCAGCGTGGCACATCAGGCCATTGCATCAACTACAATCACTGAGCTCATTTCATCTGGTGATGTCTCCCACCACCCCCTAACCCGACCTGTCCAAACTGATAGTCCACCAGCCCCACACAGTTCACTTCTACCTCCTTCCAAAAATCCACAAACAGGACTGTCTGGGCAGACCCATTGTTTCAGCCTGCTCTTGCCCCACGGAACTTATCTCTTCCTACCTTGAGTCAGTCTTTTTTCCCGTGGTCCAGTCCCTGCCCACGTACATCTGTGATTCGTCTGACGCTTTGTGCCAGTTTCAGAATTTCCAGTTTACAGGATCCAGCCGCCCCCACTTTACCATGGACGTGCAATTCCTTTGGATGGCCTCAGGACTTTCCGCTTCTTCCTGGAACAAAGGCCTGAGCTGTCCGCATCCACCACTAGCCTCCTCTGCTTGGCCGAGCACATCCTCACCCTGAACAACTTCTCTTTTAACTCCTGTCATTTTCTTCAGGTCAAAGGGGTGGCCATGGGTACACATGCGCCCCAGTAATACCTGTCTCTTTGTGGGGTATGTAGCAAATTCCTTGTTCCAGTCCTATTCTGGCCCCCACCCAGAACTCCTTCTCTAATATATCAATGATATCATCAGTGCTGCTTCCCTCTCTCATCTGGAATTGGAAAAGTTAATTGATTTCGCTTCCAATCCCCACCCTGCCCTCACTTTCACCTGGTCTATCTCTGACTCCTCCTTTCCCTTCCTCAACATCTCTGTTTCCATTTCTGAGGATAGACTGGCCGTGTTCCAATGAGGCCAACTTCGACGAAGGACCCTCCAAAATGTCCACCATCTTCCTCAGCCGAGAATTCTCCAGCACCATTATTGACAGGGCCCTCAACCAGGTCTGACCCATTCCCACACTTCTACTCTCACTCCCTCTTTTCCCTCCTGTAACAGTGATAGGGTTCCCCTTGTCCTTACCTACCATCTCACCAGCATCCACATCCAGAAGTTCATCAGCCACCATCTCCAGCGAGATGCACCACCAGACACATATTCCCCTCTCCTCCTTTGTCTGCCTTCCGCAGGGACCGTTCCCTCCGGGACAACCTGGTCCACTCTTCCTTCACTTCCAACACCCCCCCCAACAGCCCCATGGCACCTTCCCCTGCAATTGCTAAAGGTGTAACATCTGCTCATTTACCTCCTCCCTCCTTAGTGTCCAAGGGCCCAAACATACCTTCCAGGTGAAGCAGCAGTTTACCTGCACTTTCCACAATCTAGTCTACTGCATTCGCTGTTCACAATGTGGTCTCCTCTACTTTGGGGAAACAAAACGTAGGCTGGGTGACCGCTTCACAAAACATTTACATTCTGCTTGCAAAAAAGACACTGAGCTTCCCATTGCCTGCCACTTTAACACAACACCATGTTCCCTTACCAGTATCTCTGTCTCAGGCTTGCTGCAGTGCCCCAACGAAGCTCAGTGCAAACTGGAAGAATAGCACCTCATTTTCCACTTGGAGACCCTGAAGTCCTCCAGACACAATATCAAGTTCAATAATTTTAGGGCCTGAACTCCCCTTGTCCTAGCTACTCGCCACACACACCAAGTTTTGTTATCACATAGCCTGCCATTACATGCTACCTATTGTTAGCCACTAACAGTCTCCATTAACAGCTATTCAGCCTCCTAGCCAGATCTTATCCACTCCTTTATCTGTCCAACTGTTCTTCATTCTTTGGGCTCTATCCCTACGTATCGTTTACTCCTTACCCCTTCCCCTACCCTATCTTCTGCATATAAACTGACATTTTTCTATATCACCTGAGGAAGGGTCACCAGACCTGAAACGTTAACTTTGATTTCTCTTTGCAGATACTGCCAGATCTGCTGAGCTTTTCCAGCAATTTCTGTTTTTGTTTCTGATTTCCAGTATCTACAGTTGTTTTGGTTTTTATAAAATCCTGTGGGTCATGGAAAGGGTGAAAGGTCAAGGTCTTTTCCCCAGGATAGGGAAGTCCAAAACTAGAGGGCATAGGTTTAAGGTGAGGGGGGAAAGATTTAAAAGGGGCCTAAGGGGCAACTTTTTCACACAGAGGGTGATACATAGATAGAATAAGCTGCTAGAGGAAGTAATGGAGGCTGGTACAATTACAATGTTTAAAAGGCATTTGGATGGGTAGTTGAATAGGAAAGGTTTAGAGGGATAATGCTGGAAAATGGGACTACATTAATTTAGGATATCTGGTTGGCATAGATGAGTTAGTCCGACGGATCTGTTTCTGTGCTGTACATCTCTGTGATTCAATGACTCTAAAAGGTAGCATAGTTAGGGGAACAGATACTGTCCTCTGTAGTAAAGACAGAGTGTCTTGACGGTTGCCTACCTGGATGCAAGATTAAGGACATCTCTTCTGGGTGGAGAGGAACTTGGAGTAGGGTGGGGGGTAAGGATCCTCAGTTATTGTGGTACATGTAGGTACCAATGAAATAGGTAGACCTAAGAAAGAGGTCCTGCTGAGAGATTTTGGGTTAAATTGAAAAGCTGAAACAGAATGGTAAGAATCTCCCAGTTACTACAGAGCCACATGTTAATTGACATAGGATAAATAAGGTTAGTGAGTTAACTGCATGAGTCAAATACTGGTGTGGGACAACTGGGTTCTTATTAGTGTGACAGTGACATTAGCACTGGCGATAGAGAGTTAGGATGGGCTTCATTTAAACCATGTTAGGAAAACTGTCATACTGAATAGTATAATGAGCAGTGAAGGTAAGGTTTTAAAATACTTGTAGCGGGGTTCATTTGAAGGGAAGTTTAAAAAATCAAATAGAAACAAGAGAATAGAAGTACAGGGTAGGGAAGAGGTGAATGAAAATGTTTGACAGGAAGGAGTGGTACATAAATACAGAAGTGTGCAGTAACAATTAGAACCGGAGAAAGCAATAATGGTTAAAAAAAATCAAAAAGGTTAAGTCCCTTTCTCTGAATGCTCACTGCATTTGCAACAAGATTAATGAGTTTACAGCAGAAATAGAAATAAATGAATATGTCATGATAGCTATTGCAGAGACATGGTTACAGGGTGACAAAGATTGGGAACTCTATTCGAAGATATTTAATGTTCCAGAAGAATAGGCAAAAAAATATAATTGCTTTGTTAATAAAAGAATGTATCATTGCAGTGGTGAGTGGTTATATAAGTGTAACAAGTCATGAATGGAATCAGCTTCGGTAGAAATAAGGAACAACAAGGGAAAGACGTCATGAGTGGGACTCATCTACAGACCCCCAAAAATTTGTTTCTCTGTAAGACAAAGTATAAATTGGGAAATAGGGAGGTGTGTATGAAGAGCATTACAATAGTCATGGGTGGTTTTAATCTGCATACTGACTGGATAAATTAGATGGTTATGGAAGATTAATTTCTCAAGTGCATCAGGGATTGCTTGTTAGAGCAGTATGTTGCAGAACCTAAACCGGAAAAGGGTATTTTAACTTGAGTAAGATATAATGAGGTAGGCTTAATAAGATATCAGGTAGCTAAGGATACTCATGGGATAATGATCACAACATAGCAGAAAGTCAAAAACAGCTTGAGGGAGAACAACTCAGGTCTCAAACCAAGGTCCTCAACTTAAAATAAGGGCAATTATAGAGCTATGAAGAAAGAGTGGTCTAAAGCAGGCTGGGAAAATAGACCAAGGCTGTCAGTGGATATCAGTGGCTAATGGAATGTTTAGTGTGAGAGGATTTGAGTACAGGATTAATGAATTCTTGCTTCAATTGCCTCAAAGAGTTTGGTTTGACCATACCTGGAGACTGTGCGCAATTATGGTCTCCTTATCTCAGGAAATAAATTATTGCCATCGAGGGAGTACATAGAACATTCATCAGACTTCTTCCTGGGATATAAGGATGGTCCTAGGAAGAGCGATAGGGTCTGTATTCTCCAGGGTTACGAAGAGTGTGAGGTGATCTCATGGAAACTTACAAAACACTTAAAATGATAGACAGGGTAGAGGCAGGTAAGTTCTTTCTCCTCATTCAGGAGTCTAGAACCAGAGGCACAATTTAATATTAAGGGGGATGACACTTAGATCTGAGATGAGGAAAAATCTTTCCATTCAGATAGTTGTGAACCTTTGGAATTCTCTACCACAGTGAGCTGTAGAAGCTCAGTCTTTGAGTGTGTTTAAGGCAGAGTTTGATAGATTTCTGATTACCAGGGCATATAGGGTTAAGGGAATAGAATGGGTAAAGGGCAGTGAAGTTTTCAATGATACCATGATCGTATTGAATGGCACAGCAAACTTGCTGGGCACAATGGACTACTGCTGTTTCTATGTTCCTACGCCATTCACACCTCCTCCATACACATCCTTTGTTTCATTTCTTGTCCTGTTATTTCATTTCAGCCTCACACTATCAATCTTCTTGTCTCTTAATCTAAAGAAGGGTCCTGATAAAAGGTCCTGATCAAATTGAAACACTAACTCTGTTTATCTCTCCACATATTCTCCCAGAACTGCTGAGTATTTCCGAGACAACAAGGTGCAGAGCTGGATGAACACAGCAGGCCAGCAGCATCACAGGAGCAGAAAGGCTGACGCTTCGGGCCTACTGAGTATTTCCAACATTTTCTGTTTTCTGTTCCAGATTTTCTGCAATTGTTTTCTACAACCTTTGAGCTGCAGGTAAGGGCATCATCTTTTTGTCAATGTTTAGAAGGAGAACAAAAATAAGGGAGGAAAAGTTCAATGAACAGTATTAAAATTGTAAAGTGTTATAATAATTATTAAAGAATGCAAGGATTCTCATATTTTTATTGTGAGGGTGTTTAATCTATAGGGATTTTGAAAAGTTATTCAATTTTCTCAAATCTTGCATCTTCTGTGTTCATTTTACAGGTTTGTTAATGTTTGAAAACCTGTCCAACTGCTTTTAGTTTACCATGAAATCAATTTTCAGAAATGCCATGTAAATTGATCCACAACTTACAAAGGCTGTTGCATGTGTTGTTCTCTGTGATCATGCTGCCTGTTATGGCTATGATTTATTATTGAACTCATCAAAGAAAATCTTATGTTTTCTATGCAACAGTGAACCTACATATTAAAATCAAAGTCATCACTGGGTTAGTAATCTCAGGAACAATATAGATAATAACACTCAGAAGAGAAAAACAAACTACCTTGCATTTTGTATAGCTGCTAATCACATCAATGAAACATCCCAAATTTTTACACACAATTATTTTTCTGGAAAGTAATAGTGGTTATGGGGAAACTATTATCTGCTAGCCCACAAACACGAATAAAAGGAATAATTTGCTATTTTCTGGGATTTATTTTTGTTCTCCTGAGGAACAAAACAAGAAAATCATCAGGTGAACTCCCTGTACTTAAAGTGTCCACCTGAATTGTGAATGGGACCTCAGTTAAAGTAATGAGGGGTAATACCATTGAAAATGCCCTCTCTATGCTGTAGGCAAATATCAGTCAAGGTTATGAGCTCAAGATCCATAGGTAATTATTTGGTAGGTCTGATAGGAGATTGGAGTCTACAATGTATCTTGGATGTTTATTCAGTGTCTATAAATCAGGCTACCTGTGTAATTCTACAATTATTTCAATTTTCAGGAGTAAACCTGCCTGTTTGCTCCTTGTAGAGTAATGTACACTACAACAGTGAAGCAAGAGTGAACATTCTTCAGTATTGTTATGCTTCAGGGCATTAAAAATTTAAATTTACAATGTTCAAAAATGCTTAAGCTGCCAGAGGAAGTGGTAGAAGTGAATACAAATACAATATTTAAAAGATATTTGGACTGGTGCAAAGGAAAGGTTTAGAGGGATGTGAGACAAATGCAGGCAAGTGGGACTAGCTCAATTTAGGAAACCTGGTCAGCATGGACGAGTTGTGCCAAAGGGCCTGTTTCTTGGCTGTTTGCCTCTGAATTCTTTGACTTTTTCATTTGGCGAATGATGACATGCCAAGCTAAAAGATGTTCTGCAGTCATAAGCGTTTGTCAATTTAGTGTGGGAAGTTATTTGCTAATTTTTTTCCAGATAATATCCTTTACCTCCCAAGGTGTTCTCTACCTTGATTTCTATCCTTTAAGCCTTTGTTTTGTCTATTTCTGTCTTGTGCAGATATTATTGTTCATACTGTTAGGGGCAGGGTGTAGCACTTCTGTGTCAGAAAGCTGGAAAGCTTCCAGGATGTTTTACTGTCATATAACGTGGTGGTGATGTCCAGATACGAGAGAAACTACTGGAAAAACTAACCAAACTGACAGCATTTGACAATGGCTTGATGAATCTAAGATTCCACACTCTAATTCTTTATTCACAATTTTTTCACAATTCTTGAGGGAATGGTTGAAACTCAGGGACTTAGTCGGGCAAGATGGAATTTTTCGGTGGTGACCTGACTACATTGTCTCCTTGTTCCCTTCTTGTAAAGATCCAGAATGTTACCTGTACATTTTCAAAGGACTGCACTGAGCTCATCTTCTTGCACAGTCCCAATGAACATGAGACTAAAACTCAAGAAATTGCTGCCCACCCATTGCCCCAATACTGAGCTCAACCACTTCAGCCCCAAACCACCCTTCCCAATGTCACCAAGTAGCACTTTCTGCAGTAATCCATGACACCTCAGATCCATCCTTCCATTTCTTCAACGTCCCATCACCTTTATCATCCCTTTTGTAATTTAACCATTCCTGCTCTTTACAGACCTCTCCTTTTATTCTTTCCTCCCCTCCTCTCCCCACTTTTCCTGCTTCTGTCTTTTTTTTTCTGCATTGTTAAACCTGCTTTACGGTCCGGATGAAAGGTTATCAAGCTGAAATATCAATTCTGCTTCTCCCTCCACAATGCTGCCTAGTCGACCAAGTGTTTACAGCAATCTCTATTCTTAGTTCCTTTGAAATAAGCTAGGAATACAACAAAAAGCTAACTTACCAAGAACGAAAGCAGCTACATAATGTGCGATATCTCCAACACCACCAAAAAAGTACAGCACGCAGAACATTTCCCAACTCTGAGAGGTCAGCTGAATTAAGCTTAAGATTGTCTGTAAGGCTACGCCTCCAAAGAGAACAACTTTTCTTCCATACCTGAAAAGAACAAGCATGTAATAATTTCAAAATGATGCTACAGCCTTTCTTTCATGCCTTTGCATGACAAACCCGATGTACCTAACATCAATATATGAACATATAATTATACAAATAAGGAGCTGGAGTGAACCATTCAGCCATTTAATGAGATCATGACTGATTAGATTTAACATCAAATACACATTCCAAAAGGCTCCAATAACCTTTCAGTCCATTGCTTACCAATTGTCAACATGGCTGCTGCTGTTCTAGAACATAGAACATAGAACATTACAGTGCAGTACCGGCCCTTCGGCCCTCGATGTTGCGCCGACCTGTGAAACCAATCTGAAGCCCATCTAACCTAAACTATTCCATTATCATCCATATGTTTATCCAATGACCATTTAAATGCCCTTAAAGTGGGCGAGTCTACTATTTTTGCAGGCAGGGCATTCCACGCCCTTACTGCTCTCTGAGTAAAGAACCTACCTCTGACATCTGTCCTATATCTATCACCCCTCAATTTAAAGCTATGTCCCCTCGTGCTAGCCATCACCATCCGAGGAAAAAGGCTCCCACTGTCCACCCTATCTAATCCTCTGATCATCTTGTATGTCTCTATCAAGTCACCTCTTAACCTTCTTCTCTCTAACGAAAACAGCCTCAAGACCCTCAGCCTTTCCTCATAAGACCTTCCCTCCATACCAGGCAACATCCTGGTAAATCTCCTCTGCACCCTTTCCAATGCTTCCACATCCTTCCTATAATGCGGTGACCAGAACTGTACGCAATACTCCAAGTGCGGCCGCACCAGAGTTTTGTACAGCTGCAACATGACCTCATGGCTCCGAAACTCAATCCCTCTACCAATAAAACCTAACGTACTGTACGCCTTCTTAACAACGCTAGCAACCTGGGTGGCAACTTTCAGTGATCTATGCACATGGACACCGAGATCTTTCTGCTCATCCACACTACCAAGAATCTTACCATTAGCCCAGTACTCTGTATTCCTGTTACTCCTTCCAAAGTGAATCACCTCACACTTTTCCGCATTAAACTCCATTTGCCACCTCTCAGCCCAGCTCTGCAGCTTATCTATGTCCCTCTGTAACCTGCAACATCCTTCCGCACTATCCACAACTCCATCGACTTTGGTGTCATCCGCAAATTTACTAACCCATCCTTCTACGCCCTCATCCAGGTCATTTATAAAAATGACAAACAGCAGTGGCCCCAAAACAGATCCTTGAGGTGCACCACTAGTAACTGAACTCCAGGATGAACATTTCCCATCAACCACCACCCTCTGTCTTCTTACAGCTAGCCAATTTCTGATTCAAACCGCTAAATCACCCTCAATCCCATGCCTCTGTATTTTCTGCAATAGCCTACCATGGGAAACCTTATCAAATGCTTTACTGAAATCCATATACACCACATCAACCGCTTTACCCTCATCCACCTGTTTGGTCACCTTCTCAAAGAACTCAATAAGGTTTGTGAGGCACGACCTACCCTTCACAAAACCGTGTTGACTATCCCTAATCAAATTATTCCTTTCGAGACGATTATAAATCCTATCTCTTATAATCCTTTCCAACATTTTACCCACAACCGAAGTGAGGCTCATTGGTCTATAATTACCAGGGTTGTCTCTACTCCCCTTCTTGAACAAGGGGACAACATTTGCTATCCTCCAGTCTTCTGGCACTATTCCTGAAGACAATGACGACATAAAGATCAAAGCCAAAGGCTCTGCAATCTCCTCTCTAGCTTCCCAGATAATCCTAGGATAAATCCCATCCGGCCCAGGGGACTTATCTATTTTCACACCTTCCAGAATTGCTAACACCTCCTCCTTATGAACCTCAATCCCGTCTAGTCTAATAGACTGTATCTCAGTATTCTCCTCGACTACATTGTCTTTTCCCTGCGTGAATACTGACGAAAAATATTCATTTAGCACCTCTCCTATCTCTTCGGACTCCATGCACAACTTCCCACTTCTGTCCTTGACCGGCCCCAATCTTACTCTAGTCATTCTTTTATTCCTGACATACCTATAGAAAGCTTTAGGGTTTTCCTTGATCCTACCTGCTAAAGACTTCTCATGTCCCCTCCTGGCTCTTCTTAGCTCTCTCTTTAAGTCCTTCCTGGCTAACTTGTAACTCTCAAGCGCCCTAACTAAGCCTTCACGCCTCATCTCTACATAAGCCTCCTTCTTCCTCTTGACAAGAGATTCAACTTCTTTAGTAAACCACGGTTCCCTCGCTCGACCACTTCCTCCCTGCCTGACAGGTACATACTTCTCAAGGACACGCTGTAGCTGTTCCTTGAACAGGCTCCACATTTCAATTGTGCCCAGCCCCTGCAGTTTCCTTCTCCATCCTATGCATCCTAAATCTTGCCTCATCGCCTCATAGTTGCCTTTCCCCCAGCTATAACTCTTGCCCTGCGGTATATACCGATCCCTTTCCATCGCTAAAGTAAACGTAACCGAATTGTGGTCACTATCACCAAAGTGCTCACCTACCTCCAAATCTAACACCTGGCCTGGTTCATTACCCAGTACCAAATCCAATGTGGCCTCGCCTCTTGTTGGCCTATCTACATACTGTGTCAGGAAACCCTCCTGCACACATTGGACAAAAACTGACCCATCTGAAGTACTCGAACTATAGCGTTTCCAGTCAATATTTGGAAAGTTAAAGTCCCCCATAACAACTACCCTGTTACTTTCGCTCCTATCCAGAATCATCTTTGCAATCTTTTCCTCTACATCTCTGGAACTTTTCGGAGGCCTATAGAAAACTCCCAACAGGGTGACCTCTCCTTTCCTGGTTCTAACCTCAGCCCATACTACCTCAGTAGACGAGTTGTCATCAAACGTCCTTTCTGCCACCGTAATACTGTCCTTGACTAACAATGCCACACCTCCCCTTCTTTTACCACCTTCCCTGATCTTACTGAAACATCTAAACCCCGGAACCTGCAACAACCATTCCTGTCCCTGCTCTATCCATGTCTCCAAAATGGCCACAACATCGAAGTCCCAGGTACCAACCCATGCTGCAAGTTCACCCACCTTATTCCGGATGCTCCTGGCATTGAAGTAGACACACTTCAAACCACCTTCCTGCCTGCCGGTACATTCCTGCGACCTTGAAACCTTATTTATGACCTCACTACTCTCAACCTCCTGTACACTGGAGCTACAATTCAGGTTCCCATTCCCCTGTTGAATTAGTTTAAACCCTCCCGAAGAGCATTAGCAAATTTCCCCCCCAGGATATTGGTACTCCTCTGGTTCAGGTGTAGACCATCCCGTTTGTAGAGGTCCCACCTACCCCAGAATGAGCCCCAATTATCCAGGTATCTGAATCCCTCCCTCCTGCACCATTCCTGTAGCCACGTGTTCAACTGCTCTCTCTCCCTATTCCTCGCCTCGCTAGCACGTGGCACGGGTAACAAACCAGAGATAACAACTCTGTTTGTTCTAGCTCTAAGCTTCCACCCTAGCTCCTTGAATTTCTGCCTTACGTCCTCATCCCTTTTCCTACCTATGTCGTTGGTGCCTATGTGGACCACGACTTGGGGCTGCTCCCCCTCCCCCTCCCCCTTAAGGATCCCGAAAACACGATCCGAGACATCACGGACCCTGGCACCTGGGAGGCAACACACCAACCGCGAGTCTCTCTCGTTCCCACAGAATCTCCTATCTGTCCCCCTAACTATGGAGTGCCCAATGACTAATGCTCTTCTCCTCTCCCCCCTTCCCTTCTGAGCAACAGGGACAGACTCTGTGCCAGAGACTTGTACCCCATGGCTTACCCCTGGTAAGTCATCCCCCCCAACAGTATCCAAAACGGTATACTTGTTTTTGAGGGGAATGGCCACAGGGGATCCCTGCACTGTCTGCCTGTTCCCTTTCCGTCCCCTGACTGTAACCCATCTACTTTTTTCCTGTACCTGAGGTGTGACTACCTCCCCGTAACTCCTCTCAATTACCCCCTCAGCCTACCGAATGATCCGAAGTTCATCCAGCTCCAGCTCCAGTTCCCTAACACGGTTTCCGAGGAGCTGGAGTTGGGTGCATTTCCCGCAGATGAAGTCAGTGGGGACACTAGTGGTGACCCTTACCTCCCACATTCTACAGGAGGAGCATACAACTGCCCTAACATCCATTCCCACTGTTCTGAATTCCCAAACAGACAAATAAAAAAAAAACTAGTAGCCTTACCAGATCAGTGCTCAGAACCTTTTTTTTTGGTTAGAGGAGGAGGATGGGTGGGAGACACTACCTAGGTAGTGTTTCGGGTAAAGCAACCGCCCAAATATATTACCTCACTTACTCCAAAAATGGAGTCACGCGAGGTAAGACTTTTATAATCGAAAAGCTCACCTTCCCAGGCTGCCCTCGCACTTCCTCCCGGACTCCCGCCGCTGAAACAACTGATTGGAGGATCTGAAACTGAGACTTTGTGCATTAAGACTGGGGTCAAACATTGCTGTATGACTGCCCCCTCCTTTTTCATCATCTAAGATTGGATGTCATGATCCAACATCCTCATATATCTCATGGATATATACAACACAGCAGGAGGTCATATGGCCCATTGTGTCCACCTTGGTCAACAAAAATCTGGCTACTCTCATCCCATTTTCCAGCCCTTGGTCTATAGCCCTCAAGGCTATGTCAAGTGAATATCTAAAAACTGCATAAATGTTAGAAGAGTTTCTGATTCAACCATCCCTTCAGACAGGTGTTCCAAACTCCCACTGCCCACTGACTGAAGTAAATTCCTCTTAGCTTTCTACCTCTCACCTTACATCTATACCCCCGGTAACTGACTCTTCTAAAAATGGAAAAAGTGCTTCCTATCCATCCTCACAATCTTATACATCATTGCTTGGTTCCCTCTCACCATTCACAGCCCCTGGGAAAACAACACTGACCTATTTAAGCTTCCCTCCTGACTCAGAGTCTCCAGCCCAGGCACAAATCTTCTCTGCACCCTCTCTTTTGCACACAGATTATTTTCATAATGTGGCGACCAGAATTGTATGCAGCACACCAGTTGGGGCCTAAACAGCATTTTATACAATTCCAGCTCCTTGTTCTTGTGTTCTATGCCTTAGCTGATAAAGGCAAACATTCCATATACCTTTTTTAACCAACTTATTTCCATGCCCTTTTTTTTTCTGATGAAGGGTCTAGGCCCGAAACGTCAGCCTTTCTGCTCCTATGATGCCGCTTGGCCTGCTGTGTTCATCCAGCCCTGCACCTTGTTGTCTCAGATTCTCCAGCATCTGCAGTTCCTACTATCTCTATTTCCATGTCCTAATACTTTAGGAATTGTGGATATGTACATTAAAGTCCCTCTGATCTTCAATACTATTCATAGTGTAATCCCTTGCCTTGTTACCCCTCCACAATATCATTACCTCACACTTTTCTAGGTCAAATTCCATTTGCCACTGCTCTGCCCACTCAACCAGTCCACTGATATCCTTCTACAGTTTGCGCCTTTCCTCCTCATTGTTTACCTTGCTACCAAATTTCATGGTATCAATGAACTTTTTGATCACAACCTCTACATTTCAGGCCAAATTATTAATGTACACCACAAACAGTAAGGGCCCCAGCACCAAGTCCTGCAGAACTGCACACAAAACAGTCTTCCAGTCATAGAAACTCTGTCATCACCCTCTGTTTCCTATCTCTCAGCCAACTTTGAATCCAATGTGCCATTTTTCCCTCAGATCTCATGGGCCCTTCATTTTGTCACCAGTCTGGAATAGAACCATAGACTCCCTACAGTGTGGCCGTTTAGCCTATCAAATCCACACTGACCCCCTGCAGAGCATCCCATCCAGAATAAGCCCCCATCCTATCCCTATAACTCTGCATTTTCCCTGGCATAATCCACCTAGCCTACACATCCCTGAACACTACAGGCAATTTAGAATGGCTAATCCACCCAACCTGCACTTGGATTGTGGGAGGAAACCCGAGCACCTGGCTGAAACCTACCCAGACACAGGGAGAACATGCAACCTCCACACAGACAGTCAGCTGAGGCCGGAATCAAACCTGGGTCCCTGGTGCTGTGAGGCAGCAGCATTAACCACTGAGCCACCATGCAGCCCCACGAGGCATGAGGCACCTTATCAAAAGCCTCGCTAAAGGCCAGGTAGATCACATCAAATGTATAACCCTCATCAATATTGTTGAATCCTGTACCTGTCTGAAAGTTGTCCTGAAATAATCGAGCCACACAATACTCCCAGGAAAAAGATTGATGTGGTAAATGGTCCTTTCCAGCCATTGTCGCACACCAAGTCCCACTGCAGGGAAGAATAAACATCATCAAAGATATCAATACAAAGATTTTGTTTTAAATTTCAGGATGTGGCCACGATACATCTGTAAAACCCTTATGCAATAACCTAATTTTGATTAATTTTTTGAAACAATTGCAGGAGATTTTTTCCAGTGTCATTTAGAGGTGAAATATATATTTGTCAAAGAATAGAGGTGTCTGTCACATTATGCATTATGTATTAATCTTCCTCAAAAGGTAGAGCTGGGCCTATATGAAACAACCTGAATAGACAATAAAGTTGCTACTTACGTATCATGTGTGATTCTGCTCACCCTCAGGATGTAATTTGCATTAGTGAGTATATCGAGGAAATCCAGTTCTGAGGAAAGATTGGATAGGCTGGGGTCACTCTCTTTGGTTCAGAGGTATGTGAGGGGAGGTTTGATTGTGATGTAAAAAATTATGAGGGCCCTGCATAGAGTAAATAGCAAGGACTATTTGCCTTAGAGAAGTCAATTAATAGGGGGCATAGATTTAAGGGTTTGACAGAAAGATTTGAGGGGAGAGGAGGAATTTCGCTGCTCATCCACCAGCCTGCTTAAGTCTTTTAGAAGTTCATCAGTTTCCTTCTAACAGTTCACAATACTTTGATGTTTTATATCTAAACATTTGGAAATATTGCCAAATCTACGCCAATAATATAAATCAAGAAAACCAGTAGTTGACATACAAACCCCTAGGTAACTCTACCATATGGTTTCCTTGAGACTGAAAAGCAACCATTCGTTGCCACTCTTGGTTTTCTGTTACTTAGCCAACTTCATACCGATACTACTGTGGTCCCATTTATCCCACGTATTTCAAATTTTCTGGTAAGTCTACTATGTAACACATTATGATCCAAAAGAGCCAAATTCACTGAACGACCATAATAAGAAAACCAACGGACAAGATTTTACTTTTAACAATCAAACCAAAACCAGTGGGATAATAATCAAGAGCTTCAGGCTAATGTTCTGGGGACATGGGCTCAAATCCTAACATGGCAATTGGTGAAATTTGAATTCAATTAAAAAACACCTGAAATTTAAAACGAGTGTAATGGTAACCACTGTTGCTTATGTAAAAACCCATCTGGTTCACTAATGTCCTTCAGGAAGGGAAATGTGCCATCCTTACCTGGTCTGGCCTACACGTGACTCCAGAGTCACAGCAATGTGGTTAACACTTATCTGCCCTCTGAAATGCTTTAGCTGGCCATGTAGTTCAAGGCCAATAAAGGATGGGCAGTAAATGCTGACCTTGTCAGTGACGCACACATCCCACATATGAATGAGAAAAACACAAATTAAACATGAGCTAACTGACACATTACAGTCAAGAGAAACTCTAAATTACAAATTATCAGACCAATGATGAATTGTGCAGAACTACTGGGCAGTCCACTTGGCATATTTGGCATTAATTGTAGCCACAAAAACTTTCAAAGTCCCGAAACTTTTCATGCAGAATTCCACCATCTGTTCTTTCAGTCACATTTTCCCCAACTTGAATGACTTAAGCAGGGGATTTTCCACTGATCCCACCTCCAAAGATTGTAAAGATGGGGCAGAATCTTACAAGGCTCTGAGTGACATACGCTATGGCGAGGTGAGTTGTAGAATCGGGCAAGATGGTCACCTTGACATCGAGATCATCTTGTCACAACGTCCTCGCTTTACCCCAACAGTGTGGTGGGAAACCCAGCAGAAAGCTGCAGGTTCCCAGTTGAAGCTCTTTATTGTTTGTTAAGTAACTTCATTAACACCTCAACTCACTGCGGGTTACACTCTGACTAAACTCACCATACAAACCAGCTGTCAGCAAAACCCAATATGGAAACAAGAGTGAAGGGCTCTTGTGGCACAAGCCACATATACACCCTGCATCCACAGACAATGGCATGCCCAACATTTGCCAGCATCTAAGAACCCTCATGGTACACCTTTGATCCACTCACTGGATACTTCTGCAGCTCGGAGCTTCACCTTGGGCTGCCCTAGTGATTATCATTGTACAATGCAGCGAGGGCACTGTGCAGTCAGGGACATGCACCCAGCTCATGGACTGCACCAGGCTGCACCTGTCTGGCTTTTTCACTCACTGTAATAGCACTAATGCACACTGAGCCTACCTGGATGCCTATAGCATGCCTGCCTTACCTTGTCTTGCCTTTCACACCCTCAGCCAGAGTTATCTGGCTCATATTACTACTGTTTTGCCATGCTATTTAGCACAGAGACAAAACCAGGAAACTTGTCATTGTTTTAGCAGGCCTTCGAGCAGTCAAAGTGGATAACCTTTGCTCAGGGATCCAGCTCAGTAAGTGTAGGCAGGGATAGGGAATGACCTATTAATCCAGCGACCCAGATAATGTTCTGGTGTCCTGGCGTTGAATCCTGGTGCAGCAAACAGTGGAATTTAAATTCAATAATAATTTGGAAATAAGAGTTTAAAGATGACCATGAAACCATTGCTCATCGTCGTGGAAAAGCCCATCTGATTCATTAATGTCCTTTAGGGAAGGAAACTGCCATCCTTACCTGGTCTGGAGTACATGTGACTCCAGACCCACAGCAATGTAGTTGATTCTTAACTGCCCTTTGGGCAATAAATGCTGACATTGCCGGTGATTGGCCACATCCTGTGAATGAATGAGAAAAAGGTCAAGGGCAGTCTCCAGGACTGGTCCGGGCCTGGAGACAGGAGGTTTAGAGGAGACATGAGGAAAAACTGTTTTCTCCCTGAGGGTGGTGGATATCTGGAATTCACTGGCTGATGGGGTGATAGGTGCCATAATATTTAAGAAGTATTTAGATGTGCATTTATGATGCCAAGGCATATAAGGCTATTGGCCAAGTGCTGGAAACTGGGATAGTTAGATGCTTGTTTTTGACTGACATAGACTTGCTGGGCCAAAGGGCCTCTTTTCTGTGGTGTAGATTCTATGACTCGATGGGCCTGCTCATGGAAGTTGGGGGTCAGGATCCTCTGCTAGTTTGGGCTGTTTTGGGCTTGGAATGAGAAAGGCAGGTGTAATGGGAAATGAAAGTGGGTGGCACCACTGTTACTGTCTCATTGTCCTCAGAGAGAGTGAGTAGACAGCACAGAGGACGTGCAGGGTCAGTGGTGTCACAGTTCAGGGTGGGTGATGGTGAATGGGGGAGATGTTGCAGGCTTAGTAAGAGTGATAGAGCATGAACTTTGGTGGGAGGTGGGTACAGGAACAGAGGTAGAGTGTGAGGTTTCGGAGATCAATGTTGGCACTTTACTGGCCAAATGGTGAAGGGCACTGGCCTCCTTCCTACAGTGCTGGGTATTCCTCCAGGCGACTGAGACTGCGCTAACCCAGTGGCAACCCAGGACTAGGCTGGCATGGTTCAGTGTTGTGGCCTCCCTTACTAGACCTGGGGATGAGGATATCTTGGATCTGCACCTCCCCGACCAGCAGGATCTCCTGGATCATTCCTGCAAGGTGGGATGAAGCTATCCCCTGTTCGCCAGATCCAGGACAGATGTCAGGAACTGTGCAGGGCATCTCTAGGCTGGGTATACAATGGGTTTTTAAATATGGCGCCAGAGCCAGGGATGCCAACCAATTCCGGGATCTCCAGTGAGTGACGAGTTGGTCTGGAAGTGCACATGATAAGAAAGCGTGGAAATAGGGAGTGGTTTTTGCTGCAGGCACTCAAACAGCAATTAAAGGGATGAGTTTGGTGAGATACAGCAAGAAAACTCAGTCTCACAGTGAGAATGAATCCACTAAACTCAATGTAACTCACACTTAGCCAAAAAATTTTTATTGAGAAAATATTCTTTGTTCGTAAAAATGTTTATCTACATTCACAGGTGCTAAAGCAACTCTGTACAGCATTTGCGGATCAGGAGAAACAAACATTGGAATTTGATATACCAAGCAGGTGTAAAAACTAAAGATATTTCTAACTCATGCAGGACATTATTTCCATACAATGAGGCAATGGGAGAAGCTGATAATTGAACAGACTCTCTTTATACTTTGGTAAAAAGACCTTATATGCTGCTCTTTCCCCACTGCACCTTGGCAGCAGATGCCCCAAGCTTTAGTGCATCCCCCAGCACGAAGCCCTGGGCATTGGAATGTGCCAGTCTGCAACACTCAGTCAAGGTCAACTCTTTATACTGGAAGACCAACAAGTTTTGAGCAGACCAAAGAGAAATTTTCACCAAGGTGATGGTCTTCTAAGTGCAGTCGACGTTTGTCTCATTGTGCATCCCTGGAAAACATCGACCCCCATCGTCGGCAGCAGGAGTAGGTTCCGCATTCTTTTCTGGAGATCAGCACTTAGACAAAAATGGTAAGATTCAGTCCATTATCTTTCTAATTTCCTATATTTTTGATTGTAGACTGAAATGGGAAAATAACTGTCTTAAAAATCCGTAATTGTGATTGCAGTCCTTTTTCAAAAGCAAGCTGCCAGCATTTATTGTAAGTGCTGTTTACACTGTTGATTGTTCAATCAGTAGGGGAAGCTCAGTTGCAGACAAAGTGTACACACCCCTTAGTGCCAAGGTGAGATTCAGCCGGCAACAAGTAGCTGATTGGTCTGTGGGATAGCAACCAATTTTCAATGACAAAGGCCATCTGCCTGACAATAACTATGTGATTGGTTGCTAGGTAACTAAAAAGGTTTTGAGTGTGAATTACACAGCCAGAAGTCTTCAGACATCTGGAAAGGGTGATGGTCTCTGTCTGCAGTAAAAAAAAGCCTGATGAAAGCCAGTTTATTCTCTCTGAACACTTGCTGTAAACTGTGGCTTTTAACCAATCAGTTGGAGAACCAGTCACCCCATACCTCCTGTAAACAGATGAAAGTTCTGTCATGGGGCAGCATGCTGGAAATCAAACCCTGCAAACCTTGGAGTCACAACAAAACGTAAAGGTCCCAAAGATAAGTATACAAAATTCCTCAAGTTACCTGATTTTCAGGTTGATAGAAAGCAAGGACTAGATTTCTGTTTCAAGAATTACTATTTGCTATTATTCATTCACACAGGATGTGAACATCACCAGCTCAGCCAGGATTTATTGCCCTTCCCCATTGCCCAGAGGGCAGTTAAGAGTCAACCACATTGTTGGGGTCTGGAGTTACATGTTGGCCTGATTTGGAAAAAATTTTCTTCCCCAAAGGACATTGGTGAACCAGATGGATCTAGTTTCATAGTCATCAGTAGATATGTAATTCCACCACCTGCCATAGTAAAATTCAAACCCAGGTCCCCAGAACATTACCTGGGTCTCTGGATTAACAGTCTAGTAATAATGCCATTAGACTATTACATTTCGAGCTTGTTGACTTGCTCGCTGAGCTGGCTCGTTTTTGTTCAGACGTTTCATCACTATGCTAGGTGATATCATCAGTGGACACTCTGACATCAGAGGCTCCAATGATGATGTCACCTAGCACGGTGACAAAATGTCTGAACAAACACAAGCCAGCTCGGCGAGCAAGTCAACAACCTCATCCACAACCCATGCTACAGATCTTTGCCAAAACTTTAAACTATCACATTTCCTTTAATGCAATTACTAAAACTATATCTACGGGTAAACTGTTATAAAAACTGGCATATATCACTAGAATTTAAAGCTCTAATCCCCTTATAAATGCCCCCTTACATAAACAGGCAGACAACAAGCAGTCAGGGAAAAGTGGATTATGGCTAAAGGAAAATTGGGAAGGCTAATTCCTTGGTTCCTATTCACATGTTGCTGAGACGATTCTTAAGATTCAAATTCTGGTTGAATATTGCTTCTCAGTCATCTTTGTCTGGATGTTTCCACTGGTTTGCAAGAGAGAAAAGGTGGCTGGTTCCCTGATAAGAGGTCTCTGACTTATCACTTAAAAGTCACAGCTTACAACAACTGCTGAATGAAAGATAAACCAGTATCCATTAGGTTTATGCTCACTCAGAGATAGTAGGACCTGCCGATGCTGGAGTCTGAGATAACAAGGTATAGAGCTAGATGAACACAGCAGGCCAGGCAGCATCAGAGGAGCAGGAAAAATAACATTTTGGGTCTTGACCTTTCTTCAGAAAAGGAAGGAACGTTTTCTGAAGAAGTGTCCAGACCCGAAACATCAGCTTTCCTGCTCCACTGATACATTTTCTGAAGAAGTGTCCAGACCCGAAACGTCAGCTTTCCTGCACATCTGATGCTGCCTGGCCTTCTGTGTTCATCCAGCTCTACACCTTGTTATCTCCTTTAGGTTTATAGTGGGGTTTGAATGCCACGAACAGAGAGACAGCTCTTGAGCTTGTGGAGATCAAATCAATTCTCTATCTTATTCCCAATTCCAAGCAACTTAGTTACCTCAGAACAAATCATATAGTTGTTGGCAAACAAAAGTTTTTGTCATTGACAACAGGTCATTAGTCCAGAAACCTATCAACATCCTATTGCCACCTACCTGCATCGTATACAGAACCCCTCGACTCCAGTTTGTCTGCAAACATTGCTTGTTCAAACAGCCCTTTACACAATGTTTGCTATAAATGTCAGGTTATTGGCTTTTCAAAATATGCAGAAATCCTTTAAAACATTTCAGCCCACAAAAGACACGGTCTTCACAGCACTGGAGAAGAGACATTTCGGAGCAACGAGTCCTAGCGAGCTAAAATAATTATCTCAGTAATTATTATGAACATTGACCACTGAACTGTCTTTGCAGTTTTCTCTCTGCTCATAAAAGCACCTTCTTCATGTGCCTGTCTGTAAGGGTGTGTGCATGGGGACCTTGCAAAGAGGTTAAAGTTTTACCTTGATCTGGAGGTGCTGGTGTTGGACTGGGGTGGACAATGTCAGAAATCACACGACACCAGGTTATAGTCCAAGTGGCTTATTTGAAAACACAAGCTTTCGGAGCCTCGCTCCTCCTTCAGGTGTTAGTGAGAGAGGTGATATCAGGCACAGAATTTATAAGTAAATGATCAAAGGGTTACACCACTGATGAGGATATATTAAACAAACCTAAGATGCTGTTAAATCTTTAATCAGTTAGAAGGTTTTAATTGCTTAATATGTATACGCAAATCCCCGAATTTCTTTCAAGTCACTGCCCTGAAAGAATCAGAGGTTTTATGAGAGTAACAAAGAGGTGACATTTTAGGTCAGACAATGTGCATTAAGTGTGAGGCCTTGTTTAGAATCTGTTTCTATTCTTGTTTGGAGTCAGACTGGTTTTAGTTCTAAAGTAGGAATTTATGAAATGCCACATTGACTGATTGTCTCTAAATTGTGTACTTTTTGAACAAAATAGAATGTATCTGCAAATACAAATTCATCCGATAGATTTACGTATGTGTGTGTATGTTACATGGAAGCAGTTCATAATCATAGAATCTCTATAGTATGGAAAGAAGTAATTGAGCCCATCAAGTCTGCACCAACCCTCAGAAGAGATTCCCAACCCGACCCAGTCTCCCATCCTATGCCCATAATTCGCCCCCATTAACCTTGGCCGACCCACCTAATCTGCAGAGATAGTAGGAACTGCAGATGCTGGAGAATCTGAGATAACAAGGTGTAGAGCTGGATGAACACAGCAGGCCAAGCAGCATCAGAGGAGCAGGAAGGCTGC
>NC_063334.1:106723827-106777177 GCF_021869965.1 Rhincodon typus
GGCGGAAACCCACACAGACACAAGGAGAACATGCAAACTCCATATGGACAATCACCCAAAGTGGGAATCAAACCTGGGTCTGTGGCGCTGTGAGGTAGCAATGCTAACCACTGAGCCACCATGCCACCCTTTTTAAGATGAATATTGTTTAAAACTAATTGTTTAGCTGTAGTTCTGAATCTATTTATTTATAATAAAAAATAGTTCTCAGTATGTGCAGAAAACTGATCTGTGCTTTCTGTTAACCAGACACTAAAAAGACAGGTAATTGGGGAACTTTATACACTTTTATAAAATTTTTAACTTTTGTGACACCTCCAGAAATAGTGGGCTTTGATTCCTAGTGCTGTAGCCCAGTGAGCTGTAACAAGATTACCAATCCTCTGAGAGAAGAAATTCCTCCTTATCTCAGTCCCTTAAGTTTAAAAGACTCTGTTTTTGGAAAAAATGGTTCCATGTTGCGTACTGTACTCCCTTTAGTATTCTTCACAGCCAGAAATAGGAATCAGAACCAAATACTGCCACAGCTCCCCATATCCAGAAGATGGCACACGCAGAGCTAGGTTTCATAGAGCATTGAACTGTTCAAAATATTAGATAAGCTAAGCCCTTTTTAAGACTCTCTGTCTTCTTCTAGGCTTTCCTGGTATCTTTGCTACTTGTTTACATCAAGATCAGATTACCTTTTCAAGGAACAGATCATTCCATATCCAGAAACATCAGAGCTGCTGTTAGCAGCAGAGGAGCAACATAGCAATACATTTCTCTACAAACTTATTCATGTTTAAGACATTGGAATCTATGTATTCTTTTCAGAATTATAGCACAAAGTGCACAGAAGGGAAAGCAATGCACATTGTAACCCTTGGCTCTACCACATTCTCCCTGGCCAGAGGACGAAAAATACACAAGATCACTATGGAGATAAACACTGCTATGTGACCTATCTAAATTTCTTGATGAACTTTGTACAGTGATGTGGAGGTGCCGGTATTGGACTGGGGTGGACAAAGTCAAAAGTCACATGACACCAGGTTATAGTCCAACAGATTTATTTAAAATCACAAGCTTTCAAAGCGCTGCTCCTTCGTCAGATGAAGTGACTTCACTTGACGAAGGGGCTGCGCTCCGAAAGCTTGTGATTTCAAATTGGACTATAACCTGGTGTCATGTGATTTTTAATATCGTACAAGTAATTGTCATTGCAAAGTAATCACTTTCATCCAAGGAACAAATGTTAAAAATAGGGTTTGGCAGAGAAAGCACTTTACAAACGATTATAAGACCAATCAGTCCATGTGTAACGGGAAATACATGTTTAGTTTAGACCATTTCCTGATCACCTTCACGTTTGAGATTGGATGGGCCCACAAATTCTATCCATGGAATCATGGCATAGGAGGAGGTCATTTGGCACATCAGATCTATGTGGTTCCAATAAGTTTATTTAAACCTCACTCTCCACCTCACCAACTTTGGAACCGTAAGTTTATCAAATGGCCATCTGATTTACAGTAGAAATCATTCCTTGTCTCCATTTCCACCACATATATGGGGAGCAAACACCAGGTCGTTGCCACTTGAAATGTTATTTTGTTAAAATGTTAAAAAGTTCTTCCTCACATTTGTCCAATCCATGTTTCTTAGTTCTTGTACCATCAGCTAATGGGGATAGCTCCTCTTTATGTACCTTTTCCAAACCCATCATAATCTTGTACGCTTCTATCAAATTATCCCTCAATCTCCTTTCCTCCAAGTAGAACAATCCCATCTGCATTGACCTTCAACTTGTAGCTAAAGTCATTTACCACTGGAACCATTCTGATAAACTTCCTCCATGCCTTCTAAAGAACCCTCACATCCTTTCCAAAATGTGGTGACCAACACTGGAAGTAATGCTTTGGTTGTGGCCTTACCAGAGCCTCAAGATCTCAATGTTTTGCGAACCACCTCACCCACCCAATATGTCCTGCCATCTGCAAAAACTAACATAAGAGCATAAGAAAGCATAGGTCTTTCAACCCTTTGAGCCTTATGTCCTATTTAATAAGCTCTGACCAGTTCTGTCCTCACAATCTGTCTAGATACAGTGATGGGCTTTTTGCCTTCATTGGGATATTTGTAGCTGATAAAGTGACATTTATGTCAATTCCTGTAACATAAATACTAGATGTAAGTAAGAAACGATTGACTAAAAAGCTAATAAAAACGGAGGATAATTGATTATTAAAGTAAATTGATAAAAAAAACAAATGTCAAGGGCTCTAATGGGTAGATAAAAAAAAGCTAAAGTGAGTGTGGGGCCCTTTGAGGAAGCAACTGAGGAACTGACTATTATTTAAATATAGAGAGATTCCAAAAGCATATAGCACAGAGGGATCTGGTGTTCTTGTGCACAAAACATAAAAGGTTAGCATGCAGGCTCAGCAAGCAATTAAGAAGGTAAATAGGATTTCAGCTTTTAGGCTGGGGGTTGGAGTTTCAAAATGGGGAAGTCTTGAGACAACTGTATTGGTGAGACCACACTGAAATGCTGTCCGTAGTTTTGGGCACGATATTTAATAAAGGATATACTGGCATTGGAGTCAGTTCAAAAGAGATTCATTTAGCTGATTCCTGGGATTAAGGGGTTGACTTTACAGAAACAGCCTAACAGGTTAGGTCCTTATTTATTATGGTTTAGAAGAACAAATGGTGATTTTATTGAAATATATCAGATTTTGAGGGAGCTTGACAGGGTAAATTGTGAAAAGATGTTTCTCTTAGTGGAGGAATCTCAAATTAGGGGACATAGTTGGATAATAAGGAGATACTGATTTAGAATAGAATAGCAATTTGTTGTCATGTGTATTTTTACAAAAACAAATGCATCAAAAAGTTTAATAAGTCGCCATACCACAATGCCTAAATTAATGACAGAAGTCATAAACTAGAAAAAAAGTGTGAAATGTTCACCACTGTTCAATTAATGGCTCCTCAGTTTGCAGTACACTGGAAAATTGGGCCAAAACTGCCACATAGGGCCGAGCCAAGATCGCAACACCGGGTCGAGACCACCCCATCACACCAAAATGAGACCTCCATGCTGGGACTAAACCTCCATACTGGGCAGTTGAAAGACCCAGAAGCCACCTCTGAAGCAAGGACAAGATCTCCACACCAAGACAAGACCGCCACGCCTGGACTAGACCTTCACACTGGGCTGCTGGAATACCTGGAAGCTGCTGAAGAAGCACTCCATGATGGGACGAGACTTCCACGCCAGGACAGGAACACCACTACAGGCTGAAACCACCCCTCCTGGACAAGACTGCCACACCAGGAGACCACCTCACTGGGAGACCACCCCACTGTACACCTGGCCTATACCACTGAGATGTGAAGGAATTTCTTCTCCCAGAGGGTAGCGAATGTCTGACATTCTCTACTCAAGAGAGTTGTGGAGGCTAAACTACTGGAAGTATTTGAGGAATGTATTATTTCTGGATAGATTTTTGAAATAGCTGGGAGGTAAGAGCTGTGAGGTGTGGCCCAAAAGAAGAGTTGAGGCCTTCTTGATCTTCTTGAATGGCAAGGCAGATTTGAAGGGCTGAATGGTCTACGTCCACTACTATTTCACATGTGTTTGTGTTAAATTTAGAGACATAGTTGAGTATCTAAAGCTGTCTGAAAATGAAGTCAGTTCTGAATAGTTCTGAGGAAGGGTCACCAGATCCAAAACGTTAACTCTGTTTTTTCCTTCACAGATGCTGCCAGACCTGCTGAGCTTTTCCAGCGAATTTGTTTTTGTTCCTGATTTACAGCATCCGCAGTTCTTTGGGTTCTTCTTCAGTTCCAAAGCTCCTCAGTTCTTTGAGTTACGAAATTTATTTTCTATTCAGTCTTAAATGGCTGAAACCTATTCTTGAACTGTGAATACTATTCCCAATTACATCAAGCCCCAAAACAATTATATATGTTTCAATATGATCACGTTTTAACCTTTTGAACACTAAGGAATATAGATTCATTTTGCCCAATCTACCATAGAACAGTAGCCCCACCTAAGGATTAGTTTAGTCAATTTCCATTGGACTTTCTCTGTGGCAGGGCTTCCAATGAGAAGGCATCAGTTAATCAGAGAGCTCCAAGCCAGCAATGATTGGATGTGACTCGTAACAGCAGACAGTCCCCCACTTACAATGGACCTGCCTCACTTCCACAGGTTCTACTCTTACCATCTCTCCCAGCTGTCCCTTAGGGGGTCATGACAATTTTCTTGCTTCAAAATGGGAAAAAAAGTTAGAAGCACTGCTCCTAGGAAAGTTTTGTATATGGGTCTGAAAGGTTTAATGCTGAGGAGGGCCATAAGTACCACCCACTGTGATTGTGTCATATGGACTTGTGGGCAGAACAGCTTAGGATCTCAAAGCAATGAAACCTAACATCTTCACCTCCTCAAGGTTTCTGTAACAGCGTCTATCATATCAATGTAACCCGTAACCATCTGTTAACAGGAAATAAACTAAACTTGTTAACTGCTCCAGAATTTTCTAGTTGGACCAGGAAGTGGTTTTCCTTGATCACACTAGGCCAAACAGTCCGTGTCATGTCCGACACCTAAAGAGAGGGGGGGAACAATCTTCATCATGAGCACAGCCCATGTAATACAGTGATCCAGCATGCCTAGACAATATGATGAGCAGTGGTATGCATTGGTTTTACAGCCCAAACCACAGAAAGCATATCTATTCTTAGGTAAGGTGACCAAAATTGTGCACAATATTCCATGTGTGGTCTCACCAAGGACCCATGTAAATACGGTAAGAGTTTTTCGCTTGAGGAAACAGTGGCACAGAGATAACCTCACTGGATGAGTAATCCAGATGCCAGGTTAATGTTCTGGAGACATGGTTTCAAATCCCACTGTAGCAGATGGTGAAATCTGAATTCAATAAAACTCTGGAATTAGAAGCAAACCTAATGGAAACCATGTAACTACTGTCAACTGTCATTGATAAAAATCCACCTGGTTCACTAATGCCCTTTAGGGAAGGAAATCTTCCCTCCATATCCAGTCTGACCTACATGTAATTCCAGACCCACAGCATGTGATTGACTCGTAACTGCACTCTGAAATAGCCTAATGAGCCATTCAGTTCATTGATAATTAGGGATGGGAAACAAATACTGGCCCAGTCAATGACAATCACATCTCATGAATGAATTTTAAAAATGCCCTTTGTGATGAAAACTAACATAGCATTTGCATTCTTAATTGCTTGCTGTATCTGCATGCCAATTTTAAATGATTTGTGTGCAAGGACACATAGTGTCTTCAACAACACCTTCCAAACCCACCACAACTGCTGTCTAGAAGGGCAAGAACAGCAGAAACATGAGAACACCACTCCCTGCGTTTTGCCCTCCAAGTCATTCTCCATCCTGACTTGAAAATATATTGCTTTTCCTTGAGTGTGGCTGGGTCAAAATCCTGTACTCCCTCCCAAACTGTGGTGTGGGTCTACCACATGGACTACAGCAGTATAAGAAGGCAGCTCACCACCACCTTCTCAATGGCAGCTAGGGATGGGCAATAAATGCTGGCCCAGCCAATGATGTCACATCAATGAGTGAATAAAAAAAAGGAAGTGGAAGATGACTATTCTGACATCTGAGTTCTTGTATTTATTTAAAGGAAGAGTTCAAGCAGGTGATTGAACATAATGTGATCTACCAGCCTCCAAAAATAAAGGATTAACAAGTGCTCAGAGTGAGCAAGAAGTCCTCATCGAATGACAGCATTCACCATGGAGAAAGGACGAGAACACTTCCCAAACAATTTTGCTAGACAGCAAGATTCTGTCTTCACAAGCCACAGAAATTAACACACGCCATACTAATTGGCTATGAACCATGCTGGGCCATATACACTTTCTGTCTCATTAACTGATGTCTCTGTGCTGCTGTTAATACACTTAAATTAGTCTTTAAGTACTCATTTAAGTTCAGATAGTGTTTAAATTCAGATATCTGAAAATTGCTTATGAAGAGTCACTGCCTATCTTAGGTAACTTTGGTCCTGATTCCCAAATGCAAAGCTAGGGTTAAATAATGATCGGGTGGAGGGAGAGGCTGAGGTCCTTTAGTATTATTCACCTTAAGATTCTCAATAGGCCCAAGGCTGGGTTGGCCACCCAACATTTCCCCTACTCTTTAAAATTTCCAACAGGTTATTGGTGGGGTAATAGTGCAGTGAGATGGGAAGACCACCCATTGAATGCGTGTGACCACACAACACCTCCCACTGCATAGGGTTCAATTGATCAATGTTTGATTGATGTTTGTATATATTGTGTATATTGATAGTTGGCAGCTCACTGTGTACTGTTATTAAGCTTGGTTTTGTCAATTAGTGAAAGAGGCTGAAATGAATCTAGCTGCTGTAACATGGGAGCAAATATTTTAAAGCATTGTCTACCCTCCTGACAGACAGAGAAACTGGTGTATGAAGCACACTCTGCCTTCAAACCTGCTGGTGGGGAGTATAAAATCCAGGCCATTGATACAGATTGTAAATTGCTGAGGATTGCTCAAAGTAATAAAAAATCATGAATTAACTAATGGGGATAAAATAACATCTGATAGTTTAGAGGGTAAAATTGATAGTGATTTTATTTGCATGGGCTACATTTTCACCTTCCATTTATCCTGATTAATTGATTGTTACCAATAACTTCCAAAATTGATGAAATAAAGCTGATTTCACTTGTAAAACAGCATCAAGTTGACACTAAGAACTGAGGGTCGGCTCACAATCCTGATGGTGGGCAGATATTCTTACTGCAGTTTAGAAGTGCCAGAAATAGTTGTGAATATCACAATTTGTGACAAATCAAATGTTAAAAAATTGCCAGCAGAGTCACAATGTACAAAATAGCCTTTGTCAGTCACATATGATTCTATAAAGAAGAATTTAGGAGTTGCTTCCAGATCAGACAGAACTTTATGTATGTCCTTTCATTGAACAAGAATTAGCAAGTCAAAACATAATGTGCAGTACAAAATATGATTAGCACCAATCAATGGAGATTATACCAAATATGTTTGACACAGAGCAAAATGAAATTAGATTTGAGTCGTACATTGAATTAGATCTTCCGTTATTCAGTCTTTGTCGCAAAGTGTGACTTTGTTGCACTTTTCCCCAATTCTAGATACAGGATAGAGTTGCCAACCATTCTGGATTATACTGGCATTTTCAGGTATTCATGGTTAATTTCTGGATTTTTTTAATATTCACTCACAGGATATACACATCTCTGGCTGGGCCAGCATTTATTGGCCATCCGTAAAATTGCCCAGAGGCCAGTTGAGAGTCAACCACATTGCTGTGGGTCTGGAGTCACATTTAGGCCAGACCTAGTGAGGATGGCAGATTTCTTTCCGTAATGGACATTAGTGAATCCACTTGCACTTGATAGTCTTGTGACTAAGCCAGGATAAAAATCACAAGAAACATTCAAGTATTGCACCTACTTTTAAAAGAAATGTATTATGATGGTTATGATTCATCCAATCAGACAATGGGGATGCTGTCCTTTTTCTTGCTGGTGTAAGAAAGTGGTGTGCCATGACCACGGATATGTCAGCAATGGGACAATTTGCAACAGGATGTCAGGCGGCACAACATAGGAACATAGAAAATGGGAATGGCAGGAGTAGGCCATTCTATCCTTTGAGTCTGCTCTACCATTCAGTATAATCATGGCAGATGCCCAACTCAGTATCCTCTTCCCACTTTCTTCCCATACCCTTTGATCTCTTTCTCCCTAAGAACTGTATCTAACTTCATGAAAACATTAAAAGGTTTAGCCTCAACCACTTTTTGTGGGAGAGAATTCCACTTCACTCGCCGGATAAAGAAATTTCTCCTCATATCAGTCCTAAATGGCCTGCCCCGTATCTAATACCTGGTTCTGGAATCCCTGGTCATCAAGAATATCCTTCCCGCATTCACCCTATCTAGTCCTGTTAGAATTTTATAGCTTTCTATGAGATCCCAAATCATTCTTCTAAACTCCAGTATATATAGTAATACTGATGCAGTCTCTCTTTATGTCAGTCCTGCCATTCCACGAATCAGGCTGGTAAACTTCTGTTACACTCCCTTCTTAGCCAGAACATCCTTCCTCAGATCAGGAGACCAAACTGCACACAATACTCCAAGTGTGGTTCCTGCTAAGGCCCTGTATAATTGCAGCAAGACATCCCTGCTCCTGTACTCGAATCCTCTCGCTGTGAAGGCCAACATACCATTTGCCCTCTTCAACATCGGCTGAACCTGCATTATTACTCTCAGTGACTGGTGTACGAGAGGACACCCAGGTCTCATTGCACCTCCCCCATTCCCAATCTATCTCCATTCAAATAATAATCTGCCTTCTTAACTCACAGTTACATCGTCAAAAAATTCTAGCAGATTTGTCAAACGCGATTTCCCTTTCATAAATCATGCCGATTCTGTCCGATCCTCCAGGAATATGATGAGCCAGAGTTGGCAAACTGAGTGCAAAGCCATATTGCATTTATCGCCATCAATTATTTCAACTCATTCACATTTGTAAGACTCTGGGCACCAGGTCTTACCATAGTTTTGGGCCAAGAGCCAGGTAGCATTGAAAAATAACAATGCTAAGCAGAGTTTCATTTATGTACTTGTCGAAACATAATTCAAATTAGTGATACAAACACAATTTTGATCATTGTGAAAATATCTTAAAACATGCCATGACTTTGGTAACCCATTGCAAAAGCCATCCCCCATGTACAAAATGTGTAACATCGATGCATAAGATGAAAGCTTCTTACCTCAGTGACAATTGTAGAGATGTATCTGTCTGTATTGTACACCCAGCCATCAATACAGGGCTCTATTTCAGGCATTGTATCATTTAAACTGTCTTTCATTTCAGTCTTGTATCTGGTGCATTTACTGTACATTTGTCCATCACCCACTTCTTCCACAGGTAGCAGTAAACTTAGATTAAGAAAGGAAGTTTCTCCGATCATCACATTTGAAGAGTTAGGCAGACGACAATGATGCTGAGGAATATCTGCCAGAAACACCATAGAAAGGACTGTGTATCCATTTGGAACAACAGTCAGACTGAGGAAAAAGAAAATTGTCCTCTGGTATGGCCCCCATTCTCCCAGGAAAGCAGTTGCCTCATCATAACTTTGCATTTTTTTTCTGACTCCTGAAATAATTTCTTTTCTGAGCAATCGGTGCTTTAGCTTCAAATGTGCTTCCTGTGAAAAGAGCAAAGCTGATTAGTTCAGTTTTCAAATAGATTCCTGCCAGAAAGTTATCACCGTTGCTTCTTGTAAAAGGCACATCTAATCTCATAGATTGGTAACGTTTACAAATGAATACTCTGTTAAGATAACTCTGAACTGTGTCTAAGAAAATCTTCAAAATGCTTCAGAAGGTATATATGTCCCTCAAGTGTCCTTCTTTTGCAAATGTTTAATTGGTTCCTTCTTCTGTCTATCAAACTATGCCTCTGCCCCTTTATGAACAGACAGTCCAATACTTTATGATGACAATTATAGCATGTGAGTGAAAGCAGCAGCTGACAGTCTGATGTGTTAAGTAAGCTGTACTGGAAACAGAATTGAGACTCAAGTTAAATGCAATTATTTTTTAAGATATAATTTACCACAGCAATCATGCTTCGTAAAAACATTTTTTATGGTTGATGCTGCTGTAAAATTAACTTTATTTAAAAATGATACTCTCATGAATGTTCAAACAATCGCATTTGAAACCTGATGTTTAATATGCCCAATGCCAAAATTAACCTTGGCCTTTTAGTTAATGACATGACTTGTTGGCCAGTGACTTTTCAGGCTCTGAACGATGTGAGCAATGGCAAAAAAGTTTGGCGAATACAGTGAGATGGAAAAATGAAATTCTCAGCGTCAAGGACAAAATATCTGATTTTCCATGAAGGGTTTCAATGATGAGATGAGAATCTCACTAGTGAACAGCAAGGGGCCCACTGGCATGCATTTCTTTCCTTCTCCTGACAGATCCACCAGGTGCTCCAGGTCCCCGACAGCAAAGGGAGGTGCCAAATTCCCTTGATCTGCTTTCTCAGACCTGGCAGATATTCCTCAGACACTGGGGAGACCAATTCCTGGCTTGAGGCACTTGAACTGGGGCAGAGCTGGGATTGGAATACGGTGGTGGGGTGGGGGTGGGAATGAGGTGTGAGGAGAGGAGCTGGTGGTGAAACCTGGAAAGTCCCAGCAAAGCCCAGCAAGTCCATGACCAGTGAGCACAAGATAACATGAAAGAGAGTCACACAGTCGCAGTGCAAACTTAATGAGGTGAGTGTTGTAAAATTGCATACGAGAAACATTCCATGAAGCTCCCTGAAATTGATACTCAGGGCTACCTATCAAAAGAAATTTAACTAGGCAGGCAAACACACTGTTTGGAACAAGTCAAAGGTTGCAGGTTCTGGAATGAGTAACTCACCTCCTGATTCTCGAAAGTTTGTCCACCATCTACAAGGCACAAGACGGGAGTGTGATGAAATGTTCTCCTCTCACCTGCATGGGTTGTAACTCCAATGATACTGAAAAAGCTCATCAGTGTCCAGGCAGAACTCCCTGCTTGATCAGCATCCCCATCCACTCTGAAACACTTATTCGTGCAGCAAGGCATACATACCTCATGGATAAAGTATTCACCATCAGAGAGACACAGAAGATTCTTTGACATCACTCTTCAAACCACAGACCCCAGTCAACTAGAAGGATGAGTCCATCAAGCACATAGGAGAATGACCACTGCACCTTTCCCTCCAACTCACACACAATCCTGTCTTGGAAGAAAATACCACTCTGTGTTATGAAAGTTCATAATATATTTAAACTATTAATACTACTTAAGAACTTATGGTCTGAAGTGGAAACAAATAGAGATCTGCAAAGTTATGAAAGGTCTTGATAGAGTGGACCCAAAGAGATGACTTCTTTTTGTGGAGATGTGTAAAACAAGAGGCCATCTATACAGGATAATTGCTAAGAAATAAAATAAGGAATTCAAAGTAAATTTCTTCACTCAAAGAATTATGAGATTGGGAAGTCATTACCACTAATAGTGATTAAATACTATAGATGTGTTCAAGAGAAAGTTGGATACGCATTTGAGGAAGAAGTGAAAAGAATGTTATATCAGTAGATTTATCTGAGGAAAGACAGGAGAGTGCTTTAGTCCGTTATAAAGACTGGCATGGAATTGTTGGGTTGAATAGCCTGTTTCAGTGCAGTATATAATCCATTCTCTTTGGTTCTAGCACAATCTATATTTTCTAGTCACCAACTCAACCCTATCCCTCATGACTGTCCAAGGTTGCACAGATTTTCACAACCATGCTGCCATTTTTGACCCTGAGATCAGGTTCCAACTAGATAACCACGCCATAAATAAGATTGCATACTTTTCTGTCCTACTCCAGCCAGTTTCAGTTCATGTAATTCTGGAATGCTCATTCTTGTCTTTGATAACCCTAGACCTGACTATTCCAATGCTCTCCTGACCAAGTTCCCATCTTCCACCCGACATAAGGTTGAGCTGATCCAAAACATCTGGTGTCCTTGTCCAAACTTGCATCCAGTCCCATTC
This sequence comes from Rhincodon typus, assembly GCF_021869965.1. Lineage (NCBI taxonomy): Eukaryota > Metazoa > Chordata > Chondrichthyes > Orectolobiformes > Rhincodontidae > Rhincodon > Rhincodon typus. The sequence continues at coordinate 106,735,505 of NC_063334.1, forward strand.
ATCCATTATCCTGCAGTCACTAGTCAATACTGGCCCCGGGTCCAGAGTTCATATTTATACCTAGATGTTGGAATTTTAAAGACTGAGTTGAAGCTATTTCTCTACTACAACCCACTACCTGTTTGTTTCATGAGGATGTCTTTCTAATAGTACCTTATTTAAAACGAGATCAGTTTTAATTTGATTTTGCTATTTCTGCTTAATATTTTAATACATTTAAACCTGAGGAGTGTTAATGTAATTGAATAAAAGAATTGGTAGTGTATCTGTACTCAAGAATATGTCAGCACAATGCCAACTATCTTTAGAAATGATTACTAAGCTACAACATTTAAATGTAATGTTGTATACCAGTGGTTAGTTTCTCAGAATCAGTTCTCCAATTTTGTTTCCAAAATTAATTTTCAATAGAAATCATTTGAGAGCAAAACAGCTTTCATTAACAAAAGTCACTATTTCATTTGAAACCCACCCGCCTCTCTGGATATCTTCATCAAAATTCAAATCCTGTTCCAACATTGTCTGCACCTGCAACATTAACCAGTCTTTTCTTGTATCAGACACTGATGAACTTGTTGTGCTTATAAATCAGAGATAGCAAGAACTGCACATGCTGGAGTCAGAGATAACACAGTGTGGAGCTGGAGGTCAGGCAGCATCAGAGGAGCAGGAAAGTCAACGTTTCAGGTCAGGACCCTTCATCAGTCCTGACAGGAATTTTCATAGGAATCATAGGAACAGACGTAGGACATTCAGTCCATTGATTCTGCCTTGCTATTGTACATCATAACAGATCACCACCTCAATGTCATTTTCCTACATTATCTTGACATCTCTTAGTCTCATTCGTCTCCAGAAATGTACTGATTTCTCTCTCAAAGTTGCAGAATGATTGAGCTTCTACAACCCTCCAAGTTCGAGAATTCTAAAGGTTTATCATTCTTAGAGTGAAGGAATTCCTCTTCATCTCCCCTGGTTATGTCTTCTGGTTTTAGGTCACCAGCCACAAGGAGACAAAGACGACACAATACTCCAAGTGAGTTCTCTCCAGAGGTTTTATTCAACTCTCATTGAAATGAACGCCAATGTTCCATTAACCTTTCTAGTTGCACACTACAACTGCAGGCAGACTTTTCATGAATCATGAACAAGGACATCCTGATTCCTTTGGACACCGACACTTCCAAACCTCTCACCATTTAGGAAATATTCTGTCTCTCCGTTTTTTCCACCAAAGTGAACAGCTTCACACTTACTTACATTATATCCCACTGGCCATGTTCTAGCCCTTTCACTTAGCCTGTTCAAGGCTTCTTGAAGCTCCTCATGACTAAAGGTCCCACTCAGTTGTCATCAGCAACTTTGGAAATATGAGAATTGGTGCCCACATCCAAATTATTTATATAGATTGTGGACTGCTAGCACTGACCCTACGACACCCCTCAATTAAGGTCTGCCATCTAGAGAATTTTTTTTATTCACTAAAGGGATGCTAGTATTTATTACTCATCTCTGATTACCCTTGACAAGGTGGCAGTGAGTGTCCTCTTAGACTGTAGCAGTCCATGTGCTGTAGGTTAACCCACAATGCCATTAGGGAGGGAGCTTCAGGATTTTGATGCAAAGACACGGGCAGCATGGTGGCTCAGTGGTTAGCACTGCTGCCTCACAGCGCCAGAGAACCAGGTTCAATTCCACCCTTGGGCAATTGTCTGTGTGGAGTTTGCATGTTCTCCCTGTGTCTGTGTGGGTTTCCTCCAGGTGCTCTGGTTTCCTCCCACAGTCCAAAGATGTGCAGGTTAGGTGGATTGGCCATGCTAAATTGCCTGTAGTGTTCAGGGATGTTTAGGTTAGGTGGGTTAGACATGGGGAAATGCAGGGGTAGGGGAATGAGTCGGGGTGGGATGGTCTTTGGAAGGGCAGTGTGGGCTTGTTGGGCCAAATGGCCTGTTTCCACACTGCAGGAATGGCAATATTTTCATAAGGCATTTGATATAACTACATATTAGATTACTTAATAAGATTAGAGCCCACAGTTTAAGAGGTAGTAGATTAGCATGGATAGAGGATCAATAGAAGGCAGAGAGTTGGAGATGGGGGCGGGGGGCATTTTAAATATGGCAACCTGTAACTAATGGAATGCCACAGGGATCAGTGTTGGGGTCATAATTATTTACAATATGTATTAATGGTAGGGGTAAGGAAAATGAATGTATTTTAGCCAAGTTTGTGGACAACAAAAAAATAGATGGGAAGGCAAGGGGTGAGGATGACTGAAAGAGACTGCAGATGGATGTAGACAGGTAAAGGTAGTGGGCAATAACTTGACAGTTGAAAAATAATTTGGGGAAATGTGGGGTTATGCACTTTGGCGTGAAAAATAGAGGAGTTGAATATTAATTAAGTGGAGAAACACAGCAGAAAGCTACCAAAGCGAGGCATTTGGGAGCCATTGTCCATAAATAACAGAAAGCTAGTATCCAAGTTCATTGGGTAACAGGGCAGGCAAATAGAATGTTGGTTTTTATTTAAAGGGATTAGGGTATAAAAGTAGGGAGGTTTTGCTAAAACTATGCAAGGCACAAGTCAGACCATACTGTGAACAAATTCAGATCCTTTATCTAAACAAAGAAATACTGGCAATGGAGCCAGTCCGGAAAAGTTTGACTAGACTGATACCAAGGATGGAGGGACGTTGTGAGGAGACGTTGAGTAGATTGGGCTGCACCTATTGGAACTTAGAAGAATGAGTGGCAACCTTATTGAAACTTATAGGATTCTTAGATGACTTGAGAGCATAGGTGCAGAATTAGAATTAGAATTAGCTTTTGTGAAAAGTTTTCAGGTTGCCACTTATGGCACCATCATAGGTACTAAAGTACTAAGGTACAGATTCTTAAGTACAAATTCTTAGCAAAAAAGTTAAAAAAAAAAGAAATAAAAAGTCCAGTTATAAATTAGAAAAATAATGAAATAAGAGTTTAGAATAAGAGTCCTTCCAATGTAAACTGCTCCAGGCTTCACCTCAAGGCTGGGAGTCGAGTGCACAATGAGTCTGGGAGTTCAAGTCCACTCCGAGGCCAGGATTTTGAATCCACGCTGAGGCCAGGAGTTTGAGTCCACGCTGAGGCTGGGAGTTTTAGTCTAAGCTGAGTCTGGGATTTTGAAATTGTGCTGCGGCCAGGAGTTCAAGTCCACGCTGAGGCCGGGAGTTGAATCCATGTTGAGGCCGAGAGATTGAGTCCAAGCTGAGTCTGGGATTTCGAGTTTGAGCTGAGGCCACGAGTTCAAGCCCACACTGAGACTGGGAGTTTGAGTTTACATTGAGGCTGGGTGTTCAAGTTTACATTGAGGCTGGGAGTTTGAGCCCACGCTGAGGCTGGGAGTTTAAGTCCACATTAAGGCCAAGAGTCTGCGCTGGCTTTCACCCTGGAGATCGCTGATGCCGCCAACAACAGGAAGTAAAGTGAAAACAAATAAAAACATGAAAAGAGAGAGGGAAAAAACAGAAAAGAAATGGATGGAGCGGACAAGCTCCAATTCAGGACTCCTATTCTGCCATCATCTTGGAGAGTGAAGCGAAAATGTTGTTTCCTCTTGTGGGAGGTTTTAGGACCAGGGCATAATCTCAAAATAAGAGGTCACACTTGAAGAGAAATTTCTTCTCAGAGGGTAGTTAATCTCTGGAACTCTTTACCACAGAGGGTTGTAGAGGCCGGATCATTAAGCATATTTTTAATCAGTAAGAGAATCAAGGGTTAGAGGAAAAGGAGGAAAGTAGAGTTGAGGATTGTCAGATCAGTTATGATCTCATTGAATTGTAAGCGGATCAGACTTGATGGACAAAATGGTCTATATCGGCTCGTTAGTCATATGGTCTTCTGGTCTTATATTTCCAAGTCAGGGTGTTGAATGACTTAAAAGGGAACTTGCAGGTGGCGGTGTTCTCATGCATTTGCTGCCCTTGTCTTTCTTAATGGTAGTGGTCATGGGTTTAGAAGGTGTTGCCTAAGGATCTTTGTTGAATTTCTGCAGTGCACCTTGTAAATGGGGCACACTGAGTGTCACTAGCGGAGGGAGTGAATGTTTGCAGATGTGGAGCTGATCAAGTGGACTGGATGGTGTCAAGCTTCTTTAGTGTTGTTGGAGCTGCACTCATTCAGGTAAGTGAGGAGTATTCTATCACAGTCCCGACTTGTGCCTTGTAGATGGTGGACAGGCTTTTGGGAATTGGGAGGCGAGTTATTCACTGCCAGATTCCCAGCCTCTGAGCCTGCTTTTTTTTTTGCAGCCATGGTATTTATATTACCAGTTCAGTTCAATCCCTGATCAATGGTAACTTGCAAGATCTTGACCATGGAGGATTTTGTGATGGTAACAATGTTGACTGTCAAGTGGCGATTGTTAAATTCTCTCTTGTTAGAGAATGTCAATGCCTGGCACTTGTGTGGTGTGAATTTTGCCACTTGTCACCCCAAGCTTGGATATTGTCCAGGTCTTGCTGTATTTGGGTATGGACTTCTTCTGTATCTGAAGAGTCATGAGTAGTCCTGAACATTGTGCAATCATCAGTCAATATCCCCACTTCTGACCTTATGATGGAAGGAAGGTCATTGATGAAGGATGGTTGAAAATAGTTGGGTCAAGAACACACCTGAGGGACACATGCAGAGATGTCTTGGATGTGAGATCACTTCCATGCTTAGTCTAACTCTTTTTTTTTGTCTATTAGTAAATTCTCAATCCATAACAGTATGCTGAACAGGTTGGGACTCTACTCACTGGAGTTTAGAAGAATGACAAGTGATCTCATTGAGACATATAGGATTCTTAAAGAGCTTGATAGGGTGAATGCTGAGAGGATGCTTCCCCTCATGGGAAAGTCTAGGACCAGATGACATGGTGTCAGAATAAAGGGCTGTAAATTTAAGACTGAGAGGAGGAGGAATTTCTTCTGTTAGAAGGTTGTGAGTCTTTGGAATTCCTTGCCACTGAGAGCTTTGGGTGCAAGGTCTTGGTGCATATTTAAGGTTGAGATAGATAGATTCATGATCAGTAGGGGAATCAAGGGTTATGGGGAAAGGGCAGGAACATGGACACGAGGAAAAATGGATCAGTCATGATCCTATTGAATGGCAGTGCAGGTTTAAGGGGCTGAATAGCCTACTCCTGTTCTTATTTCTTATGGTCTTATATTCTTATGGTATACTCTCCCCCACCATTCCAGCCCCATGCTACGTAATTTTATATAATAACTTCTTGTGTAGAATTTTATGAAAAGCCTTCTGTAACTCCAAATACACCCCATCCACTAGTTCTCCTTTATCAATGCTACAATTAACATCTTCAAAATACTCCAACAAGTTTGTCAAACATGATTTCCCTTTCATAAATTCGTGCTATGTCCAAGTTTGCCATTCTTTTCCAAATGTTCCCTTTTTGTAATAATAGCTTATAATATTTTTCATACTATGAATATCACGCTAACAGGTCTACAGCTAACAGGTCTGTAGTAATCCACTCTTCATCATCTTTTCTTAAATATTGGGTTAAATTATGAAAGATAACCATAAATACATCTATTGGTAGTAATCTATTGCTTCCTTCAATGCTCAGAATGGAGCTGATCTGGTCCAGGAGATTTATCAATGCTCTATCCAGCTATTTTTTTCAAATACTGTCTCTTTATTAATATTAATTACTTCTTGCTCTTCAGATACTCTTGCTCACCTAATATTTCTGAGAGATTTTCTGTATATTTTACAATGAATACGGAAAACAGGCGCTAAGTAACTGTTTAGTTTCTCCTCAATTTCTCTCTTCTCCACTGTAAGTTCTTTAGTCCCTACCTGTAATGTGCTCATAATTATCTCTGTTAATCTATTTCCTGTCACATATGAATAGAAGCTCTTATAGTCTGTCTCTATGTTCCTCACTAACTTGCATTCAAATTCTCATTTTCTTTTCCTTTTCTTTGGCCCTCCTTTGCTGAATAAATTGATCTTAATCTTCAGATTTACCACTATTCTTGGCATTCATGTAAGCCACTTTCTTTGTTCAAATATAACCTTTACCTTGTTTTGTTTATCATAGTTAATTCTCCTTTCTCTTTGATGTTTGTCCCTTAGACAATGTATATCCACGGTTGAGCTTGTTGTACTTCTTTAAGTTCTGCACTAATTCAGCCTTTAAATGAATTACAGTTATTTATTGGAACAAAATAAAATGCACTGGAAAGTAATATCATAATTTGAATATAACTTTGGAAATTATATTATCAATGAAAAAACAACCATTCTAGGCACAGCTTAAGTGGACATCCTAAAATACACAAAATTTGTTTTCCAGAAATGCCAATACTCTCTCATATAAACTAGATACTTCTAATTTGCAGGCATGAATATTAAAGTTCCAAAATTAAATATTCAAACATGTAGTTCATGAATATTTTATCATTCAACCTATGCTGATTTTCGAAGAAGAATCTGGCTTGCTCTATCCTCACTGCAACTGGGCAATTCATAAGGTATGAATGAGGTCACAAATCACAAATCTGTTTATATTGGTGAGAATTAAAAGTTCTGAAGAAAGGATGAGTAAGCCAGCTATAAGACAGTGATCACAGCAGCAAGAATTTAGGATAAACAAAATTCCAACATTTTGAAGGATGTATTGTAAGATGTTCAATAAAGATATAGAATTCAAACACTAATTTGCACTTCTGTTATATATTGTTGAAAAATCTGGTTCTTATCATTTTTTCATTATTTACAGCACTAAATCACCAGTACCCAGAAACGCTGCTGACAATACTAAAAATAATATTGACAATCCTTTATGTGTTCATTTAGCAAAGGCATTAATCTGTATACAGTACAATACAATTCTGCCTTTTTCTGTTTGAGAAAAACCTTATTTCGTTCTAGATTTCACTTTTGTGTCGTCTTTCTCATACTAAATTCTTAAGTCATATTTATCATCGAAATCACCCATGTAAAATTCATGTCATAATATTGCAGTCTCACAGCCATGGTAGCACCTTAGTTTTTTGAATCCTGTAACACCTGAGTGCAGAGAAACCCTAAAGCTTCAAGTGACTCCTTTTCTTCATGAATTGCTACTTACCATAAATAACAACACACAATCAAAGTCCTATATAAAAATAATAACAGAAAATACGACTTTAAAATGGGGACTGCATTGCACCTGTCTTCGTGGTCCAATTAACTGTGTCCTCTGATTGTGCTGTAGCTGAAGGCTGTCCTCAACTCTTGACTATCCAGCACCATGGGAGATTGATTACTTTCAAATAAATAAATGCTGGCATTAAAAGCAGACAGACCAGTGTACTATCGAGTCATCTGGAGCATCACTGAATTTCTGTCCATGGATAACTTTTGTGAAACTGCATATTTTCAATCGTGATTGAATTTTCTGTTGAATACTTTTCACATTTTTATTTGCGTTTAAGACTTGTTCAGTTAATTTTATGAAGTTATGAAGTCTTTGGAAATGTTAGCATTGCAAGAAGATTTGGAAAACTTCCACTTTGCTTTTCAATTGTTGCTCCTTTTCTGCTTTTCATGCTTGACTGTCTCAGTACTGTTGCTTCTCATGCCTGTTTATACCTGCAAAAGGAAACATGTAAACAAAACTAAAGAGATGAATACGATTTACGAGGTTCAGAGCCTGCTAGCAAGGGATCATTGGAAAGTGCTTTAATATCAGCTGTAATTACATTTCTACTTTGCATTGGTTTTTGTTACTGATAACATTCCACAGCTAAGAACAGCAACTATTTCTGTTAAACCCGCTGTAGATAATACTTTCCTTCCGGCATATATGTATTCGCTCCATAGGTTTCCATTAAAAACACAGCTCAGGTATCTACTTCTTGTTATGACAAAGGAAACTGCTGTTAGCAAACTAAGATGAAAATATAGACAAAGCAAGTATTCATGAAGGTAGGTCCTTTTTTGATGTTGTGTATAAGAACCTTGGAATTTGTTGCTGGTGAACATTCACAGACATCTATGTAAAGCTCTTAACTCAGGATATGATCCTCAATATCAATCATCAAGTACCAAAGTAACATAGCTGAAAATGTGGATTGACAACAAGAATGACCATTAACAACCGCAAAATTTTTGGGACAGCATTCCATTTTCACCATACTTGAGATGATTTTAAAGCACCCCGAACATTTTTTCATACAGAAAGAACTTTAGCTATTCACCTCATCTATGCCCCTCTTGACTTTATAAACCTCTAAAAGGTCACCTCTCAACATTTTAGTGTGAAATTTCCCTTTCATTGGAAAATGGGAAAGGTTTCTTTCCTCTCCCTCAATTATCAATTTAAACATATGCATTATTGTAACCACTTACTGGGGTTACCAGCAAATGTGGCTGATTCTAACTCATTAGCTAATTGGCGTGCTGGCAATTCATTCCACTTATGAAGAGTCATCTAGACCCAAAACATTCGCTTGCTCTCTCTTCATTGATGCTGCCTGACCCGCTGAGATTTCCAGCAGTTTTTGTTTTTGGTACAGATTCCAGCATCTGCAGTAATTTGCTCCGATACTCAGTGCTCTGAACTCACCCAATCATTTATCACAATTTCAAAAAGATGAAATTTAAATCTAAGATTGCACACAGAACGAGGTTTTACGCTTGTATTCTGGTCAGATTGTCATATTCCCTTCTCACACCATTTAAGTTAATTGTTGCAAAATTCACACTCTGGTAACTGTAGATGCAGAAAACATGAGCTGGAATGTGAAACATAGAGTCACAGAGTCATGCAGCACAGAAACAGACCCTTCGGTCCAACTTGTCCATGCCAACCATGTTTCACAAACTGAACTAGTCCGATTTGCCTCTGTTTGGCCCACAATCCTCCAAAACTTTCCTATTCATTTACCTATCCAAATGTCTTTTAAATCTTGTAACTGTATCTGCATCTACCACTTCCTCTGGCAATTCATTCCACTTACGAAGAGTCATCTAAACCCAAAATGTTTGCTTGCTCTCTCTTCATGGATGCTGCCTGATCCGCTGAGATTTCCAGCATTTTTTGTTTTCGGTATAGATTCCAGCATCTGCAGTAATTTGCTCCGATACTCAGTGCTCTGAACAATGAAGGCAGCACGCCAAATGCCTTCTTCACTACCCTGTCTACGTGTGACATCACTTTCAAGGTACCTGAACCCCTGGGTCAATCTGCTCGACAACACTCTCCAGGGTCTACCATTAACTGTATAAGTCTTGGTCTTGTTTGTGTTATCAAAATGCATTACCTCGCATATACCTAAATTAAACTCCATCTGCCACACCTCAGCCCATTGGCCAAGGTGATCAAGATCCCATTGTACTCTTACTAACCATGCTTCTCAACCAAATCCCAGGATTTGTTCCACATTATTGTGGGAAGCTAGTGAAGAGAATGCGGGGCCTCTAGCAGAGATATTTCTATCATTGACAGCCACAGGTCAGGTGCCAGAAGATTGGAGGGTGGACAATGTTGTGCCTTTGTTTAAGAAAGGCTATAAAGAGAAGCCTGGGGAACTATAAGTCTGTGAGCCTGATGTCAGTGGTGGGTAAGTTGTTGGGGATTCTGAGAGACAGGATTTACATGCATTTGGAGAGACAAGGACTGATTATGGACAATCAACATGGTTTTGTGTTTGGCAAATCGTGCCTCACTAACTTGATGGAGTTTTTTTTGAGGACGTGACCAAACAAAATGTCTTTGTTTAGAACAGCTGCACACTACTCCTGTCTGAACAAAATATATAGAAGATAAAAGGCAAATGAGGAAATTCATATAAGTACAAAGCTAAGATTATAGCTGAGATTTTCTACTGAAGGGCATTGGTAGCTTGACCAGAGTTATGTTGGTACATCTCACTCCGCAGCCTACTACCATTTTGTGAAACTCACTTATCTAAATGATTATCAAGATCTTCCATCGTTATTGATTGAGCCAAACCTTGAGAGCCTGGAGACTTTCAGCATCCAAGGCAATATGAAGGAGGAACAGCTGTGCCTTCTTGTGCTACTGAAAGGTTTTGCCATTGGTTTTTATTTGGATTTCTGAAGATGTAACCCAGGAGAGCCAGAATGAAATAAACACAAAGCCAACACCAAATACTGTAGGTGTTGGAAATCTGAAATCAAAACATACAATGTCGGAAATAATCAGCAAGTCTGGGGAGGCACAAAGAGAGTTAACATTCTTGTTATCAGTTTAATCAGGCACAGCCTAATGTAACAAATGTGCAAGGAGATGACCAAGGCAAAGGGAGTTGAGGGACACAATCTTCAGAAGGCAACAATCCAGGTTGGGTGGGGTAGCTCATGGATTCAGCATGTCAGGCAACCCAAAAAGCAGTGGCCTGGTCCAGTGACCTCCCTGCAGAAGCAGTTATAGAAACACTGGCACCTCAGTAAGCTTTAAGGAACCCCCAATAGCCCATCACTCTTCATTTCCACAAGAGAAGAGTCTTGAAGAAGCAAGAAGAATGCATAGGCACAAAGTGCAAGAAACAGTAGGTACTTTACAAAGTCACCAACGGGTAGAATGTATTTTCCACCTATTGTGGAACCTCTCTAATTTTATCCCATTGGAAATTAGGCAGTATTGTAAAGAAAAGCTAATCTGCACAACCATAAAATCTGGCTGAAAAATCTCTACGGTGATTCCACAAATAACTCACCTTCAGTTACAAATGTTTGCTTTGAGTCTGACTTTTATGCAGAGGGTTTATTTGTGTCAGATAAAAGCTTTCTTTATTCTACAGACAATAAGGAACATACAACGACAGTAATTTATTGCGAGGTCATGGAATGTAGCATAATGGACAAGGACAATTTTATTGTTCGCCCCTAATCGTCATCAAGAAGCCGGTGGTTTTACACCTTCTTGAAAAGCTGCTTTCAGAGAGACTGAGATTCAGCCCATTGATAGGAAGGTAGTCCAGGTTTCTGACACACTGACAATGAGAGAACTGTGACAAAGTTCAAAGTCAGAACACTGTGCCACTTGCAGTGGAGCTTGTTGGTGTTCCTACGTGTTTGGTGAACAGTATTCGATCGTACTCCTGATGATTGCCTTGGTAAACGGTGGCTAGGCTTTCGGGAGTCATAAGCTGAGTTACTGCAGGACATTCAGTTCATGACTTGCTTTTATAGCCACCCTGTTTATGTGGCTGGTTCAATTACCTTGTGGTGACTTCCCTTCCCCCTAATCCCAACGAACGATATTGATGACAAGGATTTGACTATGCCAATCCTATTGAATGTAAAGGGGAGGTGATTAAACTCCCTCTTGTTGGAGATAATAACTAGCGACGGCATAAGTGGTCCACATGTTTCTTCATCTTTCATTTTTTTTGCTCTTAAACTACTTCCTGATCAGTTTGCAGTTCTTGAGTGTCTAAAAGCAGCAAAACCCATGGGGCAAATCACAGTGAAGGACTGATGCAGAAAGGACGAGGTACGTTAACACAAAATGCAGCTTGGAAATTAGTACACATTGTAGAATTAACAGTACATGAGCTGTGAACAGAAAAATTAGGCATAAACATACTATAATTTGCCATAGTTTTCCTTCTGCCATTGGCCAAGGCCTCAATAACTTCAACACATGTTCTAAGGAAGGGTCACCGGACTCGAAACGTTAACTCTGTTTTTTCCTTCTCAGATGCTGCCAGACCTGCTGAGCTTCTCCAGCAACTTTGTTTTTGTTCCTGATTTACAGCATCCACAGTTCTTTCAGTTTTTACTCAATAGCTTCAACCCCAATGATGGAGAGTGTTAGCTGCTCCATGGAGATAAGGCAGGCCTATCCCCCATTGGTATGACTCTCCTGCCTCCGGTTCTACACCACGTTGTCCTGCAAGAGTGAGGAAAGTGTGTCAGTGCGTGTGGTGCAATGCATTTAGATGATAATGACTGTCATGATTGAAGAGCTAGCATTGTCTACAATGTGAGAGATATGGGTGTGAAGCTTACAGAAATGCTGAAAGTATGAGGCTGAGGTAAGGCAACAACTATTAAGTATGATCTGTGGCTCATGGTCATTGCTGGTAATGGTTTAAGGAATGTGGTACACTCGGTGACAGGTGAGATTATTGAGATTTGACATTTGAAGCTACATTGTCACCTGACCACCTTTTCCACAAAAGTATCAAGCACACAGCCAGAGAGCTGTAAAGCAAGCTGTCTGCTCTATTTCACCACAATTTACTGCTCTTGTTCAGTCTACAACCAATTCCAGCATCTCCTCCAACCAGAATGAACCTCTTCCTGAACAAGTGCAGGCTGGCTCGAGGTTGTGAATTTTGGGGATTTAAACGATGTCAATACTGTATACATTTGAGCCTCCGCCCTGCTGAGCAATACAGCAGCATGTTTGTCATTAACTGCACACAGATGTCATGCAAAGTAGAGGGCATTACAATGTCACCAGAACCAACAGACTAATTACCCACTGTGGTACTCAGATTTGTTAATGAGCCTTTGCCAAATCTGGCAGTGTGTGCCAGGTAGCTGCTTGGCTAGGCGATGGCATAGCTCTTGGAATTTTGGCAAAAGTTTCCAGACATTGGGGTAGATTGATTGGGCTGGTATACCTTTGTCCAGTGCCTAGATGAATGACTAGTTTCATGTAGTTTCGAAGCTTGCTAGGCCATTTGAAACAACTTTCAAGAATCAACCGCATTGCAATGGGAATGAAGTCACATTTTGGCAGTTTTATCAAGGATTTCCTGTCCTACATTATGTCCCACAGTTAGTATGCAGTATTCCTTTAAGAGGCATGCAAGAGAAATGCTCATACAACTCCTTTGTCACAGCATGTGACCTGAGGGTATAAAGGTCGCGGACTCCATATTAAATGTGGCCACTTGAAGCATAACAAACTGATGGAAGCATACTGCTGTTTGTAACTAAATAGCTCAGATATTGAAGAGCCTGTGGCTGTAGTTTACCTAATGTATATTAATGCATTAAATGTAATAAACATCTGTTGAATCTTTCAACACCATTTTACCCATATCTAGTTCTTAAATTGTGGGAGCTAACATGGTTTCGGCACTTCAGGTACACACACCCTGCTGGAAGCAAAGCCTATATTATGGTCGCAGATCACAAGCCATAATGAGAAAAAAGCGGTATATCCCAAATCCAAGCAGTGCAGGGGTTGGTTCCACAGATAAATTTATGCAGGCTTTCCTTTTAAGGATGCTAAACAAGTACTTAAAACAAGCAGGGTTGCCTTTAAATATGTAAGTAACAAGCCCAGACCCTGCTTTGTGACCCCATCCAGCAATTAGTCAGCCAGGAATTATTGAGTTTGTTCACAGTACTACCGCAACCTTGCAACCACCAACAAAAAACACATTGGTGACATATTTTCACTTTCAAAAATCCTAGAAAGGGCAGGAATGCCCCTTCACACACTTCATAACTCGCTCCAATCTTTTTTCCCAAGATTAGCTGAAAACCACCGCCTGCTGGGCATACAATCCAACATTAACCAATTCACTCGACCTGCTTAACTACGATGAGTTCTGCAGACCAGACCATCTGAGCTGACAAAACCCAAGATCAATTTTCATCTCTCATTGGTCTTCAGATTTGGACATGCACTAAGGGCCCAGACGAAAATGTAATAACTATTCCATATGGAGTTTCTCTAAATTAAAATTCCTTCTTGTGTATAAGAGAGATCTCAACACCCATGTACCATTATCACATATTTGTGGGTTAACTTAGCTGTTTTAAATTCTCAGTGATACAGATATAAAAACAAGTTGTTCCTTGCAAGGATCCAAGAATTCATACCCAAAAATACAGATGTCTCACTAGGTCACTAGCTACTTAACCTCAGTGACAAGCTGACAGTGTTTATGTCAGTATGTATGTGCAGCTATAACTGCTGGATGTGGCTCTCCAGGAGAGTTTCCAATCTCTCAATAGAGGAAGAAATATGTGTACACGAGGGGGAAATTTCTGTACCCTATAGCTTGGATGGAGCCCTCAATTGTCCTTGCCAGTCCATGTATTCACTCTGGTATTTCTGCCAGATCTTCATGCAAATGCAAATTTAGCATCATGACCCGACAGATGACTCAAGTGGTTTGTCATCAACTTGCTGCTCAGCATCAACCAGCACTGTTCTGACTGCCAGAGTCCCGATAGGTCACAGCCTCCAGTTTCAGATTGAGCCATCATGTGGTGCTCAACCTAGGGTTTCTCCCATTCTTCCAGCCCATGCAATCCCACCAAGCTGCAAGTATCTGAACTGGCAACTGGTGCAGACCATGGCATGATACACTCACTGAGGCTCTCTCTCCTGCTCCTCAGGGTTTAGCATGGGTCTTTTGGGGTTAGTGTCTGCTGCTACCAAAGACTTTCCTGTTAAAGAAAACAGAAAGATTGTCATTGCATTGTAACTCATATGAGTATTTCAGTCCCTTTATTCCCAGACTGGTGACCTCCCAGACTCTTCACGTTTTTAACTCCCAAAGTGATTAAAATGTTATTACAAAACCCAACATTCTACAGTACACTCAATCATTCCCTCACTACTCACCAACCACCCTGGCACAACCTGCAGCCTCCCTATGGGCAATGGAACTGTACTCCTAGTTATTGCACAGCTGCAATATGTCCTCCTCCAGTGACATAAGAATTGCCAAGTTGGAGTACTCCCCCACCCAGACTCCACATCTCTCTGGCATTATGAGCTGTCTTCTCCTGAGAAGGAAATGAAAAATGAAGATTATCCTCCCGGACAGCATCTTGCCTTTCTGATTTAGAACAAAACTTGGCATGACTGCCCTCTCAGGCACATTCCTTCCCAAACAATACCAGCACTCCATTTACCTGCTCTATTCCCTCCACCACCATCAAATTGCCCAAATACATCATCTGAAAGTTCCCTGATAACACAGCAAGACCAGTGGACATTGATCTATCCATTCTTTATCTATCATTCCCTTCACCCAATGTATATCTCAAACGTGTTCAGAGGAATTGAGAAGGTCATTTACTCATCTTGCAACACTGCAGCCACATCCTCCAGCTGAGAGGTCTCCGTCCTGCGACATTAGAACATCAGTCCTATCAGAGACAGCTTAGAGGAGGGAATGCAGGATGTCATCATCAAACAGTGGGAGTTTCCAGTTTCTGGCGTCCTCCATTGCTCCTGGCTGTGTCCTCAATGAAACTGGTTTCCAATGACCTAGTTGGGGAAGTGTGGAGGAGAGTATGCTCTGCAGGAGATGTATGTGTTCCCTACATTATTAACTGCGGACAGTGAATGCATCCACCAAACACCAATGAGTCTTGCAGCTGCTGCTATTCCCTTACTTTTCAATTACATCCTCATGGACTTCATTTTAAAATGGAACAAAGGTCAAAGGCCTGCAACTCTCTGCCTCTGAGACTAAGTGATCCAATTGCTGGCCCATTAGATCTAAAGGTCGAGTCTCCTTCAAGGTTATGGCCTGACACTGCTGTTGCAGGGTAACCCAGCCTTCGCAGAGATTGAATAGTGCTCTTCTGTAATGCCCTGCTGGACGGCTTTTAATTAGCCAACTGAAGCCTAAGCAGGCTGGAAACCGAGAGATGGGTGATTGAGAGTGGGCTGCAAGCTTCAACATCCGCTATTGACAGACCACCTGCTGCTCACCATTATCCAATCCTGTTGTTTCTAAGCAGTGGATTTTTCGCTTCACCACTGTGTTAAAATGTGGCAGAGCAGACTGCCCATAAATTATAGGTTGCCCATAGATTGTAGAATCCATGTAACTTTCCATTTTCCTTCACACTAGTGAGTTAGAAACAGTGGAAAGTCCTCAAACAGGGATGGTGATTTGACCAAACAGTCCCTCTGCTTCTTTAAATGCTCCTTCATGAAATAATTTCACTTTATACACACTTCAAACTGCTGGATTTTGAGTACAGAGTAATCATTTTGCAAATAGTGGTAAATTATGCATGATTTGATTTATATTCATTATTCACTTACTTAATTTTTAAAAGCTTCCTGAAACAAAAATGTGCCAGAGTAGAATATGGCACTGTGGCTCAGTGGTTAGCACTGCTGCCTCACAGTGCTAGGGACCTGGGTTTGATTCCACCCTCAGGCGAGTGTCTGTGTGGAGTTTGCACATTCTCCTTGTGTCTGCGTGGGTTTCCTCCAGGTGCTCGGGTTTCCTCCAGGTGCTCTGGTTTCCTCCCACAATTCAAAGATATGCAGGCTAGGTGGATTGGCCATGCTAAACTGCCTGTAATGTTCAGGGATATGTAGATTAGGGGGGTGGGTCTGGATGGAATGCTTTTAGGGTCAGTGTGGACTTGTTGGGCTGAAGGGCCTGTTTCCACACTGTAGGGATTCTATGATCTATACAAAGCCACTAAGTTGAATAAAATTTGTTTTTAGTGCATGACAACTTGGATCAACTTGAGCATCCTGTCGTACCCGGAGATAAGTTTATGACTGCATGTCAGCTCCAGCACCAAGACCACCTAGTTACAGTTCTACAGCATTGTTTGTCTCTATCCCAGCTTCATCTGCTGTTAAAGCATCTTCCATTCCTCCAGACCTGATTAATCTACAGCCAGTCTGCTTGGCCTCACATCTTACATCCTCCATAAACCGGAATTCATCCAAAATTTGCTATTAAAAATGTCAATGGATATAGGGACAGCGCAGAAAAATGGCGCTGAGGTGGAAGATCAGCTGTGATACAGTTGAATGGGGAGCAGAATCAATGGGCCAAATGGCCTACTCCCTCTCCAATTTCCTACTTTTCTTTGTAACTGTGCTGCCTGCCTTGCACCAAGTCTTGTTCATCCATTACCACTGTGCTCACTCAGCTACTTTGACTCTGGTTCAGCAAAGCTTTCATTTTAACATTCTTATTCTAGAATTCAAATCTATCCATGAATTTGTACCTCCCTATAAGATCCTTAGAATTTACATCTTGATCTATCCCAACATCTCCTAATGTGTCTCAGTGTCAAATTATGTTTGATAACACTGTTGTGGAGAATCTTATGTTGTTTTACAATGTTGAAGGCATTGCATAAATGCAATTAATTGTCATTGACGTTGTAACTGGGACTCCCTCAGAAATCTCACACTCAGTTCCAACAGTATTCTTTCTGTCAAATCTTTCTGATCATCTCTTGGTCCGAAATGGTGAGGTCAGAAATCTTCTATGAAACAATGTCATGGCCTGTGTTTTCCGATTTGGGACGGAAGCTCTACTTCCAGTGCAGATGGAACAAAAGCTGGCCACTTACCCTTTCCAGGACTTTTTGCAACTGTGCATCCAATGCAGGATCCATCAGAATAGACTCAGTCCAGCAAACCACACAGGCCAGCTTCAGCGTGGATCATCACAGAAGCCAGGCCTCTTCTTTACAGCAATAACTGCTGTATTCCAATCAGTGAATGAAGTTTAAAAGTCCCAAAACCTCTTTGACAGAGATTGAGAGAATGGAAAAGGTAAATTGGAAACGTGGTAGGATGGGGTAGGGCACCAATTGTACACGTTAGTAGCGTGATAGATAGATGGGTTAAGCGGTAAGGTACCAGGTGGGTGAGGGGATAAGTGGCATATGAGCGGGTGAAGACGGTAGGGTACCAGGTGGGTGAGATTTTAGGTTGCCAGGTTCCAGTTGGGTGAGGGGGGGTAGGGGGCCAAGTGGGTGAGAGTGTATTGCAGCAGATGGGGTGCAGGGGTTGCGGGCATCTTCAGGGAGTTTGGGGAGGGGTTAAGTGAGGTGGTCACATGTATGTGGCAGAGTTCCTTGGGTTAGATGTGTGGGGTAAGCGTATCAATATAAGTTATTGCTGGGTCTAGTCATGAAGTGCATTCAAGGGTGGAGACAGTTTTATAGCCAGCCAGGAATGACAGCAGGCTTTAATTTATCTGATTTTCTTGGCTAAGGGAAATGAATCGGAACCAGAAAAATCTCCAACTCTAATTTGAATTGAGCACTTTTTTTAGAAAGTCCCAGATGCCTATAATTGGCATTTGGAAGCTAAAACACCACAGGCATTGGGATTATTGAAAGTTTCCAACATGCATTTTCCAGGTCATGTCTGGTCTCTGACTGTCTGGAGGCTGGAAGTTCTCAGCCCATGTTTCTCCATGCCCTTTAATAAATCCATTAATAGGTTAACAAATCCCAACTGAAAATAGCACAGGGAAATTTCCACACCTGTGCTGCTCCCTACATAGGTCAAAGGGAACTGTGAGGCAAGTACTTTAGTAATAGGCACTACATGTATCTGGAAATACTCTCTAGTGTTTGATTTAAATCTTTGCGGGCATGTTCCAACTACTTGATACATTTCCTGTCCATCCATTTAAACGTGTCACTTTGAAGGCTGGCCAACTGATATCTGAAAAGCTGCCCTTATGTTTGTGTGATTACAGCTTGCAATTTCTGTAGTGAACAAATTAACCTTCCCTAACTGTTACAGCGTGAAAAAGTGCAAAGGGCAGGCATGTGCATTTTCAATTATGTGTTGCGCAGATGTTGCTGGAGATGAGAGATGCAGCTGTTACAGATGGCCCAGACGTTGCCAAAGACTTGTCACTAGAGATTGAGCGAGATGGATCTGCTGTGTGAAAATAAATGATGTTAAGAGTGTGTTATTTCACCCTCCTCATTTGATCAACACCATCTCAATTGCATTTTACTTTGCAACAGCATTTTGAGTTAACTCTATCTGTACTGAATACACTGCATTTGTGAAAGCTATATGCATTTGGGATGTTGTTCAAAAACATGATATTTTTATTCATCTCCACATAATAGGCTGTGTTTTATGCATTCATGGAATGTGGATATCACTGGCTGGACCAGCATTTATTGTCTATCCATAATTGCCTCATTGCTGTGGATCAGACGTCACATGTAGACCAGACCAGGTAAGGATGGCAGATTTCCTTCCCTAAAAGACATGAGTGAACCAGATGGGTTTTTCCTGACAATTAGCATGGTCATTATTAGACTCTTAATTCCAGATTCCTTATTGAATTCAAATTCCACCATTTGCCATTGCAGCATTCAAATCCAGATCCCGAGAACGTTACCTGGGTCTCTGGATTAATAGTCTAGCAATAATACCACTAGGCCATCGCCTACCTGAAAATATATTAATATATTATTCCTACAACAGTTACCAACCCTTCAGTGATTATGCAAACAAGGTTTTAATATTCTTCTAGTTTTTCTTCTCACCACTTGAAATATCGAATTCTGTTGGGAATTTTCCATCTGTTTCAAAATGATGTTTCTAGTGGAGACAACACTGAGTATTTTTGTCTATAGCGTGTGTGTCAGCTGTGGTTTAATTGGCAGTGTGTTTGCCTCTGAAATAAGAAGGTCCTAGGTTCAAGTGCCACTACAAGCACTTGGTAGGCCAATAGAATACTGAAGACAAGATGTTAAAACAAGGTCTGATCAATTTCATCAGGTAGATGTTGAACACCTCATTGAAAAAATGCAGATGAGCTATCTCTAATGTCTTGACCAACATTTACCTCTCAATCAATACCACAAAACAACAGTTTATTTGATCATTAACACGTGGGGAGGTGACGGCTTAGTGGTATTATTGCTGGACTGTTAATCCAGAGAACCAGATATCATTCTGGGAACCCAGGTTTAAATCCTGCCACGGCAGATGGTGGAATTTGAATTTAATAAAATATCTGAAATTAAGATTCTAATGACGACTACTAATCCATTGCTGATTGTCAAGAAAAACCCATCTGGTTCATTAATGTTCTTTAGGGAAGGGAACTGCCCTCCTTACCTGGTCTGGCCTACATTGGACTCCAGCCCTGCAGCAATATGGTTGACTCTTAACTGCCCTCTGGGCAATTAGTGATGGGCAATAAATGCTGCCTAGCCAGTGACACCCTCATCCCGTGAATGAATAAAGAATAAAAGACATGGGTATTTGAGTAATTATTCTACACATGCAAATTGGCCATGTTTCCTACATTATAGCAGTGTTACAACTTTTCAAAAATACTTAATTGAATGTTAATTGCTCAAAGACATTTAGTAGTCTGGAAGATCAATTAATGCAAAGTCTTTGTTTTTATGACTTAGTTTTTTTCTTGGAACTACATTTCTTAGTTTAGTTTAGTCTCTTGAGGAAAGATAGCATCTTCAAAACAATTTCAGCAACTGCACACTGGCAGAATTATATTCTTTTAACTCTGCGTGAAGTACATAAATGCAGTTAATCACTAACAGTGGGATATCACACAAGATAAGTCACCTATTCGAAATAATTGATGCATGTTTCCAGGTCACTCATCAACAGCATAATCTAACAAGTATCGCATAACATTGATAGCACTTGTTAGATACCATTGGCCATCAACATGTTTTAATGTCTCTGTTAGGAAGCATTTTGTACATTTTCTATATCAAATATCACTTATGGAAGACTGATTTTCCAAGGATACTCCAGAAGGTATTCTGCTAGAGAAATAAGACAATGGTGAAAAATTTAGGGAAATGCAGTAAAAATGGAAGAATTAGATTCTCAAAACAAGCAATTTTTTTCCACTTTCACCCTTAGGTTTTAAAAAGGGAGTTCTGAATCTCATTAATGAGAGGCAACTATCTTATTTTCATGCATTTGATTTTCAATATTACCTGAATCATTTCATTTTCACATGGCTCCGAATTTTCGTCTCCTTTCCCAAGAAAGTGGACCCTAACAATTCCTAACATGAAGGTCCGAGTGGGTGCCTGGCAGTAGCACCAGCTCACCACTTGCTTTTCTGGGCCTTTAGACAACTCCTTTTTCATCACAATGTCCCAGCACTCCCTGTGGACGCTGTCCTCTTCCTCCCTTTAGCTATGCAAACTGTCATCACCATACCACCACCACATCATTATGGCTGATTTTGGACCAACTCACTCACCCCTTCAGGACTTCACTTGGAGCTCAGGGACTCCTATGCTTTACATGCTCCTTCCAGGTCACCTTATGCACAGGGCATACATATATCTCATGCATTGGCACAGGATGCACCTTATTGCTCTCAGCTTGCTTTCTTAGCACCTTTCCGTGCAGACGGAGAGTCAGGCAGCTTGACCAGGTTTAGAGCACTGAATAGTTAAGGGGGTGGACATGTTACCGTATGGCCCACTACCACATCAATGTCACAGCATGTACTTCAAACAAATGGCCATGTCTGAAAGTCAAAGGGGACCACCCCTTAGTGGAGTCAAGTATGACTATCATCAGTCACTGTGTTCGCTGAACCAGTCAAAAAGCTCACCTGATTCTGGTCCAGGCATTGACTTTGGTCAGTCAGGGGCTTGGTCGTACTGGAAGCAAGGGAACTGTTTCCTTGCATTCAGGCATTGGGCCAGTCAGGCTTGCAGGTCAAGTACAACCAGTCAAGGGATTACAGATGTATTAGTCGGAATGCTTTGGAGATGAGAGTTTACAGTTGAGCTATTCTCCATCGGTGCTCAGTGATGGTCCACAGTCAGTCCTGGTGATCTGGGCAATAATGGTCAGTAAGCTTATCAGGGGTTAGTCTGTGGAGACCTGAGATAGTGGAAAACTCAAGAGATTGGGGTTTATTGGACTGGGTCAGTAAAGGAATGATTGGGGTGAAAATGGGCAATTGAAAATAGAAGGATAGGATCTCAGAGAGCGCTAGGCATCAAGGAGCTCCAGGATCAGGAGCTTTACTCAAGTGACAATGCCTCTGGCCTTAACATGGGGGCAGTATACAGCCAACAAGGGACTGGCGATTTGCAAAACATGGGTTTGGGGTAAATTGTGGATGTTAATGGTTATATAAAGTTGATGAACAGAAGTAGGTGAAGTCTACTTCACCTAGAATGTCACCAAGGACATAGAAACAGCAACATAAAGGGAACATGGGGGGGATCATCCCAAGTCTCAAGCAGAGCCTGTAAGTCCTTCTTGAGGACACAAAGCTGAAACCTCGCTTTCCTTGCTCACAACTCAACCATTTAATAAGGAAACAATACTCAAAACTACAAACGTATGACATAGGAGCAGAAGTGGATCATTTGGCCCCTAGAGTCTATTCTCCTATTCGGTAAAATCATGACTGATCCTTTTATGTTTTGAACTCCATGTTTGCGTCTACCCCCTGATAACCTTTGATCCCCTTGTCTAACAAGAATCTGTCTACCTCTGTTTTAAAATCTTCAATGATTCCACTTGTACCACATTCTGATGCAAAGAGCTCCAAAGTCGCATGACCCTCAGAGAGAAAGAATTTGTGAACAAGGACAAGGGAGATGGAACAAGGAACAGTACAGGACAGGAAAAGGCCCTTTGGCCCTTCAAGCCAGAGCCAACATATTTTGCTCTTCCATTCTAAAACTGTCTTCACTTATGTGATCTGTATCCCTCTATTCCCTTCATATTCATGTATTCGTCCAGGTGTTTCGTGAATGCTGCTATTGTGTCTGCTCTACCACATTTCTCCTCTTTCTGTCCTGGAAAATGTGACTTATGACTTTAAGATAGTGGCCCCTAGTTCTGGAGTAATTCAAATGAGGTAACATCCTTTTCCATCCACTTTGTGAAGAACATTCAGATCCTGCACACTTCAATCATGTCACCCTTCACTTTTCTAAACTCTAGTAGAAACAAGCCCAGCCTGCCTAACCTATCCTCGTAAGACAACCCACTCATTCCAGGCATCGGCCTATTAACCTTCCTTGGAACCACTTCCAATATATTTGCATCCTTCATTAAAGAAGGAGACCAAAATTACACACGGTATGTGTGATGAGAAATTTTGTCTAGCCAATGCCCTATTTAATTGAAGCACAACAGCTTCACTTTTATGTTCGTTTCCTCTCGTAATAAAGAATAACATCTCATTAGCCTTTTTGATTATGCACTGTACCTACACATAATTTTATATAACTCATGCACCAGAGCACCAATATCCCTCTGCACTCATAATTCCATAGTCGTTCTCCCTTCAACTAACTGTCTGTTTTTTTATTCTTTCTGTCAAAAAATCACATTTTTCCACATTATACTCTATCTGCTAGATTTTTGCCCACTCACCCAAGCTGTCTATATCCATCTGGAACACCGTTATGCCTCCTTCAGATGACACTTTCCTATCTATTTTGGTGCCATTTGTGAATTTAGCTACTGCCTTTCCTCCCCTCATCTACCATTGATGTGAATTCTAAAATGTTGAGGCCCCATCATAGATACCTACAGAACTCGTCACATCCTGACAATCAGACAAAAACTATTTTATGCATACTCTCTGTTTTCTGCCAGCCAGCCAATCTTCTATCCAAATTCTATGTTAACCCCTACACCATGAGTTTTATTTTCTGCAATAACCTTTGATGTAGCACCTATGGCATATAACTTCTGGAAATCTAAGTATAGCATGTCTATGGGCTCGCCTCTATCTGCAGTGCAAGTTATTCTTTTAAGGAACTCCAAAAAGTTGCTTAAATATGTTTTCCACCTTGACTGCCAATGCATGCAAAGTATGCAGAATAAATAACTACATATTTTTGTTCAGAGATATAATTGTTTGAAAGTCATGCTTTACTATGAACAATTGCATCGATCATGCACCCACTGATACAATAAATTGCCCTACTGGCAATAAATTGCAATTCATTGGCAGGTCCTTTTCTTTACAAGAATGAACATTAAAAATTATAGACTCAAGCAATCATGAACATGTCATAGTTTACACTAATTTCCTCCTTGTCATGTCAGAGAAGCAAATCTAATTGATGCAAAGTTAGAAATCTCACTTAGGTTTATCATTTCTGAATATATTTCATACCTGACACTGGATGACAATGCTTTGGAGCTGCCACATTCATACGCTGAACTGTAAGAATGCAAGGACATGGTCTATGTTTTTCAACTGTGCCTTTTTGTGTTGTTATAATAGTGGATTAATGTCCGCATTTAATTCTATGGTAATAACTCTTTGGTTCTGAAATAAGATCCATACAAGTTTACATATCTCAAAGCTCCTCGTCAAGGCATGACAGTGAATCCTTACGAAGAATGTGTTAGGCAATATCATGATACTTCATTACGATTGATGTGAGAGCTGACATGATGCTCCATTTCCACCATTCCCCATAGACAATTGGTTTATACATCTGCGATGGACCTCATAATTAGTGCATTTCTCATGGCCTTGGTACATATTCAAAGACAATATCAAAGAAGAGTGAAATTACCACACCATCACCAATCCTAGCAATCAGCCTCTAATAGCTGCTGCACAGCTTTCCTGGCAAAGCAACAATTGAAGAGTTCCCAAGCAGGCAGAGGAGAATGACCAGATCCCTCAACTACAGACCTCACTGTCATTTTCTACAGCTCTTAGAAATCCAGTACAGGGAGGCAGGATGGATGTCCCGGATCATCATCATTGGACGGTGCCATCTACTGGAGCAGGACTTGTTCTCAGGAGGACTGGGTGACCCAGTTACCAGCTCCATTGAATTTTTATGCCATTGTTTTGTTTCAAGGAGCAACTGGGAACCTGTATGGCATCTCCCAATCTGGCACTCACAAATGTATCTCAGATATCATTGATGCCATTTTCTCCAGATTGCAGTAGTTTATATCCTTCTCCCTTGTCAAGCTGCTCAGTGGGAATTTCTGACATCGCTGGCTTCCCCCAGCTTGCAGGTCTCTAATTCTCTGCTGGTAATATGGGAAGCAGTCCCTGGTTAATGCAAAGTACAAGTGACATTGATGTTTTCCAGTCCTTTAACTTTCTCGTCCATCTCATTGTATGTTTGGTATCTTGACACGATACAACTTTCAAGTATCTACATTTTACAGTCACTCCTCACCATGTGGGAGAAAACAGCAGTCAATAGCTTTGCACGGTGCTAATATTAATTAGATTTTGAGGCTTTAGTTCGGTTATGATATCTGAATGTTGTGCATTGAGGTCTTGAGATTGGGAGAATTCTGAGGCACATTCTTTTGCTCTTGCATCTTGCTTACTCTTGGCTAGTCTTCAGTGTTTCACAGATCTTGGAGACTGCTCTGAAGTGCTTGAGCATCTGGTAGGTCAGTGTTTAACCTGGGAGAGGTAGTGCTTTGTGCAACTTCTCTCAGGCGGCCAATGCACTATGAGGGAGAGTGAGCTGCCCATTGTACATCTCCCAGCCTCGAACTGCAGTGTGCTCTCTTCAAAAGCTGCTGGAGAGAATGAACTTTGGCCACAGAGATGTGTGGAATCAACATGATTCTGTCTTCTCACTCACAAGGTGACAGTGGATGCGCTATGCCTGGCAATCCCTACAATGCTTGTAGTCTCAGTGTCACCCACATTTAAATACCTTGCCTTGAGTCATCAATGGCATAGTTCAAGGATCTGTCACATTTGATGCTGTCTCAGTGAAGGAGTCGTTGTTCATGGGAGATGAACAATACTTGGCCATTACAACTTCTTGCATCCTTGGGATGTCTTAAGAGGCTGATCATCTGTTACATGGATGTGACTTCCAACAGGTCTGACAACCACCGGGGCTGACATTTTAAGAGTGCAAGTGAACATATATTTACAAAAGCACAATGCTGTGAATAACAGATCACTTATACCATTGATCTTTGCATCAGCAAGAAGTGTGCTATGAGCTTGCACTATTTAATTAGGCTCTCCACCATAGCACAAATGGTGGAAGATATCCTAAGTTCTATCCCCAACTTCAACATTTCTCATTTTAGTTGGGGGTGGAATTGGGGGAAAGTCTGTAGTTTGCACACGCATGGTTTGCAGATGCAGCTGTCAGTTAAATGCGCTGTTAGCATGAGGTGGGTGTCTATGTGTCCTTTGAAGGAAAGGTCAGTCAGATACCTTTAGAAGGGGAGTTGGGTACACTTTGGTGAGGTGTCATGTCCCACTTGCATTGTTAATTGTAGAGAATAGCGTGTATAAAATGTGCATAACGCCTCTGGAACTGTCAAACTTGTAAAAAAAAATACCTGGCAAACCTATCAAGATGTGTTGAGACCCGCCTGTCAGAAATTGTGAAGCCATTCAAAGCTTTGTCAATATATGTTTTGCAGAATAACAATGGTTTTCTCAATAGGGTGCAGTGTTCCACACAGAACTTTAAAGTGCAAGAAATTTTTTTTTCTCTTGTGTGCATGGCTACTTGGCGATACTGAGTTAGTTTGCAGGGTGGGTGGAGGGTGGAAGTAGGTACAAAGTTGGCACTGGGAGTCTAAGGGTCCATGGGGAATGGATAGACAGTGAGTGGACAGCATTGGAGGTTGGTTAGCTCAGTTGGCTGGACAGCTGGTTTGCGATGCAGGGTGATGCCAACATCATAGTATCCCTACAGTGTGGAAGCAGACAAGTCAACCCATTGAGTCCACGTCAACCCTCCGGAGATCATCCTACCCAGACACATCCCCTACCCTATCCCTGCATTTCCCATCCTAGACACTATGGGCATTTTAGTACAGCCAATCCACCTAACTTGCACATCTTTGGACTGGGGGAGATAACTGGAGCACCCGGAGGGAACCCACGCAGATATGGGGAGAATGTGCAAACTCCACACAGACAGTACAGCCTGAGGCTGGAATCAAACCCAGGTCCCTGGTGCTGTGAGGCAGCAGTGCTAATCACTGAGCCACCATGCCACCCTTGCTATATTCCCACACTAGCTGAGGTCACTTATCGACCTTCTCAGCCTTCTCAACCTTACCCCTCATGGTGACCCTTACGTTAAACTCATTACAAGTGGGCTCTCTCTAATGAGACAGCAGATTTATGGAACTACAGCAACATCCACATACAAGTGTGATAGGTAGGGGGCATTAGGTGTCATGGATGAGTGAGGGTGAAGGCTGGAGAACTGATTTACATTTTACTGTTTGTGTTAATTTTTGAACTCAGTACTAGTCAACTTCCAATCCACAATCCCCCATCGCCACATCCCACTCCCAACAACTTCCTGCCAATTTGGGTTTCCCAACTCTGTGTACACAAGCTGGGAAGGAAATTTGGCCTCATTGCATCAGCACTATTTCAATGGCAGCTTTCATACAGATGATTTTACCTTTTGGTGAAAGTGGAAAATGGGCATCGGTAGGTTGACCAGCAACAATGAATCCTTTTCCTTCCATAAGACCATAAGAATTAGGCCATTCAGCCCATTATGTCTGCTCCACCATTCAATCTTAACTGGTATGTGTCTCAACCCCATTCTCTTGCCTTCTCCCCATAACCCCTGATCCCTTACTAATCAAGAACCTATCTATCCAATTCTTAAACACAGTCAATGACTTGGCCTCCATAGCCCTCTGCAGCAATGAGTTCCACAGATTAACCCTCTGTGGCTGAAGAAATATCTCCTCATCTCAGTTCTGAAGAGTCATCCTTTTCACTCTGAGGCTGTACACTCAGGTCTTAATCTCTTCTACTAGTTCTCCATGTCTACTCTATCCAGGCTTCTCAGTACTCTATAAATTTCAATCAAATCTCCCTCATCCCTCTAAATTCCATCAGATAGTGACCTAGAGTCCTCATATGACAAGCCTCCATTCTTGGGATAATTCTTGTGAACCTTTTCTGGAACCCCTCCAATGCCAGCACATCCCTCCTTAGATATGGGGTCCAAACTGCTCACATTATTCCAAATGTGGTCTGACCAGAGCCTTATACAGCCTCAGCAGTATATCCCTGCTCTTGTATTTAGCCATTAAGTCAAAGGTTTGCAGATTCTTTCAGATGACTCTTTTAACCAAAGCTCAGACTGCTGTCTAAGGTGGAGGTAAATACCTGATAATATTTTTTGAAGAACAGCAGGGACCTATGCCTAGCAGACATAGATAGTCAGAGGTGTTCTCCCAGGGTGGAACACAACACAGGTTTAAGGTTACAGGGGTAAAGTTTAGGGCAGGAATGCAGGGAAACATTTTCACAGAGAGTCATGGGTGCCTGGAATGTACTGCCAGCGGAGGTGGCAGAAGCAGACACATTAGCAACATTTAAGGCTTATTTTGATAGACACATGAACATGAGGCAAACAGAGGGACAGATACCACACATGGGCAATAAGTAGAAGGTCTAAATAAGGATTAGGAAACAGCACAGGCTTGGTGTGCTGAAGGGCCCGTTCCCGTGTTGTATTGTATTGTCGTCACATTTATCCCTTGATGAATACAGCTGGAACAGATGACATGACTGTTTCTCTAATTGCTGTTTATGTGAATTTTTAAATTTGTTGCAGAGCATCACTTTTTACAACAGTGTCTACACTTCAAAAGAAAATGGTGCAAGAAGGAACTTATGTTGTCTGCAGACACTTTTTGGTAAATTTTTGATTTTGACTTTATGCCAATTCATTTCCCTTAGTTTCACGCTCTCATACAAATTCCTAATTATCTCTACTTAATGGAGGCGCAAAGTGAAAGTAAAGTTGCCATAGTCCTAGAGGGCCATAGGACAGCTCTCTCATTAGAGAGAGAGAGACTGGTGGTGGTTTAACCTGAGGGTCACCACGCATCAGGCAAGTGGAGGTTGAGAAGGAGAGTCCTTCACCGTATCGTCAGCTGGTGCAGGAATTGAACCCACACTGTTAGAGTCACGCTGCATTGCAAACCAGCTGCCCAGCCAACTGAGAACATATATAAATGGTAACTGCCTTAATAGGATAGAGGAACAATACAAGAATGTGAAATTTGCTGATGTTACAATGACTAGGAACAGAGATTTAAAGATTTGGGCAAGATGTACCACAGCAGGTGGCAGGGATCTGTACCTAAGGAGATTGGTAGAAGCAGAGATCATCAGAGATTTTCAACAAACATTTGATGGAATTTAGTGGCAAATAAACTTGCAGGGCCACTGGGATGAATGAAAGGAAAAGGATTGACTGTACGCTTTACAGAGAGCCAGCATGGATTCAGTGGACTGAACAGTCCATTTCCTTATCATAAGAGCTCTGTGGATCAGATTTTTAAATAGAGTTAGGAACCTAACACCTGAATGAATTCCAGGTCCCAAAACCACACCCCATGTTGCTATTGTGCTGGAAACTGAGGATACAAATATCCTAATTGGCTACTTTGTTTAGAACCAACATAATCAAAGATCTCTCCCACCCCAATATACTGTCTTCAACCTTCTGCCATTGGGCAGAAGATATAAAAGTTTGAATATACATAGAAATAGGTTCAAGAACAGCTTCTTCCCCAATGTTATCAGACTTTTGAATGCATCTCTCAAATGATAATTCTGATCTCTCTCTCTGGACCTTCTCTGCAGGTGTAACACTGTATTCTGCACTCTGTTCTGCTACCCAGATGCACTTTGTATGGTGCAACCTGCCCGTATGGCACTCAAAACAACACTGTTCACTATATCACAGTACACGTGACAATAATTAATCAATCAACCAGTTAGTGGTGCTGAGTGTCTCTAGGAGATGGCAGCAGCCCCTGATGACATCTGCAAGACAGCAGCAAGAGATTAAAACAGACTGCTCCTCAGAAGGTCAGGACCTTGAATGTGGCAGAGACCAGGCATGGAGGACAGGGTTAAAAGCAGCATTTATGTCAGTATTGGTTGGCACTTTACATCTGATCCTAAATGGAAAGGTTACTCAGGTTTAGAAGGCAAACTTGAAAGCTGTGCATGAATGTGTTCAAGTCTGTTTGGGCTCGGCAGAAAGTAATATAAAAATTACAAACTTGAATAGACTGGTCCTTAACAAACTCTTCAAGGAATTGAAGAGGTTTCTAATTGGCAGAAATGGTGTTACCTTTCTCCCTTCAACCCTTTGAATGTTCAAAACTGTTCATAAGGAGATTTTTAATTCCATCCAGCCAGAGTCTCTACTCAGTGGCACTTTGAACATCAGACCTTCCGAGTAATTGTGTGTAAAGAGTTATTTCTCAAAATGAAATAGATTTACAAGGAGAGTTATTGGAACATGAGCTTTACAGAAAGAGATTACGGAGGCAGAGTTTTAGAACATAACTTAAAGGAGATAATTTAGCATTTGAAGAAGGATATAAAAAGCCTATCAAAGGTATTTTGTTTTGCTGCAACGTAGTTCTCCATCTCCATAATCATAAAAATAGGACTAAGAGGAATGTGTACCTACTTTCATAAGATGAGCAGTAGCTAGCCTCAACCCTTAACTTGATCCAGTTGGCTGCCAGGCATGAAGTAAATACTGCTGCTCTGAACTTGCACCTCCTCAGGTGTGGATGTCTTTGCAGAACTAACTGCAGAATGATGGAAACCAATAGGGCAGCAGGAGCTTAAGGAAGAAAGGAGGTTATCAAACACATTTTGCAACTAAAACACATTAATTTATTCTTATGTTCACAGCCTAATACATATTCATGAAGTTTATTTAAGGCTCACACATTGTTTCCTGCTCTTGGCAGCACTGAAATAAATGCATTTAGCAGTGCCGGTTGGCTCACTTTTTGCAAGACGACAAACACGTTCTGCTTGCTACTAAACTGCACTCAGGTTATACCGTATTCATCAAGTAAGTATTCATCAGCATGTTTGTTCAATAAGATAATCCATAACCTGGATTAATATCAGCAGCATCAATTAATATCTAATTACAAGTAGTCACGGCTGGACTTGTTTAGACTACAGAACATGGAACTCTACAGCACATGAACAGGCCCTTCGGCCCACAGTGTTGTGCTGATCATGATAAACTAAACAATTTAAGAGCCTTCCTGCTCCTATGATGTGGCTTGGCCTGCTGTGTTCATCCAGCTCTTCATCTTGTTATCTCAGATTTTCCAGCATCTGCAGTTCCTACTATCTCTGAAACTAATCCCTTCTGCCTGTCCTTGGTCCATATCTCTCCATCCCTTGCATATTCATGTGCTTATCTAAAAGTCTCTGAAACACCCTTATTGTTCCTGCCCCCAACACCACCCCATGCAGCACATTCCACACTCCTACCACTCTCTGTGTGAAAAAGTTATCCCTCACATCTCCTTTGAACTTTCCCCCTTTCACCTTAAATGCATGCCCCCTGGTATTAGACATTTCAACTCTGGGAAAAAGATTCTGCCTGTCAATCCTATCTATGCTTCTCATAATTTTACAGACTTCTATCAAGTCTCCCCTCAGCCTCCACATCTTCAGAGAAAACAACCTGAGTTTACCTCTCCTTATATCTCATATCCTCTAATCCAGGCAGCATCTTGGTAAACCTCTTCTGTACCCTCCCCAAAGCCCCCACATACTTTTGTGTAATGTGGCAACCAGAATTGAACACAGTACTCTAAGTATTGCCAAAGCAAAACCTTATCAAGCTGCAACATGACATCCTTACTCTTGTAATCAATTCCCTGACCAATAAAGGCAAGCATTCCACATGCCTTCTTTACCACCCTATCTACTTAAGTGGGCACTTTCAGGCAGCTATGGACTTGAACCCCAAGATCCCTCTGTACACCAATGCTGTTCAGGGTCCTGCCATTAACTGTATAGTTTTCCTTAACATTTGATCTCCCAAAGTGTAGCACCTCACATTTAAACGGATTAAACTCCATCTACCATTTCTCTGCCCATATCTGCAACTGATCGATATCCCAATGTATCCTTTGACAACTTCCTACACTATCCACAGCTCCACTGATCTTGTATCGTCTGCAGACTTACTAAACCCACCCATCTACATTTTCAACCAAGTCATTTATACATATCACCAACAGCAGAGGCCCCAGTACAGATCCATGCCTGAACACCACTAGTCACGGACATCCAGCCTGAAAAACACACTTCCACCACTACTCTTTGTCTTCAATGGGCAAGCCAATTCTGAAACTATGCGGCCAAGTCACCGTGAATCCCATGCATCTTAAGTTTCTGGGTAAGCCTACCATGAAGGGCCTTGTTAAAAGCCTTACTAAAATCCATGTAGACAACGTCAACTGCTCTATCCTCATCGATCACCTTCTCGAAAAATTCAATCAAGTTAGTAAGGTATGACCTGTCCTGCACAAAGCCATGCTGACTGGCCCTAATTAGTCCATGCTTTACCAAATGTGCATAAATCCTATCCTTAAGAATTCTCTTCAATAGCTTCATAACTACCGATGTGAGACTCACAGGTCTACAGTTTCCTGGATTATCCCTATTTCCCTTCATGAATAGGGCCCTGGGGAGTTATCCTCCTTATTGCTCTTCAAGAGACCCAATACCACTTCTTTCTTGATCTCAGAATACCCTAGCTTGTTAGTATGCTCTCACTATCCTCCATATCCTTCTTGTGGGTGAATGCTGACACAAAGTACTCATTCAGGATTTCCCCCACATCCTCTGCCTCCAAGTACAAGTTCCTTCCTTTATCCTTGAGTGGTCCTATCTTCTCCCTATTGATCCTCTTGTTTTTAATGTGTGTTTAAGAAGTTGCTTTTTATTCTATGCTCAATACATAAAATAAATAACTTGATACTATATTCCAATGCCTGTTACTCATCTTTGAGATTGTTAAGCAAACCTACAGGTCACGTTAAATCAGACACCCCTTTCTGACAAATGTCTTACCATCCGACTGGCTGTACCTGCAGCACATTTTCAGGAAGAGGTTGGTCACGTGTTTCAGGTAGGAGTAAACAGAAACTTCCTGCCAATAAAATGAAACTGCCCATAAGCAGGAAAGGCAACATCCTGTTATACGTTCCTAAAAGACACAAGGAAAGAATTTTACAAATGGCTGGGCACTGCCAGAAGTGCGATTTCAGTCACAATATAGCAAGTTAGATTTGTAGGTATGCTAATAATACATAATGCTAATATTGTTCTCAAAGGGCGTACCATTCAGGCCTGGTTATAATTTAGAATCATAAATTCCCTACAGCATGGAAACAGACCATTTGGCCGATCATGTCCACACCGACCCTCCGAACAGTATCCCACCCTATCCCTATAACCCTGCATTTCCCATGGCTAATCCATCTAGCCTGCACATCCCTAGATACTATGGGCAATTTAGCATGGGCAATCCACCTAACCTGCACATCCCCGCACAGACACGGGGAGAATGTGCAAACTGCACACAGACAGTCACCCGAGGCTGGAAGCGAATCTGGGTCCCTGGAGCTGTGAGGCAGCAGTGCTAACCACTGAGCCATTGTGCCACCCTGGAACATGATTAAGTATCAGAGTGGTCATGAAGAGACTTCCCTGCTGGAAAATATCTGTATATTGGAACTTTGGGTAAATCACATAAAATGCGATCAAAAGATAGAATAGACATGAATAATAATCAAGGCAAGTCTTTACCATATCGAGCCCGATGTTGGCATCACTGCTGCCTCTCTCCAGAGGTAAATTAGTAAAAAAAACTTTAAAAATACTAGAACTAAAAAAAAGCAAAACAAAACCAAAAAACAAGAAAGAAAAAGGAAAAAGAGCAGACAGAATGGATGAGATTACTCTGCCACCATCTTGCAATTTGCAAATGTAGGTATGCCTTGAAAGGAAAGGGGCAGAAAGGGCAAATGGAAGTGAAACTCTGCTTGAAGCATTTCCTCTCCTAATCTCTTTCACACCCTTGCTCACCTACATATTCACCCAGAGCCATGGTCATGGTCTGCCATGACACAAGGGCCTTCAAAGCCCAAATACCAACCAAAGACATCTCAGTAATCAGAGCAAGGGAACGAGTAGCGGGAACACAAGAGTAATCAGAAAAGGAAAGAAAGGGCTTACATCATGTTTCTCTGCACATTTATGAACCATTAAAAATTTTTCAGAGTTCCAGTGTCCCATCTCTCCATTAATTTTGCTTGTCGTGTGTCAAGTGGCCTTCTGTATTATGAAGAGTAGAATGATCAGAGTAAAAGACAGACAGTGAGTGTCTGTGAATGGGATGGATTGTTGCTGGTAGAACTGCTTTGTGCAAGGGGCTGGGGCTGCAGTTGAGGATGGATAATGGGTTCATAAATAATGAGCCGGAAGGCAGCCCTGCCTCAGATCACTAAACTGTGCCTCACTCAGTCTCTGCCAGGAGTCCCTGCCAGTTCATTAGAAGACTGAAGGCACAAGGTTACATCATGGTCTTTCTTCTTTAAAGATACAGGGCATTCATCACTTTGGACTTTCTGTGGCTTCAGTCCTTGCTACTCTGCCGTGATGTGTAATGTGCAACTTCCAGTATCATTCTAGCAACAAGTGCAGGGGCATACAGATCCTGCCAGGCACCTGGATTCACAGTTACAGCTTGCCACTTGCTTCCTCAGTGATGACAGGGGAACTAATGGGGCACCTGCTGGACCTTCTTTGGACATTGATGTTTCAGCTCCTCACAATTATGTCAGCCACATCTTCAGAAGGTACCTCTGATCTCCAAGATGCCTTTCAGCTGGGAGCTGTGAATAACGGTGGCAAATCTGACTGGCTCAGGAGAAAGGCATCATCACAGCTCCCAGGGTAAAGTGCACAGTCATGCATAGTGATCTCTCAATGGTGGCTGAACAGCTACATTCTTTACTTCATTTAGAGACTGGGGACTTTATTGAAAAGATAGCGTCCAGTGCTTGAGAAGGTGGTGCCTCACACTTAGGTTAATTGAGGCCTCAAATGGTGAATGAAGGACCAGCATGGGGCCTTTTGCTGTGGCCACTGATAGTTTCCTGAGACAGAAAGGTGGGACAATGCTAAGGTTCAGGTTTCGGGGTAAGTGGGATCATTGTGGTCCCTGTGGTGGTCAGGCACCCTGTGACTTCATAGGGAGCCGTACTCAATTGCAAGGAGCAGACCCTATGAGAACAATCCCCTGGGCCCTTGGCTTTTCAATCGTTCTGCCAAAACCACTCTTGCATCCCCACCATCCTAGATCCCTCCCAGCGAGCCTACCTATTAGATTTAGTCTGGGCCTCCAGTGCTGTTCCTGGTCTGGGATGTACAGCTGTCCCCTCCAGTCCCGATGGCGGAGCAAGAACTGAAGAGCTATTGGCCTCTGCTTAACCATGTTGCCCAAAAGGGCTGAAATCTAGTTGCCTGATGACCGTAAAATTTTTGTTGTGACTTCCAGGGAAATTTAAGGTGAGCTCACCAACCACACTCTCTCACATCATCCCTCCACCCCCGGCCAGTGGTACAGTGTTAAATGCCAGCCAATGTGCTTTATAAAAATATCAGGAGCTTGCATATTATGAACTGTCTCCTTTACCTTGCCACTGTTCTGCTAAATCTACTGGGTGTGGGAACTTATATGAGCTTAAGCTCAAGCTGCCCATAGGCATTGCCACACTAATCTCCTAGCAGCAAGTGTTCAACTCCTTGGAGAAATCTAAATGAAGAGCAAAAGGATTTTTAAAAATTATTTGCAGCTATTTGCTGGTTTTCCTTTCATGTCTTTTCCTTTCTTGCTAGTTTTTCCTGAATATGTCTGCATGATCAATTGTTTTTATACATATCATTTTCATTCTTATTTTTGTCTACGTTACCTTACAATTTCATCTTTGTACCCCTTATTTTATAAATTGTGGTTAGTGGTTGATTTACGAATACAAAGTTAATGTTAGTCCAAAGAAGAAATATAAAGTGCAGAAGACTGTGGCAAGACAATTAGAACACACGTGATGTGACAGATAATGTGCATGCCAGTTTCAATGTAGTTTTTATATGTGCAATAGGTTTATATGAAATTATAGCAATCAAATTGAATTGGTGGCTGAGAATTTCCTCATAGCTGTTCAGTGACCATTATTTCTGTCCCAACATAAAGTAAAGATATTGTGGTTAATCAGGAACAGTTCCCAAGGTGTTCCCAGCAAAATATTCCAAATTCTATTCTTAATGCCTTCCTGATATGCTCAAAATTTTGTCAAATTTTCAAGTTGTCAATTTTTTACCTCTTTTAAAAAAACGCGGTCAATTACTTGTCAACTCCTCACTTACCAAGATAAACAAAATACGGGGAGATTATGCTGCCAACTCGGGATGCCATGGAACATATGCCAATCCCCATGTTTCTCACCACAGTCGGATATAACTCAGCAGAGAAAACGTAGACAATGGCGAAGGATATTGTGATACCTGCTTTTCCAATCATCACCAAGACTGTTGTCAGAATATGAACAGCTGTAAGAATCAAAGTAAGCAATGTTTAACATGTGCAGAAAGGCATTACAGAATTCTTGTTGCAGGGTGTGTTTTTTTCTGAGATATGGCTCCAGATTTACCGTTAATTTAATGCGTTACTATCAATCCAATTGTGACTCATTGCACAGGGAACAAAAATAATATCTCTTTCTTCTTTGTCTATCATTTGTGCATTTGCACACACTGCTAATTGGCATCTGAAAAATCAAAGCTTTGCCTCCACTTTAACAGCCACATTAAGATAGACAAACAAAAAACAGATGTTCAAAACTGAGCAAATGATAACTGCGCAGATAGGAAAAATAAACCCACAGATCTTCATTACCTTCCCCTGGAGCAATGAGTCTAAAATTCTGACAATAACTCAAGTTGGGAATTGAGAATATGAGGTGTATGCTTGACTGTGCTGGCATCAACCTCATGAGCTCTGGATGGATTTAACTCAGGGCCTCATCTGTGTGGTTCTGGTCAGTCTCTCATCCAAAGTCAGAAGGTGGCAGTCTATTGGTGGGTGGCAGTGCAGCATCTTGGGCAAGACACCACTTCTGAGAACCAAAGGAACAGTCTCCAGTGTTCAGGTAAATCAGAAGGTGGGGTGGTGGACTCAAGTTGAGGATCGCTCCTAGTGCAGGGAAGGCCTAACATTTCCAGCTGCTCGGTCTGGCCCTTTAAGGAAAGTAAAGCAAAATTAAATTTAAAAGATGTGTTATTCTGGACGTCTTCTGATTCTGCCTCATCTTTCTGCCAGAATGATCAGGAAGGAATGTCACAAAGCCTCCCCTGCTTTGGCCTCTGTCTAATATAGCAGTCAGGCCCCAGAGCTGGACATTTGAAGGCAATCCTGCAGATTTCCAGTGAGTGACCATCCCACCTGCTTAGAAGAGTATGTTAAAATCAAACAGGGAGTAGTACAGTGGCAGCTATATCCTCCCATCGATTTGAACTGGCCTGATTTCCAATGGGCAAACAGTCTTAAACTTTAAAGAGTGCATCTTGCTCCAGGCAGTTTTTAGGCTCTTGAGGATTCACAAATAGACCCAGCACAGACCACAAAATCCTAGGTTTTTTCAGACATCCCTCTTTTTTTTTCTCTTCCGGGGAAGTGGACATCATTGGCAACATTTGCTGTTCCTCCCTTATTGCCCTGGAACCAATGTCTCTCCATTTGACCATTTCAGTAAAGAGTCAATGACATTTCTATGTATCTGGAATTACATGCAGGCCACACTGCATAAGGATCGCAGATTACCTCCCAGCTGGGTTTTTATAGCTTCTTTGTCATCATTACTCAAACCCGCTTTCAATTCTAGATTTTTCAGGTGGATTCAAAATCTCACTGTTGCTGTGGTGGGATTTGAGCCCATGTCCCCAGAACATTAGCCTGCGCATCTGGATAACTACTGCAGCCTCATGGCACTTTGTCCATCTCCATCTGCACCTGTGTATTAGGAACCAAAGTTTGTGGACAGGAATGTCTGTCACTTGAATATTGAAACTAGGACTGCACTGACACCAGACCCTGGCCTGATTATAGCAGGTCAATGAAGCCGGAAACTGCCAAGTTAGCTCTAGAGAGGCAGCTACTTAGCTTCTTTCACCATGCCCCTCGTATTATGAGTCTGGCAATTGAATGCTCTCCTATCAAAATGAAAAGGAAATTCTCCATTCTTTTTAGCTATTGAAGTATATTTAAAAAATTTACAAGGATGTTACTGGGACTAGAGGATTTGAGTTATAAGGAGAGGCTGGATAGGTTAGGACTTTTCTCCCTGGAGAATAGGAGGTTGATGGATAACCCTACAGAGGTTTATAAAACCATGAGGGGCATAGATAAGGTGAATAGCAAAGCTTCCCTTAAGGTGGGGGAATTCAAAACTAGTGGGCATAGGTTTAAGGTGAGAGAGGAAAGATTTAAAAGGGACCTCAGGGGCAATTTTTTCACTCAGTGGGTGGTGCGTGTATGGTCCAATTTGCCAGAGGAAGTGGTAGAGGCGAGTATAATTACAAAATTTAAAAGACATTTGGACAGATACATGGATAGGAAAGGTTTAAGAGTGATATGGGCCAAATGCAGGCAAATGGGACTGGTTTAGTTTGGGAAACCTGATTGGCACAGACGAATTGAGCCAAAGGGTGCTATGTGACTCTATGACTATATGAAGAATAAAGAAACTTCATGCAGTCAATCATTCTGAATAGTGTGAAAAGGAAATAAATCTTGAACATGACCATAAGTTGTGATCCTATGGGACAAGTGTAGGGAGTAATTGAAATGAATGTTAATGCTTTGGAATCATTCAAAATGAAAATACAGTCAGTCCCTGGGTGGCAAACAGGCTCCGTTCCTGGGTCTGTAAGTCGATTTGAACGCAAGTCAGAACACAATACTGAACAGCATAAAATAGCTGCTGATAAGTACATTTCTGATGAAGTACATTTCTAGGCCCGAAACGTCAGCTTTCCTGCTCCTCTGATGCTGCTTGGCTTGCTGTGTTCATCCAGCTCTACACCTTGTTATCTCAGATTCTCCAGCATCTGCAGTTCCTACAATCGCTGGTAAGTACAGTTGGATATTTAAGACTACACCTCTGTATGGGATCACATTCGCAAGTACGAGCGTTCGGAAGTCGGACATTTGTAAATCAGGGACCTCCAGAAATGCTGTAATGGAGAAATTTTAAAGAGCGAGCATTTCATATTTTATGGTATTCGTCAATATGCCCCTCGCAAACCAGGGACTGACTTTTCTGAACTAAAGTGTTGGTGACACAATGAGTGGTGCAGTTAGGATTTTCCCATTAAGAGATCTTTCAACCTTAATTTTCTTTTTTTTAAACTTCAAACAATCCGACTTTAACAGGAAAACAAACAAAAATGTCACCAGGAAAAAGAGTGAAGCAGAGAACCAAAGACATTTAAAACAAACATGAAGTGGCAGCATGCTGTAAAGCTCTTACACGGAGGAATAAATTGAATGAAGAGCAGAATGACACCACCAAGGATCAGCATGGTAGCAGTCGCAAGTCGTCGAGGTGCATGCTTCACCATACACCATGCAGCTGAGTACGCTACAATTTCACTGATTGCAGAAATAAAACAGTTGAGATAAGGATCACCATGCATGTTGGGAGTTCCCAGGGTTAAAACAAAGTACCCAATGGAGGTAATCATCCTACAATGAAATAGAGAAGAAATTAAAGCATTTCCACCTTGCATAAACGATTGTCTAGAAACAGTACGCAGGCCACTGTTAGAAATTCATAAGACAACTCACACTGCTACAACACCAGTAATGTTGTAGAAATTAATATTTCACAGCACCTCATCTTGGAGAAGATTCAGTATTGGAAAAGGGACTAAAAGTACAGTCAAAGGGGCTAATTTGCTTTTAGAAGATGGGTCCAGTCATATGAAGCTGGAGAACTGAGGATGAGAATGTCAAAATGCAGGCTATGACGGTTGAATAATTTGCCATCAATGGTGGAGAAGGACAAGGATCGTAATATAAACTTCAAATAACAGGATGGAACAGCATAGAATAGAAGAGACATTTCTCCTAACTTTGATTTCATTAGCATGGTCCACAATGTGTCAAAATAACAACAATAAAGTGTCAAATGGGAACATGGGGCTCAATAACGTTATAGAGGTAAGTCAAGTACCGCCTGAGTTTACACAGCAATATTTCACAACCTCAAAACAGCTCAAAGTACCTTTCAGCCAATTAACAATTCTGTGTTGTGGGAAATGATTCATGCAGAGCAAAGTTTCACAAACTAAAAGGGAAAAAAAGGTATTGACATCTGTTTTAGGCGAGTGGGAAGGAATAAATGTTATCAGTGGGGTTTATGTTAAGGCAGGATTGTGAATCA
Source organism: Rhincodon typus (assembly GCF_021869965.1). Taxonomy (NCBI): domain Eukaryota; kingdom Metazoa; phylum Chordata; class Chondrichthyes; order Orectolobiformes; family Rhincodontidae; genus Rhincodon; species Rhincodon typus. Next base: position 106,775,552 of record NC_063334.1, read on the forward strand.
TTAAACCACCACTGGGAAAACTGGGAGCTTCCAACTTGAAAGTGACAACGACATGGACAAAGATTTTGACCAGTAGCAGGGAGGTGCTAGGCACAGACACAGGAGTTATTTGCAGGGTGAAGTTGGGCGTGATCTGCATAATGGAAAGGGAGTTTTCCTCTGCTATATTTTGTTATGAATGTTGAGTGTAGCTGATTTACACCAAACTTACACAAATGTAAGATACCAATTGTAGCAGAAAAAAAAGTGTAATACTAGACTGAGCTTTTAAGTTAAAGTTAGCTCCAATGCTATGAGACAAAAGATAAGTAAAAATTGAAATTGATCTAATATAAATTAATCAGTAATTGGATGGCTTTTCAGGTAGGTTAAGTGAATGTAAAAGCCCTGGAATGACTGACAAGGCAATGAAATGCTGTGTTAATATTAACAACAGGTAAATTGGACAGTGACACAACAAAGTGAATGAATTGGATTTCAGTATGTTTTAAAGTGTTTATTACATTTTCATTTCATGTTTTCTTCACAGCCGGAATCATATTAGCTGAAAACCTGTGGTATGATATGCACTCAACTATACAGGATACAGTCAGTCAAATTGCTAGAATTCTCAAAATTCTAGAAAGTTCTGCTCAGATGGTTTCAAATGATTTGAAGAACTAGAAGACACTTTCCAGAATCTTTATTCAGATAAAGTTTATAAAGTTTGTTTTCATAACAGAAGGAGTAATGTTCCTGAGTAGCTTCTCTAAATCTCCAACTACAACATCAGACATGCCAAGGAATGGCAATAATCTCCCATTCACAACATCTCTCTGGTGCTTCTGCTGATCTGAGGAAGGGTCACCGGACCCGAAACGTTATCTCTGATTTTTTTTCTAAACAGATGCTGCCAGACCTGCTGAGCTTTTCCAGCAACTTCTGTTTTTGCTTCTGCTGATGTTCTGTTGAAGACATGGCAGAAGATTGTCAAAGTTTCCTTGCAAGTACCTGGTCGGCTGCATGTGTGACAGAGACAGTGAGAGACAGAGAGTGAATGTGGCGACTGGGGAGTGGGGCAAGTGACAAGCCCACATTATGTTGCTCATATGAGGCCTTATGATTTCAATTTACGAGCCTCATTTCAATTTGATTGACAGATTATGCATTGATCACAACAGGAAAACCCAATTTTGTTATCTAGTTACTGATGGCCCAGGAGGCCTATTTTTGAACCTCTTAAAGCAGTTTGAAGTTGATGTCAAATCTTGCATTGATATTGCTGTAAGATAGCTACAAACTTGGAATTACAGTCCTGCAATCTTTCAGTCAAGCTATTGATATATATGGCAAGAAAAGACAGTACAGATTTTTAGAAAACACTACTTGTCACATCCTGCTGGTTAAGCAAAATCCCTTTAGCTTTATTGACTGTCTTCTAACCTCCTAACCCATGCAACAGGGTTAGCTCCAGTTTTCAGTTTTATTCATTTTTATTTTTGATACAGAACTACATCACATTCCTCACGAAGTCCGTCCTGACACCATCCATCATGTCAGTGACCTCCTCAAGAACATCCATTTAGATTAGTCAGACATGACCTAGCCATCTCAAATCCATGAGATAACAAGGTGTAGAGCTGGATG
>NC_063334.1:106777577-106816496 GCF_021869965.1 Rhincodon typus
AGACCCTTCTGAAGAAGGGTCTAGGCCCGAAACGTCAGCCTTCCTGCTCCTCTGATGCTGCTTGGCCTGCTGTGTTCATCCAGCTCTACACCTTGTTATCTCAGATTCACCAGCATCTGCAGTTCCTACTGTCTCATCTCAAATTCATGCTGACTTTCGTTTGCCAGATCATATTTGTTCAAATGTCTTTGTTACTCTGTTGCTGATGACAGGTGACCTACAATCATCTGCTGTGTCTTTTTGTTCCCCACCTAATGAGGATTGCTGCTAACGCTGCTTTGTCTCTTTAGAAAACAGGTCTCTCTGTATGGCAAATGTTGTACAGAATGCAGCACAGCATGATGTTATGGGAAGCTGTCTGTGGGACACATTGTAGAGAGGCTTCAGACTCCTGCATCTCTGGTTTGGCAACCCTTCACATAAACTCATCCTCCTGCACTGCTCAGGTTTTGTCAGGCTGGGGGGAGGGGTAGAGTGGGAAAGAGGGCTATACTATGAGTTAGATAAGTAGGGAGTATCCCTTGTCCCTCGACAGCCACAGTGGTGGAAGGAATGAATATTGGGATTGTGGGCTATGATTGAGTCTTGCAGAATAAATCACCAGGTCTGGTTGCACAAACTTGTCTTTTTTTTGTGGGATATGGGCATCGCTGGCTGGCCAGCAGTTATTGCCCATCCCTAGTTGCCCTTCAGAAGGTGGTGATGAGCTGCCTTCATGAACCACTGAAGTCCACCTGCTGTGGGTTGACTCACAATGCAATTAGGAAGGGAATTCCAAAATATTGACCCAACGATAGTGAAGGAGGCAATATAATTCCAAATCAGGATGGTGAATGGCTTGGAGGGGAATTTGCGGGTGGTGATGTTCCCATGTATCTGCTGCCTTTGTCCTTCCAGACGGAAGTAGTTGTGGGTTTAGAAGGTGTTGTCTGAGGATCTTTAGTGAATTTCTGCAGTGCATCTTGTAGATAGTACGCACTGCTGCTACTGAGTGGCAGTGGTGGAGGGAGTGAATGCTTGTGGATGTAGTGCCAATCAAGCGGGCTGCTTTGTCCTGGATGGTGTCAAGCTTCTTGAGTGTTGTTGGAGCTGCACTCATCCAGGCAAGTGGGGAGTATTCTATCACACTCCTGACTTGTGCCTTGTAGATGGTGGGCAGGCTTTAGGGAGTGAGGAGTTACTGGCCACAGTATTCCTAGACTCTGACCTGCACTGTTCTATGTAGCACGTCCGGTTGAGTTTCTGGTCAATGATAACCCCGAGGATGTTGATAGTGGTGAATTCAGTGATGGTGACACCTTTGAATGTCAAGGGGTGTTGGTCAGATTGTCTCTTATTGGTGATGTCATAGCTTGGCATTCCTGTGGCGCGAATGTTACTTGCCACTTATCAGCTCAAGCCTGGATATTGTCCAGATCTTGTCACATTTGAACATGGACTGCTTCAGTATCTGAGGAGTTGCGAATGGTGCTGAACATTGTGCAATCATCGGCGAACATCCCTATTTATGACCTTATGATGGAGATAAGGTCATTGATGAAGCAGCTGAAGATGGTTGGGCCTAGGACACTACCCTGAGGAACTCCTGCAGAGATGTCCCGGAACTGAGGTGATTGATCTCCAACGACCATGACCATCTTCCTATGTATCAGGTATGACTGTAACCACTGGAGAGTTTGCCTCCTGATACCCATTGATTCCAGTTTTGCCAGGGTTCCTTGATGCCACACTCAATTGAATGCAGCCTTGATGTCAAGGGCTGTCACTCTCACCTCACCTCTGGAATTCAGCTGTTTTGTCCATGCTTGAACCAAGGTTATAATGAGGTCCTGTTGCTATCATTCAAGACTAGGTGGTATTACTGTGGGTAGTAATCTTAAATTTTCTCAAATCCTGCTGGCTGGTATTCTGGTGTTATGTCAGCAACACACCCATATAGTCACTAACAGCTTGGATGAGAGAGAATCCAGCCAATGCTGCAAATCTCCAAGCAATCTCCTTTGTCTGTTGGTGCCAATGGGGAGAGTGATGCATTGTTAGACCAGGCAAACCTTCTTAATACAGATGTGCACTGGGCGATGGTGGGAGATATCCTCCAGAGGAACTGGGAGGAACCGTTGACATAGAAGTTAAGAGCAGCCGGATGAAGTTCAGCCACCTGATGAACTGCACATCAGATAAATCCAAGAAAGTAACTCTTGCCCTGTGTACCCTCTGTGGTGGGTATGGCCTCCAATGAGCAGCGCCCCTCACCTGCTGTCTTTGGCCCAATTTCTGCACATGCTGGTTGTCGAGGCTAGTTGGCACTACTCCTCTTCCTCCAACAGCTCGTCCATCCAAATGAACCTAGCAACAATAGCACCCATGATAAGCAGATAGACCTTACTGAGTATCATCAAGGCAACAAATGTTAGAAGCAAGCAATCGAGAAGCTGTAAACTCTCCTGGCAATCAAAACAACACGCACATCCTTATGAAACAATTGCCTATGGATAAGTTGACCTTTGAACACAGTTTCAATGGCACCAATTCCCAATCCTGCCGCATTTTACTGGTCAATTGGGCACTGAGTGAGACTTGATTTTGAATTAAAATTGTGTTGAGATGGCACCCAATTCACGAATCTCTGGAGGATATGCTTGCCAACTGAAAACAAAATATTTAAAATGGCAGCTGGTGGAAACTCAATGATAATTAAGAGTTATTAACCTGCCTGCATGTAAATCCTTACAAAAGAGCAGGATGAAAGTCATTGCTGGAGACTAAATAGACAGATATAACATAAATCATTTAATAGAAGCAAAGGGACTTTTGCCTGCCTGTGAAACAGTTGAGATCTCTGTATTGCCTGTAACATATCACCCCAGGTGGCAGCAGGGTGACAAGGACATCCAATAGCACTGCTGCTCCAGATGTAATTGGGATGGAGACACAAGAGCAGTGTTGGAAAGAGTTAGATTACGAGTGACAACACCAATTGTGATGATGTCAGAGATCACATGGTAAGAACTTATTGTCTAGCCATGAATGAAGACAGACAAGTCTCAAGCACCTTGTGTAAATAATTAACATTTGGCAATAAAATGCAGAGCTTCAGCATCTTTAGATCAGACTAATAATTAAGGGGACCACCTTTAGGTCTAAATCTTACATCAGCATCCCCATCTGCACCTCTTTCACCTGATTAAATGTTCCAGCCACCAAACTTGCTAGAGGGAGGGCATTAAATTCTCCCAATGACATGACAGTTGGAGCTTTTGGTTTATCTTAATCTTCAGAAATAGTATTAAGAAAGGAAAAGGGACAGGGCAAGACAGAAGAATGGATATTTGCCTTTAGAAATATGCCTTAGAGAGACAGATTGGCAGAGAACATCACACGCCTAATTTTACCCCTAACCCATTGTTCTCTCCACTATTACCCAGCTCTCACCCTCAAAAGTATAGACAATTATCAAAATGGTGCGATATAACTAATTTACTTTCAGCTTCAATATATTGATGATGGGGAAAATGTTAAATTGAATTGGAACTTGAATCTGATGAGTTTCCAAGCCATTTTCACTATCCAACAAATTATGCTTCATATATCAGCCAATCCCACCACTAAAATATGGCAACATTCTGGGAGTGTTCAAAGGCTTCCCTAAGGATTCTGCATAAAGAGTCCATTGAGAGCATTAGAAGCTCCCATCAGAAACACAAAAGGCAGTAGTCAAATCCAAAGAGTCTGTTAATTGACATTAGGTGTCCCTTCTGTTCCATGAGGGGAAGGTAAAAGGCTGTGGACTGCAATGCTAATCTCAGTCTCAGGGATTGAAGGGTGCCGCTCCATGTCTGTTGTCTCCATGGGACCTGCTCTTTGGCGTCCGATTAGACTGCCTGCTTTTACTAATGAAAAATGATACCAGAACTTGGGTAGGATACAGTGAAAGCAGCAAGCAGAGACTCTGCATTACTACAATAACACCACCAACGAAAGCATCTGCAGTGCTATAGTTTAATAACAGCAAGGTGGCTGGCATTTTGCCAGATAACCAATGGAAATTTGTTCACCTTGCAGACAACATGGCTGATGTGATGAGTAAATACAGAGGCTCAGTGTGTCACTGCCTTCTGGACATTATGTAGCCATCTGATATCAAGACAGACACTCATTTATTCAGGAACAATTGGTATCTACATACACACTTCCAAATAACTCTATTCTTCCAAGTGACTCCATAGGCCGATAATCAGTTCGGAACAACCTTCACTGGGAGCGATGAGAGCTGGTGTCTCTTTCAATTCTACACAGCTCCATGATTATTCAGGTAATGGGAGGGTGGAATGGTGTTGATCTTGGGTGATGCATTTGAGACATTCTACAGTGTCCTAGGGTAGAGTTGATCATTAGCTGGGTAACATTGACCATTGATGGGACCAGTTGTATTTATTTCATAAAGTTTGGTGTGAGATTGGAATTCTAACAATAAACATCTCTAAGCAGATTGTGGGGGTGGGGGCAGGAAAAGAAAGTATCATGGGTATAGTTTGAAAGCAATTCAACCGTGTGTAGCACTTGGATTGATTAATTCTGCCTTATGGTATTAAGTAGAGTTTGTTTACCTCCATATAATCTTTATTCTTTTCAAAATAAGTGCCCTCAAGTTAGTGAGTGGTAACAAATTTATAAGGATACTGACTGTTTGCTGTGTTCTCATTAAGAATGCAAGAACATAAGAACAAAGAGCAGGAATAGGCAATTTAGCTCCCCAAACCTGCTCCACCATTTAGTACAATCATGGCTGATCTCATCTTGGTGTCAACTCCGCTTTCCTGCCTAAGGAGCAATTGACAATTGGATAGGAAAATATTACAATCTTCTGAAACATTTAAAGCTAAAATAATAATACTATTATTAGAAAATAAGACCACAAGAAATAGGAGCAGAAGTAGCCATTTTGACCAGTGAGCCTGCTGTGTCATGCAGTATGGAGTAAAGCCACCCTGACTTAATTCAGTGTCCAGCATTTCCCCAACACCTTGAGAGTTGAGGGGGTGCTGCTGCATTCTCATCACTGGCTATCACTCCTGATGGCACTCTAGGCACCTGAAAACTGGTACCAAGCCATCTGATTGACCAACAACTTTGGGAGACAGGATATCTTTCCACATGGAGATGTGGGGTGGGGGACAAACTTAAGTAATTAACAGTGTGACCGCAGCTAATTGTGGCTCCCACCCTTGAAGGTGGATTCAATGCTGAATTTTCAGCTTGGAGGGGTCAGGGACCACTCCAATGCAGTCAGACCACGGAATGACTACAACAATAAAGAGGCCATTCAGCCCATCATGTCCATGTGGATCTCCGAGAGCACAATTCACTTGCTCCCACAACTCTGTACTTACTCATAACCTTGCAAATGCCTTTGCTGCAGATAATTATCCTATTCCCTGTAGAAAGCTGAGACTGAAACTACCTCCATCACATTGTGAGATGGAACATTCCAGAGTGTTAGCCGTGTACAATGCAAAACAGGTTTTCTTTATGTCACCATTATTTCCTTTGCCAGACATCTTAAATGGTGTTCTCTTGTTCACTTCCACCAACAGAAACTGTCTCATCTTTTCTACTCTGTCCAGATCCCTCACTATGTTGCAAATCTGTCTCAAATCTCTACATAATCGTCTTCTTTAGAGGTTCTTCAGCTTAGGCAAGATGGCGTCAGAATTGCCATCTCTGACCTCAACAGTCAATGAAATGGGTGGGGCTTGGGGTGGGTGCACAGGATGATGGTTCAAGGAGGCAATTACACTTGTAACAGCAGTTTCAGGCAGATTGAATTTTCATTAGTGGGTCCTCCAAACGTGACTCATGGGCTTACTATCTTTGAAAGAATGCCTAAACTTACTAGGGTTCTTTGGCGATGCGGGGTAACCTTGTGGAAGCATCCACAGACTACTTTGGGAAAGATATGGTGCCTTTTGAGAGAGGTCAGCTACCTTTTGGGATTATTAAAAGTAGACATGAATATGTATAAAAATGGGATGCACTCATAGGCAGTCAGTATTTTCAGTGAGCTGTCAGAATGTAAAAGGATTTAAATTTCCTGCCCTTTAAGAAAAAGACTGTTCAATTTGAAATAGTAAGCACTTCTTTTTGCACTATCTGTTGACATAATCCTGCATATACTGATTGCACAACCTATCATTTTCACAGTCAGGTGTCTATAAATTCACAATTTGATTGACAGCTCCAAGTGGTTATAAAATCTCCGATGTGGGCTATGAATACAAATACTTCCTACATAAGAGTTTGGGTTATTGAAGTAATTTAAGTATTGAGGTTTTTTTTTAATAACTAGAGAATTTTTAGTATATGAAAGTCATCAATAGACAGTTCCAACTATGTTTTATTTCTTCTCAAATTGGGTGCTTAGATCTACCCATGGTGGATAATGGGTGAGTCGGCATGGAGGATATAAGGAAAAATGATGTTGGGTTGACATTATTGACCCATCAAGGCAGGCCTATCACATAGCCCACCTTCATACCCGACTGTCCCTGTGACTGCCTGTGTACCTTTCTGGGGATGGTAATCCTGACTCCTGGTAACATCTGCCCCACCCTCAATGAAAATTAGACCACCTGGGGCTCGTGGTCAATTTAGGATCAATTCTTCCATTTCACCTTTCATTCCACACAAATCTTTCTTTCATGAAATGTGATGGGTAAAATAACAATACTTCATCTGAAGCCTAAGTGGTTGAGTTATGAAGTTCATGCAGGATTTCTTTGGTTTTGCATTCAATTTCTTTATGTCAGAGAGTCATAGAATCATAGAGTCATACAGCACGGAAACAGACCCTTCAGTCCAACTCGTCCATGTCAACCAGGTTTCCTAAACTGAATGAGTCCCATTTAGAGTCATAGAGATGTACAGCACAGAATCAGACCCTTTGGTCCAACTCGTCCGTATCGACCAGATATCCAAAATAAATCTAATCCCATTCACCAGCATTTGTCCCATATCTCTCTAAACTCATCCTATTCATATACTCATCCAGATGCCTTTTAAATGCTGTAATTATACCAGCCTCCACCACTTCCTCTGACAGCTCATTCCATACAAGCACCAACGTCTGCATGAAAAAGTTGCCCCTTAGGTCCCTTTTAAATCTTTCCCCTCTCACGTTAAACCTAAGCCTTCTAATTTTGGACTCCACTACCCTGGGGAAAAGGCCTTGTCTGTTTACCCTATCCATGCCTCTCATGATTTTATAAACGTCCATAAGGTCACCCCTCAGCCTCTGATGCTCCAGGGAAAATAGCCTCAGTCTATTCAGTCTCTCCCTATAGATCAAACCCGCCAACCCTGGCAACATCCTTGTAAATCTTTTCTGAACCCTTTCTTTTTTCACAACATCGTTCCTATAGCAGGGAGACCAGAACTGCACGCAATATTCCAAAAGTGGCCTAACCAATGCCCTGTATACTGCAACATGACATCCCAACTTCTATACTGAATGCACTGATCAATAAAAGCAAGAATACCAAACACCTTCTTCACTGTCCTATCTACCTGCAACTCCACTTTCAAGGAACTATGAACCTGCACTCTAAAGTCTCTTTGCTCACAACACTCGCCAGGACCTTACCATTAAGTATATAAGTCCTGCCCATATTTGCCTTTCCAAAATGCAGCATCTCACATTTATCTAATTAAACTCTTCAGCCCATTGGCCTATCTGATCAAGGTCCTGTTGTACTCTGAGGTAACCTTCTTTGCTGTCTACTATTCCTCCAATTTTGCTGTCCTCTGCAAATTTACTAACCATACCCCCAATGTTCACATCCAAATCATTTATATGAATGATGAAGAGCAATGGTCCCAGCACCAATCCTTGTGGCACACTGCTGGTCACAGGATTTGCCTGTGTTTGGCCCTTATTCCTCTAAACTTTTCATTCTCATGTACCCATCCAAACATCTTTCAAACATTGTAGTTGTACCTGCCTCTATCACTTCCTCTCACAGATCATTCCATACATGCACCACACTCTGTGAGAAAAAGTTACCCCTCAGGTCCCTTTTACATCTTTCCCCTCTCAACTTAACCCTATGTCCTCTAGTTTTGGACTCCCCTACCCTGAAGAAAAGACCTTGACTATTCAATCCTATCTACGCCCTGTATGATTTTATAAACCTATATAACGTCATCTCTCAGCCTTCGATGCTCCAGGGAAAAATAGCCCCAGCCTTATCCAGCCTCTCCCTATAACTCAAACCCTCCAGTCCCAGCAGCATCTTTGCAAAATTTTCTGCAAACTTCTAGTTTACCAACATCCTTCCTATAGTGGGGGCAGAATTGTACAAGTTTTCTAAATGTGGCCTCACCTATGTCTCATACAGCCACAACATGACATCCCAATTCCTATACTCAATGCTCTATGAACTCAAGTAACTGGTCTGTTTTTTAATTAAAAGCTGTTATTGTTCTAGATTCTCTTTAGAGTCCTAAGGGTCACCATACCTCAGGCAAGGGGAGAGGTTGAGAAGGAAAGTCTTTCATGGTAACCTGAGCCAGTGCAGGAGTTGAACCAATGCTGTTGCTATCACTCTGCATCACAAACCAACTGCCCAGCCAACTGAGCTAACCAAACCCTACCTAGCTGCTGGATTGAACTCCATTCAATGTTTCTGCCCATTTCACCATTCAACTATTATTGGTGTCATTAACTAAGGAACAATTCTGACTCTGTAATATTCCTGTGAGATCCAGTATGCAAAAAGTGATAGCTTTCTCTTGCAGCCTCATACCAAAGGAACATTTTTCTTAAATAAAGTCAATCTTTTCATTCACCCAGAAAATGCTGCAAATATTCTTTAGCAACACGGGACCAAGAACATTAAATTTTGAAAATGAACAAAGAAACGATATAGAAATGCCTCTGCCACAACCAGAAAGCTTTCAGCAAATTGTAGGTCCAAATCAAGCAAAAAGGAGATGAATTCAGGCCAAAGATGTACCAGATACTGCTCTCCACTGAGTCTTGCTGTGTAGCTAAGGAGTAGTAGGTCAATACATTACTGGGTACGATGAGTGTCTGGGAAGACAATATGCTAGCTAGGAAAGGGATCAACAAGGAGAAAGTTATGAAGAATTAACAGCATTTGAACCACTGACCACTTGCAGTCGAGGGATAACTTAACATGAACAAAGCAGACAAGCTGAGCCCAGGAAGCAAACTCAATCAGTGATTTGGAATGACAGGGAGAATCATTTCTCAAAAATTAATGATTCAGTGGTGTATGTTAAGTTTAAAAAAAGAGAGGTGGTCACACAAAAAAGGGAGGAGGCAGGAAGAGGGTGCATCATCCTAACTGTTACCAGTGTGGCAGGAAAAAGACAGGGTGAAAAGGAGACAAATAAAATGCAAACTCGGTACATAACTATAAAAAACAAATAAGGGGTATCCAAAGCTATATTGCCCTACATAACTAAGGATATTGATGAGAAAATAAGGAACAAAAAGGAGGGACATAATGCATACCAGAACAGTAATAGCAAAAGAAATTATCTCAAATGCAGGAGAGAGACGAAGGCTGGAATAGGGAAGGCAGAGAAGAAGTATGAAGAAAAGATGGCAGACTGCACTAAAGCAAATAGTAAAATGTTTTTTAAATATATTTATAGTAAAAGATTAGCGCAGGATAGAGCGGGGCCCAACAGGAACAAGTAGGGTATGCCACTCACTGACGCAAAAAGCATGGCAGAGATACAAACTAAACACTTTGCTTCTGTGTTTACCAAATTAGAAAATAGTGCCCATGGACTAGTTGAAATGTGAGTGTTGAGCAACTGAGGAGTAGAGTGATAGATAAAGAAAAGGTGCTAAAAAGGCTGTTAGCACTTGAGGTAGAGAATTCAGAAAGCCCTGATGGGATGCATTCTAGATTGCTGAGAGAGGTAAATCAGCAAATTGCAGAGCTATTGATAGAAATTTTCCAGGCCTCTCTGAACACAGGATTAGTCCTGGGAGAGTAGAGGATTATAAATATGACACTGTTGTTTATGAAAGGGGCAAATGATAACCCAGGAAACTACAGGCCTGTCAGCTTGATGTCAATAGTGGAATAACTGATGAAGGCCATGATGCAGGATAAGATAAATATACATTTAGCGAAAAATAAGTTAATATTAGTCAGTCAACATGGCTTTGTCAACGGTAGACCATGTCTTGCAAATTTTTTGAGTTGTTTGATGAGGTGAGACAGGCAGTGGGCGATGGTTGTGCTCTGGACGTTGTATATTTGGACTTTCAGAAAGCACTTGATACAGTGCCACATTGCATGTTAGTTAGTAAATTAGCAATATTTGTGATTAATGGGTCCTTGGCAGTGTGGATTAGAAATTGGCTAAAAGATAAGAAACTGAGGTTATGTATAGGTGGGCATTTCTCAGATTGGAGACGTGTTGAAAGTGGTGTTCTCCAAGGATTAGTGTTAGGACCCTTGCTTTTTCTGATTTATATAATTGATTTGGAGATAGGTGTTGAGGGCAAAATCTCTAAATTTGCAGATGATACTAAGCTGTGGAGAATAATGAATTGTGAGGATGATTCTGACCGACTTCAGTAGGACATTGATAAGTTGGCCAAAGGGGCAGATACCTGGCAGATGAAATTCAATCTAGAGGATTGTGAAGAAATGCATGTTGGTAGATGAAACACGGAGACAATACAGGCTAATGATACAACTTTGAGGGGAGTACAGGAGCAGAGGGATCTTGGGGTTCACGTGCATAATTCTCTGAAGGTGGCCAGGCAAATTGAAACAGTTATTAAGAAGGCTTATAATAGGATCCTTGAGTTTATAAATAGAGGCATAGAATACAAAAGCCAGGAACTGATGCTCCACCTTTACAAACCATTGACCAACCACATTTGGAGTATTGTGTTCAGTTCTGGGCACCTTATTTAAGGAAGAATGTTAAAGCCTGGATAGAGTGCAAAAGCGATTTATTAGAATGATACCACGAATGAGGGATTTTAGATACAACAAGAGATTAGGGAATTTGGGCTTATTCTCCTTGCAGCAGAGAAGGTCAAGTGGTGTTCAAAATTATGAACAATTTTGACAGGGTAAAGAAGGATATTCTGTTTCCACTTTTTGAAGGTCACAATTTTGAGATTGTCAGCAAGAGAGCTAGGAGTGAGATGAGGAGAAACTTCTTTATTCAAAGAGTTGTAAGAATTTGGAATGTGCTGCCTGAGACAGTGTGGAGACAGATTCCATACGGGGTTTCCAGAAGGGAGCTGGATATATATTTCAAAGTGATGAATAAAGAGGGCTACAGAGGTAGGGCTGCAGAATGGAACTAGCTCGGTAGCTCTTTCGGGAGCTGGTACAGCCATGATAGGTTGAATGGCCTTCTTCTGTAAAATTCTATGATTCTGAGAAAGAAAACAAATGCAATTTTCACAAAAAGGATGGTCACTTCCAAGCTGTGTGTCACAGGAAGAAACTTGTACAGATTAAGCCAAAAATGAAGTCCTCAAAAGATACCAAGATCCAAGAAATAAAGAATATTTTGGAGATGCCTTTCCTTGGTGAGATCAAGAACCAGTAAGATGCTACTGGAGTGCTGATATCTCAGTAGAGGGACAACAAGATGTACTTTAATTTAAACTCAGGTGCAGCACTTTTAATTCTTTCTGATACTAAATGATGTTTGGTGTAAAGTTCTCTTCAGCCAACACACATAGAATTACATGGGCCAGGAGAGAGAGAAAAAAGTCACTGAAGCTTTAGAAGTGATCCTAAACCAGTGTTGTTCATTCTTATGCAGGAAATCCTACATGGACTGATTTGTAGAGGAACTGGAAAGCTGAGAAGATCATGGCTAAAAGCTTCCCGGCTGCATCTTCCCAGTTTCCCACAGGATTAGGGAAGCTGCAATAAGCAAATCATTTCACTTCTATATGCTGAAACAAAGCCTGTTTATATCTAGAAAGGTTTGTCATCCACTCCTGACAGAGATAAGCAAGGAAACTGACTCCACGGTGAAGCAAGGAGTTATTACATCCGTGACAGACTGAAACGTGGTACTCAGGGATTGTCCCAGCATGTAATGGATTTCTCAGAAGCTGTATACATCTTACACTGCCGAAAAATTGTTGAATGTATATGCTATCTGTGGATGACAGCTCAGCAAAATTGGGGAACAGTTCAATCTACATGAAGCTATATATAAATAATGGCTTTTGGCAGCTACAGAGTGTCCCCACTTAAAGTTGGGGTTATATTCCTGAAAATCATGACTTTAAGTGAAATGACCTTTAAGTGAAGTCTGGTGCCCATGGAACCAATATTAAAGCAAGAGTTAAGTTCCTGAGGACATTTTTTGCCTGGAAAAATCAATGTAAAAGTTTAAATACTGTACCTAACATATGCACCTGAAATAATTTGCGAAAGGAAACAAGAAAAGTTTCAGTAAAGAAAACAGTCTTTTTGCTTACATAGAAATCTTTAAAGAAGTTTATAGTATAGTAAGATACAGTACAAATTCCTCAATTATTGTGAATGTACTGTTCAATTACTGTGGAGTAAAAAATAGAATTCTTCTTGGAAAAACTAAGTCCACAGCAACTCCTCTATTAGTACAAGTACAAATAGCCGAGAAATCTTTTCTGAAAAGTTAAAAACAAAGTTTACTTTGGTACCAGAGCAGAGAACTGTTTTTGAAAAAAAAAAGATCTTTGCAGGGTGCAGACACAATAACGCCAACTCTAACAGCACAATCAGGAGTCCTTGCTGTTAATATATTGATGTGACTCATGTGATGATGTAAGAGGTGTAATGATGCAAGTTATAATGCTGCCTGAGGTGACCAGCAAGCAAGTAATATTAAAATGGGGAATGGCAATTTAAATGAGGAGAGAAGACATAAAAAGAAACAACTTTAAAGTGAAAAATCTTTTAAGGGGGAAACTTAAAATGAGGACTTAAGGTACCCCTCAATGCAAGATCAAAGTTGCTGTACTACTCAAGCTAGTTGTCCTCAGGGAACAAGAGAACTGTTGCTATCAGCTTCCATTCCGTCAAACCATGGGCATATCTTGCAACAGACCTCATCAAATATGAAGGTAAAATATTCTTGATAGCGGTACACTACTATTCAGGATGGATAGATGTCAATAAGTGCAGGGCCATGTGTATGATCATATCATTGAAAGAGATTTTTACAACACATGTAATCCCTGACTTTGTAATCTCAGATAATGGATCTTAGTTTGCTAATGAGTACTTCAAAAAGTTCATAGCTTCATGTCAATTTATCCATACTGCCAGCACATCAAGATACTCTTTCGCCAATGCTAAAACTGAAAGCTTTCTCAGTGCATACAGTAAAAGCATTGCTGGAATACGATGACATTCAACTTGCACTTTCGAGCTACAATAAAACTCCATTCCAAAGTAGTTAACCTCCATATGAACTCAGCACCTTCCTCTTCCACTTAGACTCACGCTTTATGCACAAGATGATGATTTGAGCAAAGTGAGAAAGGGGATGAATACCATTCCAGTCATATGTGGAACGATAGCAAATATCACAGAGCCCACAACTTACCAGACTTCTGACCAGGTGAGCCAGTTTGGATTTGAGATCAAGTTCATTAAAGACAAATAGTCGAACAAGCATCACATCCCAAGTCCTACCTCATTCAAATAAAGCTGGTATGGTATGACAGCACACATATACACTAGTATCTACATTGAACTGATGTTTTATACAGTTTGGGCAGTCATCAACACAAACAGATGAGAGATAATGCGTCCATCAAAAGTTTCAGATGACAACCTGAATGCTGGACTGAAGTAATCTGTCAATTCTTCTGCCATCACTTTCAGAAAGACCGCGTGGAGGATTCAAATTCCCAATTTGCTCCAAAGGAACTGAGAACAAGTTCAGGTAGGCTAGTGAAACTGTGACAGTGTTTGTCTTTTCAAAAATAAAGTGAAGGCAGAGATTTGTGGGAGATGTATTATAGTGGGTGGAAACAAAGACTCAATGGGGAGATGTCAAGAATATGTAGTACATAGACTTTGAGGAATGCTAATATACAGTTTTCAACATCACAAAAAGTGATCCAGTGTCGCATGATGTTTATTTTTCTTGCTGCTCATGGGAAGATGAAGCCACACTAAGATATTCTTTAAATAAAGCAAATGGTTTCCATACCTGTGCAGGCACTATAAATATTCTTTAGCAGTCCAACAAAGTTAGGCATTTTAGACAATGGACCCAAAAATGCCCCTGGAGAATCACAACTGAAAACCACCTCCCTGTCTGAAAAACAGCCATCCACTACCATCAATTGCTTCTTTTCATTGATCTAATCTTGGATTCATATCACCTCTTCCCCTTTCAGTACATGGGCTGCCATCTTATGCATGATGCCTGAGCATGGCACATCATTGAATGCCTTGTGAAAGTCCATATGCACAACATCTACCGCACAACATGGATCAATCTTTTCAATTCTTTCATCAAAGAACCCAATCAAATTAGGCAGGTACGATTTGCCTTAAAGTACTGAAATGCCGGGTAAATATATTACTCTGATACACTGTTAGTAAGATGGTCAGAGGCTAGCTACACAGTTTTGAGACATTTGTGAAACATGCCAGTTTCTTTGGCACTTTTGGAAATCCATTTGCAGACGATCCCTTCATTTGTTTGAAATTCTTCATCCCAACAAAATGATGCAATGTCCCTTATTTTCAGAAGTTGTGCTATGGTCTTCCTAGATGTTTCATCATTTTGTGTGCCCACTATACTTTTGGAATGGTATCACAAACTTGGAAGAGTGCAGAACCGAGCCTGTAAAGAACATTTTCACTCATTGACTTTCCAAGACACCATGAGACTTCAGTAATTGTTACTAAAAATATTTAGAAACTTGTGAAAATGCGTAAGTATAAATTCTTTACAATAAACTTACAAACCCAAAAGTGTACACTTACCAGGACCACTTAGATGTTTTCATCATCTAGAATTCCAAATATCTCAACAATTATTGACTTCTCTGAACAAGTCAGGACACATTTCGGATAGCAAGTTAATTTGTAGATTATAGAATTACTACAGAGACGATGACTAAGGCTGGGATCTTGTTGAGGTGGCAGGGGTTTTGTTGGTCAGCTGCTGAGCAGGCAAGAGACCTGTGTTCCAGAGAAGGCAAGCTGAGCCAAAGGCCAATCACTCAATGGCAAATCCACTGGTGGGACCTTCACATGGAATGCAGACCCCTGGGGGGAAGGGGGAGAGGGTTAGACTTCTCACAGTAAGAGCTGCCAGCCCATGAAAGGCTGGTGCTCAGCAGTGATACAGAAGAGGCCTGGAAGTTACTGGAAGAGCATCCTCTGAGCTCCAGGCTCACTGAGGATCCAGGACTTTGTCCAGTGGTTGATGGAGGCAGGGATTTCTCATGGGAAGAGAGGGGCAGGTTGGTGAGAAGCATGGGTGCAGGTGGGCCAGAGTGGCACACTGCATGGCGACAGGCCCACCAGCTGATGGTTTAATCCTGGTAGTGGCAGGCTGAGACACTTCAGTGGTCTGTCGTTGAATATATTTGAGCCTCAATTGACATCGGGGCAGGAAGGTTGACCAGGGCCTTCCCCATCCAGAACGTAATTCCATTGGAGGTGGATAGCTACCCTTATTAAATGCACATTCTGTCTCCAAACTTGCCACTTACAGAAGCAGATTGTCCTGCCCTGTGATGTTTCTTTACATTGTCTGCTATCATGCATCAAATCAACACCTTGTAAAAGTATATTTTGTGTTTGCAAGTTTCTGCATTTTAAATTAGTGCAGTACTGCACTGGCTATTTAGTCCCAGTTAGTCCCATTTGCCCACTCTTCCTCCATATCCCTGCAATGCTTTTCTCCTTCAAGTATTTATTCAATTCCCTTTTGTTTTTGAAGTCCACTGTTGCATGGGTATTTAGAGATCAGGCAGTTCATTCCATGTGCTAGCCATTTGTTTATGTTTTCACTCATGCCCGCTTCTTGTAGTTTTGCCTTTGCATGAGTAGTCATTTTGCTTCCTCATTGTAATTATTTTTAAATGAATGCATTGCTTCACTAAATTAATGCAAACAGTTGACAAACAGGGTTCCTTTGCATCTTTCATAGATTGTGCTTTAGTTTGCTTTATGCAGCAAGCAGCCAAGAAATCAAGTAAATTAGTTCACCTACTTGCAAAGGTGCCCAATGTCAAACACTTCAGCAGGCATTCCGTTAAGTGAGTAACTTATCAAGAATCTCAATTTGCAATGTGACTAACTCCCAACATGTGTTGTTGACATATCTTGACATGTGAAATCCCAAATATTGCTCCACATACACTTTGCGAAACACCATGATCATACATATAACAAACTGACACAGTTTTGAGTGTTAAATATTTTGGTGAGAGCTCTTTGCTGATAGAGTCTGTACTCACCACACAAGGAAAGATAGAATTGTGATATTCCGTATATTTGAAGTTCTAACCAAATCCAAGAAATTATGTGGATGTTTTTGCCTAGCTGTGGAACTCAGAAGCTAAAAGAAAGCATAAAAAACATATGAATTTTCAATGCTTACATAGTATACATGCTCTAGTTACACGGATGATTGGAAGCACCGCATTTTAAGTAAAACATTCCCTTTATCGCAAAAAGTGTTGAAGATATTTTATTGATCTCTGTTGACAGTATTCTGGCCTATGTCCATCAAGATTTATAAAGAAAAGTAGCAATAATAGGGTATAAAACTATTCCCAATCTACTGAGAACAGAGCATAGAATAATCACAATACAGAAGGAGGCCTGCTATGTCTGTTCTGAGGAAGGGTCACCGGACCCGAAACGTTAATTCTGTTTTTGCCTTCACAGATGCTGCCAGACCTGCTGAGCCTTTCCAGCAACTGCTGTTTTTGGTCCTGCTATGTCTGTGCCAGCTCACTGCAAGTACAACTCACCCATTCTCCCAACATCTCACTGTACCTCTGTAAATGTTTCCTTTGCGAGGTCTCCTTTGAAAGTCAGGAGCAATCTGCCTTCAGCACACTCTTAGGCCAGGGATTCAAGATTCTAGCTCTTACAAAAGTTTTGTAATACCTCAGCTGGAATACAGTTGTGGGTCCTACATTATAGGAAAGATGTGAATACATTGGAGTGAGTGCAGAGGCATTTTACAGGGATGGTTCCAGGAATGAGAATGAGTTGGGACTGATTTCCTTGGAGATAAGAAGGCTGAGAGAAGATTTGATGAAGATTTTCAAAATCAAAATGTCAGGATAGATAGATAGGGGGAAGCTGTTCCTGCTTGTCGACAAAAGAGCAGGCATTGATTTAAAGGAATGTGCAAAGGAAGCATGGGTGATGTGAGAAAAAATGTACCGATGTTGATTGCCATGCATGGAACATCTGCGTGTTTAGTGCAACATTGTTTGTGAGTGGTTTGATTGTGCTATTGGGGATGGTGTAAACTAACTTGATAGCATTTGGGAACAAGGGAGTAACATTAGACAGTAAGAAGAAGAAAGCTGAGCAAAGTATTTGAAGACAGGGCACCTGTGTTAGAAATAATCAAGTATTATGTGGGCTCATTGTAAGAAAGAATATAGTAAGGTCTGATTTAGCTTTACAGCGTATCTATGTGAATGGCTGGAGGGTGGTAAACATAGTTTGTGAACAGCAGATGCAAATAACAAGTGGAAATACCATGTTATAGTGACAATGGATAAGATGTGTTTACGAAAGCTACAGAAGAAAACAAATGATGATCGAGAAGGGTAGCAATATTGAGAATATTACAGTGGAGAAAGAACACCCTAGAAGAATGAAGGAAGGAATTTATTTGGTTGGAACTATAAAAATGGTGAGGCCGATTAAAGATCAAAGAGGAGATATGGAAGTAAAGGGCATAACTGAAGTAAGAAATAAGCACTTTGCAACTGTGTTTACCAAGAAGATGCTGTCAAAGACATGATAAAAGAGAAACCAACTGAGATACTGGTCAGACTGTAAGTTAATAAAGAAGAAATTCAAGGCACCTGACTGTAATTGAAGTCGATAAACCACAAGGATTGGATCAGATGGACCTGAGGACACTGAGTGAAGGAAAGGTAGAAACTCCAGAATCAGTGGGCAAAATCTTCCAAACATCCTTAAACACACTGGTTGTGCCAGAGGATGGGAAAATTACAAACAGTATGCTCTTGTTTAAAAAACAACCCAAGGATGAGTGCCGCAATGGCAAGACAGTCAGTTCAACCCCAGCACTGGAAAAACTTTTAGAAATGATAATTTGGCACAAAATTAATTGTCACTTGGACAAATGTGACTTAGGGAAATACAGCTTGTTCAATCAATTTGTATTTCATTAATTTGATTGAATTTTTCAATGAAGTAATATAGAGGGGTCATGAAATGCAGTTGTTGTGTTTGACATGGACGTCAAAAGGTGTTTGATGAAGTACCACATAACAGGCTTCCCAACAACATTGAACTTATGGAATAAAAGCAGTTACCATGGTTACACAATAAAAACAAGAAGTGTTGGAGAAACTCATTAGATCTGACAGCATCTTTGGAGAGACAAACAGAATAACATTTTGAGTCCAATATGACTTTTTTTTTAATTGAAGGGAGGCCTGGGAAAGTCTTATGCTGCAGAGAAAGGGAGAGGAGGAGCAAACAGAATAAATAGTGCACATGCCAGGAACAAAAGGCAAAAGTAGTTCTAATGGTAGTGGAGAAGTAATATCAGTGAAGAGTAGGAGTTAATGGTAGGTGTTAACAGCAGAATATAGGTGACCTGTATTGAGAGCAAAGAATTCAATAAAACATCAGGTTATAATCAAAATGGAGGGCACTATTCATGACCTGAAGTTATGGTTCCCAGTATTGCGTTCAGAAGGCAGTAAGGTTTCTCCGCGGAAAACTGTGCTGTCTTCCAGCTTTCATTAAGTTTCACTGGAGCGTTGCAGCAGACAGAGGACAGGAATGTTAACATCTGAGAAAGATTGTGTATTGAAATGGCAAGCAACTGGAAGGTTGAGTCATTGTTGTGAACTGAGTGCAAATGTTTTGCAAAGTGGCCACCTTGTCTGCATTTGTTTTCAAAAACAGAAATTGCTGGAAAAGCTCAGCAGGTCTGGCAGCATCTGTGGAGAGAAATCAGAGTTAACGTTTCAGATTGAGTGACGCTTCCTCAGATCTGCATTTGGCCTCTCCATTGTAGAGAAGGCCACACTGTGAACAGTGAATACAGTCGACAAATGTGAAAGAGCACAAATATATTACTGCTTCACATGGAAGGTGTGTTTGGGACCTTAAACAGTGAGCAGGGAGGAGGTATAAGTGCAAAGGTTCTGCAATTGCATGTAAACATTGTTGACTGAGTGACCGGTAACATTAGTAGTGAATGGGGTTATTATTCACACTGTGGGAAGGTGAACAGTGGTCAGTTCTAGCCTCACAATAGTTCTTAAAATACATGAATGTCCTAGACTTGGGTATACAGAATATAGCATAAAAAGTTAAAGATAACGTAAAGTTACATAATTAAAGAGAAGTATTGTGAACTATGAGGAGGTTAGTGATAGACTTAAGAGAAATTAGGTTGATGGAATAGACAGACACATAGGTCGCAAATGAAATTCAATGCAGAGGTGAAATGGGGAATTTGGTAGGGAGGAAAGGGAAAGACCATAGAAGTTAGAAGGTACAATTGTAAAATGAGTGCAGCAACAGAAACTTGAATTACATGCATACAAATCATTGAAGGTGACAGAGGAGGTGATTAATAAAGCAAATAAGACTCAGGGTATTATAAAGAGAGGCAAACAGCACAAAAGTAAGCAGAACTTTTAGAAGACTCTGGTTCAGTCTCAGCAGGAGTATTGCATTTAGTTTAGAAGATCCACCAGATTGATCCCGGAAATAGAAAGATTTTCTGATAAGGAGAGGTTGTATAGATTGGACTTGTACTCATCGGAGTTCAGAAGGATAAGAGGTGACCTTATTGAAACATAGAAGATTCCTAGGGAACCTAACAGAGTAGATGCTGAATAGTTATTTCCCATTGTGGGAGAGTCTAAGAAGAGAAGGCAAAATCTCAGAGTAGGGGATGCCCATTTAAAGCTGGGATGAGGAGGAATTTTTTTTTTAAATTCATTCAAAGAATGTGGATTTTGTTAGCTGTGTCAGTATTTATCACCCATCCCTCGCTGAAGTAGAGCTGCCTTAGATCATAGATCATAGAATCCCTACAGTGTGGAAACAGGCCCTTCGGCCCAACAAGTCCACACCAACCCTCGGAGCATCCCACCCAGACCAATTTAGCACGGGCAATTTAGCATGGCCAATCCACCAAGCCTGCACATCTTTGAACTGTGGGAGGAAACTAGAGCACCCAGAGGAAACCCACGCAGATACGGGGAGAACATGCAAACTCCACACAGACAGTTGCCGGAGGGTGGAATCAAACCTGGCACTGTGAGGCAGCAGTGCTAACCACTGAGCCACCATGCCTTCTTTTTATTTATACATTCACAGGATGAGGGCATCGCTAGCTAGGCAGCATTTGTTGCCCATCCCTAATTGCCCAGAGGGCAGTTAAGTCTAAACCACTTTGGTGTGGGTCTGGAGTCACATGTAGACCAGACCAGGTAAGGATGGCTGTTTCTTTCCCTAAAGGCCATTAGTGAACCAGATGGGTTTTTCCCAATAATTGGGGATGGATTCACGGTCATCATCAGACTCTTAATTATTTATTGAATACAAATTCCACCATCTGTCATGGCGGGATTCGAACCCTAATCCCCAGAACGTTACCGAGGTCTCTGGATCAGCGATAATACCACCAGGCCATTGCCTTCCTTTCTTGAACCAATGCAGTTCATTTGGTTTTGGTAGACCTACAGAACTGATCAGCATTGCGGAACAGCAATATATTTCCAAGTCAGGATGGTGGGAATCTTGGAAAGGAATTTGGAGGTGGTGGTGTTCCCATGTACCTGCTGCCCTTGTCATTCTAGATGGTAGTGGTCGTGGGTTTGGAAGGTGCTGTCTTAAGACCCTTGGTGAATTTCTGCAGTGTATCTTCTCTCAGAATTCTTTATTCCAGAGGGCTACAGAGACTGGGTCATTTAGTATATTTAAGGCTGAGATAGACAGATTTTTAATCAGTATGGAATGGAGCATTATGGGGAAAAGCAGGAAAGTAGAGTTGGAAATTATCAGATCAGTCATAATCTCATTGAACAGCAGAATAGACTTGATGGATTGTATAGACAGGATGCCAAAAGACTCATGACTATGGTTTCAGGGATGAGAAATTTCAGTTGCATGAATAGATTGGTGCAGCAGCGGCTTTTCCCTTTGGAGAAAGGGAGGTTGTGGGAGATTTGATAGCAGTGTACAAAATTATGAAGGGTTTGGACAGAGTCAACAGGGATAAACTATTCCCATGGGGGAGATGTCAAGGGCCAGTGAACACAAATTTAAGGTGATTGGCATAAAGATTTAAGGTGGGATCAAGAGCTCCTGTTTTTCAATGCAGCGCGTTGCCCGGATCTGGAACACATGCCTGACAGTATGGTGGAGGAAGATTCAATCATGACATTCAAATCGAAATTGTACAGTTAACTGGGGAGAAAACATTTGCAAGGCTACCAGAGGAATATTGAGGGAGTGGGGCTTATTGACTAGATCTTTTTTCGATGGCAGCTGCTCAGTGTTCTAGCATGCACATCTCCTGCAGACACATCTTTTATTTCTTTACTTGTCTTGCCTTGTCTCTGTTCCACCAACACTTCTGCTATTTGATGCCTCCCAAGTTCCACCCTATCACAGATCTCCCCTTTGATCTTTGCTCTGCATTTGACCTCCTTAAAGCCTATTATATTTCAAAATGTTTTCTATTCTGATGCGAGACCTGCAACATTAACTCGGTTTCTCTCTCCATGGATACTGCAAGACCTGCTGAATATTTCCAGCATTTTCTGTTTTCAGTTCGGATTTCCAGCATTCTCGGTATCTTGTGTTTGAACTTCTGAACTAAACATATCAAACTTCAAGGAGTGTTAGCAAATGAGTGCAGAGGGCAGAAAGCTAAATGGTTATCTAACTGAAGTGTGTTTAAGTTGGTTAAAGAATTTAGCTGGCAGGAGGGAGGAATTGTTTCCTCTGGTGGTGAAATTAGAAAACATGTCATAGCAGACATAATTTTAAAATTAGAGCTGGGCCTTTCAGGAGTCAAGATCATGAAGCACTTCTTCGTGCAAAGGATAATAAAAATTTGGAACCTTTTAGCCGAGAAGACTGTCAAAGGATTAATTTAAAACTTCAAAACTCAGATTGACAGAGTGTTGTTGAGTGACGAGTACTCAGGTCTACACAGCCATAAGTTAAATACAAATTACCCATGAACTAACTGAAAGGCAGAAGAGATTCAAGACGTTGCTGGCCTACTCTGGTCTCTCAGTCATATTCATTAAGTTGCATTAAGTACCACTTTAGAGAAAGAGATTATATACCAGAATAAGAGGCATATTGGAACATGATTTAGCTTAAATTTAATTCATTATCCTATTTAATTATTTGGAAGTAAATTACCTTTCCAGAATGCTAAGGTTGGCGCATCAAGAAACAACTTTGAATTGTTTAGAATCACAGAAGTTAGAGCAGAAAGAGCAAACTCAACCCACCAACCCAAGGCCAATTTCTAATTTATCTCCAATCAAATTTCTCTCACTATTCCCCAGATACTGCCCCGCAATTAAATGCAATCTCAGAACATTAGCATGAACATGAATAAGTGCTGCAGTGCTAAATAATCTTTTTCTATTTTGCTATTGTGGCTCATAA
Organism: Rhincodon typus; assembly: GCF_021869965.1. Taxonomy (NCBI): domain Eukaryota; kingdom Metazoa; phylum Chordata; class Chondrichthyes; order Orectolobiformes; family Rhincodontidae; genus Rhincodon; species Rhincodon typus. Next base: position 106,800,488 of record NC_063334.1, read on the forward strand.
ATATAATTAAATATAGACTGTGCTAGACTTTTAAAGACCTGGATATATTGTTGCTTGATCTTGATATATTTGAATAGCAATCCAAGATAGAAAGAGAGAAAAGAAAGGGATATAACTACCGTATATTCTTTGGTATCGACTTGCTGAAATACCACCCCAACATGGGTGATGCCATTTTTCTTAGCAAAGCCTTGCACTATTTTCTCTGCTTCAGTCACTTGACCTTGAGCAATCAGCCATCTTGGAGACTCAGGTATAAGCCTAAAAAAACAATCAGTACAAATAATGCAGCAGTCAGCAATGGTAACGGTGCAACAGGATGATGGTTCTGCCTGTCCGATTACCGTACCTGCTGACTCTTGTTAAATTTCTGGAAAGCTAGATAAACACATAAGAGGAAGGGTACAGAACTTGGTGTCAATTGGGTCAGGTGAAGTGCTGTGGGAGGATTTTCTTTATGGAGTATAAAAGCCAGTGCGGTCCAGGTGGGCTGAACAGCCTATCTCTGCGGTGTATGTTCTGAGTAGCTATGTAATTTCTTCATTCCACCATTCACACCACACCCTCCTTCACCCACAAGGACCACAAAGACAGAAATGGAGGTATTCGGGTCATTATAGTAAAAGAGGATAGGGAAATAGTAACCCTGTCAAATCACTTTTGCTCAGCCAAGTTTCTTTGTCAAGCCTGAGTCAAGACTGACTTCAAATTAGTGACTTTTAGTCACTTCACTGTTTAAATTAATATTTGCAATACATATTGTCATTTTGAGACAGACAAAGGTGGCACCATGCCAGTGGAGAACTTTGTGGCTGCATTGTGCCGTGGCAAATAAACCTGAACCTGGACCTGACCGTTCCTTCAATCTGAGCTCAGTATCTTTGAAGACAGTCCATTACAGGGTGTGGCCATCACACAGTGTGCCAATCTCACAACTCCATACATCACATGGTCAATTCTACGCTGCAGGAAGGATGATATTCACAGGCAAGGCAATAGGTATAGCTTCCAATAACACATTACACAGGATTACATAGGATCTCTGGCACAGAAACAAACCATGTATCCAACCAGTCCATGCTGGCATCTATGCTCAACTTGAGCCTTCTGTATTTCCTCATCAAAAATTACCAGAATAGCTCTCTTTTCCTTTTGCCCTCATACCCTTGTTTAATCTTCATCTGAATCTACACTATTCATTTCAACTCTGTGCAAGTACATTTTACATTCTGTTGCAAAGTTGTATAGGAGTACTTGTGAATTAGAAGGCAAGAAGTCAGAATTTGTTTGTAAAACTAATAGGGGGGAAAGAACATGTGGTCCCTTTGAGAGGTGATGTGCTTTTCTAAGCTTGGAGATTTAAACAAACATATTATTAAGCAGCTGGAGAGGTACAGACAGTTCTGAAATTGAAACATGTATCAATTGGCTGTGAGATTGTAAACCTTGGGCTTGTTTTAATATTTTGGCAACTAGCTTGAAGATCAGCCAATTAATTTAATCAAAGCACTTACAGATTGGAAACCAATTGAATTTAAATCCGATAGTTTTGTAAACCTCAGACCCATCCTATTATAAGAAAATTGACATGTCATCCGGAGCATATAAGAAGAGGGTTTTTGAAAATTGGTGTGAGAGCGTACTGCCATCTGAAGAGTAAGTATATGGCTCTCACAGAAAACTCTAAGCTCTCTGAAAAGCACTGTCTATTCATAAAGGTACCACAGCACTTCTAGCTAAAAATCCTCACAGAAGAATTCACAAAGAAAACATCCCTGACAGAAGGATCAGTGGACAAAAGGCATTTATGGTTGAACAGACAGCGGAGAAGGCAGAACATTCCAGAAGACACACCCGATATGAACTTTGAGAGTCTGAGTTTTAATTTCTTTTTATTATTACTGGGGCTTATATAAGTGTGTTTATTAGAACAGCATACCAGTAGAATTTTGTTCAGTTAGTGAATAGTTGGTAGTTAAGAAGGGAATTGTTCAATTTGTTAGTAGTTCTGTTAATTTGTTCACTGTTAGGATTAAATAAATAAATTGTTAGTTGTTGCTTATTAAGTGAATATCAGGGATTTTCTTTCATTTCATCATTCCTTTTTAGCTGATTAGGCGAGGTGAGGTAAGGGTCACTGGGTGTTTTTGTGTCTAATTATTAGAAGGGCACCTCTACTCCCGCCATAACAGATTGGGGTCTTGTGTTTCAATTTCAATTATTGGAGGTACATTGTTTTCTCCTCCGTAACAGATTAGGGGCTCAAGTCTGGGATCTGGTCAGTTCGTGTACGGGATCTGAAGAGATCTGATTGGATTTTGACAGATTTAAACAGATTTGGGTTTCAGTGTCATCGATCTTTAAATAAAACTTAGGGGAGAAGTGGAAAATCTGTTTAATTTTGGTGACTTGTGGTTGATTGAATCTAAAGTGAGGGAAATGGCTCTTAACATTGCTAAAGATGTTCCGGGATTTGAGGATGCTTTCCAAATTTGCCAAGAAAGTTTAGAAGGACAGAGCGAGGATATATTTTCAGACTTCACAAACAGGCTAAATTTGGGTTTAACTAGGGACAAGAGGAAAAATGAAATTGTAAAGGAGTTAGTCAAACATTTAGATATACCAGAGAAACAGGCAAGTACAATGGAGTTAGAAAAGAATAAATTGAAAATTAAACAAATGGAGTTAGGAGATAAAGAAAGAGAGAGAAGGTTCTTAGCTGAGCAAAAAGAAAATGAGAGAGAGGAGTTTGAAATTTGGAAATTGCAAATGATTTCAGAAAAGTCCATTTAAAAGGATAGAAATGAAGCTAGAAGATAGGTTTAGTGAGGAGGAGAATGATGAACCACAAATCCATCGTAGCCAAAGACATAGTAGAGATATACATAAATATGTTAAAACATTACCATAATTCAGTGAAAAACATGTAGAAGCCTTTCTCGTTTCCTCTGAGAAATTGGCTAAACAGATGAATTGGCCAGAGACTGTGTGGGTAATGTAAATTCAGACCAAGTTGGTAGGCAGGGCTAGTGAGGCGTTTGCAGTGCTGTCAGATGAGGTGTCAAGAGATTATGAAGATGTCAGACAGGCTGCATTGAGTGCCTAAGAATTGGTACCAGAAGCATATAGACAACGGTTCAGAAATACAAGGAAGGAACCAGATCAGATTTATGTCGAGTTTAAAAGAATTAAACACAGCAACTTTGATAGACAGGTGACAGCATTTAAGATAGAAAAGACATATGAGGATCTTAGAGAGATTATTCTGCTAGAGGAGTTTAAAAATTCACTTCCAGAAATGATAAGAACTCATGCTGAGGAACAGAAAGTTCAAACAGCAAGAACAGCTGCAGAGATGGTGGATGAATACGCATTAGTCCACAAATGAAAATCTAGCTTCCGAGAGCAATTCCTCTCCATGATGGATAGAATTTGGGAGAAATGGAGATCCATCAATGAAAATCAAAAAGTAGATTACACTGGGAACGGTTTACCACAGGTGAAAAAAGAAAACCAAGAGGGTGAAAAGGAGGTGAAAGACCTCAGGTGTTTCCACTATAATAGATGGGGACACACAGAAAGTCACAGTGCCGATGGTTTAAGAAAGGCACTGGGAAAAAGGATGTGGAAAAGAGGCTAAACCAGTGGGATTAGTTGAGGTAGTGGCGGAAATCCCAAAAGAAGCAGAGGAGCTGCAGGAGAGTGCACAGCCTAGTCACAGGCTAGATAGTGTGATGCTGCCTGATCTCTACAAAGACCTCACCACTGTGGGTACGGTTTACTCAGGAAGAACAGGGGGACAAAGTAAAGAAGTTAAAACATTGAGAGATACGGGAGCTAACCAGTCTCTAATAGTAAGAGATGAAAGTATTTGCACTCCTTCTGAAGTGTTACCCAAGAGAGTGATAATCTGTGGAATAAATGGAGAGATATTTGGCATTCCCCTGCGTAAGATAAGGCTAGAAAACTCAATCAAGACTGGTGATGTGACAGTGGGAGTGATTGAAACAGTGTTTATTCCAGGAATACAGTTTGTTCTTGTAACTGTAGTGGAGAAGCCAAAGGAAAACCAGGGAACTAAGGAGTTAAAAGAAAAATACCCTGGAAATTTTTGGGACTGTGTGGTGATAAGATCTCACAGTCATAAGTTAAAGCAAGAAGGTAAAACTAAAGAGAAAGATGAAGTAGTTGAGGCCCAGTTAGCTGACACCCTGTTTGATGAAATTGTAAAGGCAAAACCTGAACAGGTAGAGGATCAGATAGAGGTGTTTAGTTCTGAAAGACTGATGGAGTTACAACAAAAAGATGAGACAGTAAAAGCTTTATATCATAAGGCCTACTCAGAAAAGGAATCAGAATATATTCCAGAGATAACAAGGTGTAGAGCTGGATGAACACAGCAGGTCGGGCAGCATCAGAGGAGCAGGAAAGCTGATGTTTTGGGTCTGGACCCTTCTTTATTTCTGACCCAAAACATCAGCTTTCCTGCTCCTCTGATGCTGCCTGGCCTGCTGTGTTCAGCCAGCTCTACACCTTGTTATCTCAGACTCCAGCATCGGCAGTCCCTACTATCTCAGAATATATTCCAGGAAGTTATTATTTTAAGAATAGAATCCTAAACCAGAAATGGAGACCTCAGCAGGTTAGTGCAGAGAAGAAATGGACAGAAGTGCACTAGATTGTGTTGCTGTAGTATACAACAGAAAGTATTGCGGGTAGCACACAAATTACCTGTAGGAGGTCATCTAGGAGTGAGGAAGACTCAGGCTAAGGTAAAAAAAACATTTCTCTTGGCCTGGATTACTTAAGAATGTGGTTGAATTTTGTTGTACCTGCTATACATATCAAATGGTAGGAAAGCCACAGGCAGTAATAAAACCAGTACCTCTGATACAAGTCCTGAATTTGAAGAACATTTCATGCAGATTATGATTGATTGTGTGGGTCCCCTCCCTAAAACCAAAAGTGGGAACCATAATGGATGTGTCTACCAGATTCCCGGAGGCAATTCCATTATGGAACGTCGAGGCAAAAAAAGTTATGGAGGAAACGCTTGCTTTCTTTACCCGTTAAGGACAACCCAAAGAGATTCAGTCAGACCAAGGGTCCAATTTTACTACCAAACTATTTGAAGAAGTCATGGATAGTTTAGGCATCCAACACTTTAAATCAAGTGTGTACCATCCTGAATTGCGGGGAGCATATGAAAGGTGGCATCAGACCTTAATGACCATGCAGAAGGCTTATTGCCAGGATTACCCAAATAATTAGGATAAAGGTATTCCATTTAAATTGTTTGTTATTAGAGATGCTCCAAATGAAACGACTCAGTTTATTCCATTTGAATCGATATTTGGACACGAAGTAAGAGGGCCTTTAAAATTAATTAAGGAAAAGTTTATAGGTCCAAAGTCTGAGATCTCACTGTTCGATTGTACATTTGAGGTGAGAGAAAGATTAAACACAGTAAGTGAATTAGCTAGACAACATTTGAAGTTGGCACAGTATGTAATGAAGCATGAAGCAGATAAGAAATCTAAAATTTGTACATTTGCCCATGGGGATAAAGTATTAGTCCTGTAACCAGTGGTAGGAGATCCCTTCAGAGCAAGGTTTAAGTGGTCCCTATCAGTCAGGTGAACTATCTGGTAAGGATGCCAGATAGAGAAAAAAGTTATCAGGTATGTCATGTGAATATTCTGAAAATCTTACTATGACAGGGAAAGAGAACTGCAGAAACAGGTATTAGTTACTGCCACTCAGAGTGAGGAATAAACTCCAGATAATTTGGATTTTGATGGGCCTCAAAATAAATTAAATAATGAGGAAGTCCTTAAAGAATGGGATAGGACAATGAGCTAACTGTCTCTGGGACAGAGAACTGAATTGAAAGGCTTGTTGCAACAATATGAGGACATATGTAGGAATAGAATGGGGAGACTAATATTATAGTATATGAGGTTGAAGTAGGGAATGCTGTTCTGACAAAATAACCCCGCATAGGCTTAATCCTCTCAAAACAGCACAGGTACTGAAGGAAGTGGAAGCGATGCTCCAAGAAGACATCATCAAGCCAAGTTAAAGTGAGTGGAATACGCTGATCATGTTGGTTCCCAAACCTGATGGTACTCAATGATTCTGCGTGGATTATTGGAACGTCCACATAGCAACTGAATCGGACTCATACCTAATTCCAAAGCTGGAGGACTGTGTGGAAAAAGTTGGATAAGCCACTTAAACCATAAAGTTGGACTTACTTCGTGGTTACTGGCAAGTATCTTTGTCGGAGCGAGAGAAAGAAATTTCTGCATTTGTGACTCTAAATGGGCTATATCAATTTAACGTAATGCCCTTTGGAATGAAGAACGCACCAACCACATTTCAAAGACTTATGAACAGAGTTGTGGCAGGATTGACTAATTGTGCCATCTATACAGGTGTCTTGCGATCTTTAGCCATTTGTGGAAAGATCACATTGTGCATTAGGCAGAGCAAGAAGTGTCTGCATTTCATAGGACTTGAAGGAAGAGCAGCCATTCAACCTTTGACTCTGCCCTGCCATTCAATATAACTGATCTTAATGTAATCCCAGTAAATCCCTGTCTACCCAAAATCCTCAAACATATTCAAACTTCAGTCTCCAATGCTTTCTGCGCAAGACAGCTGTACAGACTAACAACTCTCTGACAGAAAAAAGTTCCCATTATCTCTATTTCATCTCTCATTCTTCTAAATTCCAATGGTACTGGCCCAAACTATCTAACCACTCCTCATAAGATATCTTCTTCATTCCTGAAACTTCTTCACTTCCAAAACAATCATATCCTATCTTAAATAAGTGTATTCTGCATTCCTTTACAGAAAAAGCCACCAGAAATTAGCAGAAAAAGTAGGCCTGGCCACAGATGATGGATTTTCCAATCTCTGCTATGTCATTCCAACACAGAAATGGTGAAAGCTAAAGATCATAGAATCCCTACAGAGTGGAAACAGGCCCTTCGGCCCAACAAGTCCACACCGACCCTTGGAGCATCCCACCCAGACCCATCCCCTTTAACCCACCTAATCTACACATCCCTGAACACTATGGGCAACTTAGCATGGCCAATCCACCTAGTGTGCACATCTTTGGACTGTGGGAGGAAACCGGAGCACCCGGAGGAAACCCATGCAGACACAGGGAGAATGTGCAAACATGAGCCACCGTGCTCAGTGAAATGGAACAAGAGAGTAAACAGAGGGCAAGCTGCCAAGCTACAGCTTTGTCAGGCATTCAGCTTTTCTTGATTGCATTCCCTCATGCCGTTCCTCCTACTGGAAAGTATGTAAACTTTATTACACAGCAGTCCTCTCAAATCTCTATTTTTGTCCTCCTGCAGATGTGCCAGGTCAAGAGCAAATCACAGGAGTCAGAACATTCCGTTCTACTGCTGAAGTCTCACATTACCTAAACCACTTGAAATTTGCTGATCATCCGATTAAGTTGGGCAATTTTCAAACATCCATTGTGGCTTCCTGAAATAGTCTTGGGTCCCTGAGTATGTTCCTGAGATTGGCAATTCAGAGGAGAAGGAAATGCCTTATTCAGGTCTTCCAGCCACAGATGCAAACCAACAATGTCCACCAACAAACTTCACAAGGAATCAACAGTTCTTCTGGTTCCACAGCACTCCTGAGGGCTGGTTGTGATTAAAATGATACCCTCCTGCTCTGCTTAGCCATCACCTACCACCCCTGCCCTTGGGATTAGTCCCAGTGCCTCTGATGGTGAGACACAGTTAAGATGAATTTATTTGAGAAAGCTTTCTAGAGACACGATGGGAAGTGCTAGTCTTCTCACATCCTGTGAACCATTAACAAATAAATCGAGAAGTCTGAAGACATTGTCATTGGATCCTGGCATAAACTCCATTCTATAGCTATTAACACCATTCTTCTCCTCAGCAACTGTCTAAGGGGGAAGCAGTTAGTTCACTATCTTGGTGATATAGTCCTTGGTGATCTCTTCGTGATCTACCAAGTATACATGTGCACCATTACCAAGACTTCCATTTCATAAATATCACCTGATTCCATCTCTGCTCCAACCCCATCTACTTATCCCTGCTTTTGTTACCTCTAACCTTGATCGCTCCAATGTACTCCTTGTCCATTTCCCACCTTCCAAATGATACAATCTTACATTCATCCAATACTCTATACCTCTCTCACACCAAGTCCTGTCACCACATTGGCTCCTGTTTGAGCTTAAAAATGTCTTAAAATTTTAAGATTCTCATTTCTGCACAGGCCAGAAGCACTACAGATAGTCTCCCAATGCTTTCCAAACCTCTTTGTCTCTTTGCCTCACTTTCCTCCTTTACATCACCTTTAAAATCTACCTCTTTGACCAGGTTTATCTATGTCAATATAAACATATCTGGTTAGTGTCATATTTTGCTTCATAACATTCCTTTTTTTTCTATCTTGGGATGTTTTGTGGAATTAAAAGTTATGTGATAGGTATATAAGTTGTTACTATTCATAACAGCTAAATATAAGTAACTCACCACCAAAAAGGAATATACAGAACCTCTGGGATGGTCAAAGCTAGCAGTAACATCCTCCAATTCCGGATATAATATGCAAAGACCGGCAGAATAATGTAGCCTACTGCATAAAACATACAAACACCAAGTGTCGAGTAAGCAGTCCTCTCAGCTTTGCCGAGGAGTTCAGTTCCTGGTCAGTGAAGGAAAGAAAATCATTTAAATTAGATGATAATCAACATTCAAAACCATGATTATTTATTGCAAATGCATATGTTGAAGTTCCAGAAATCTAACTTCAAAACACAATTTTACTCACAATACTCACAATTTTAATGACAGTGCCCATGGCTCATGAATTAGTTTTCATAAATGTTGCACTAAGCAGCTTTGAAGGAAACCCCCAGTGAATTTGCAAGCAACAGTAAAATTATGTTCTATGTGGCAAAATTGGAAAATATTTTTCTGCTTGTACAGGTGGCTAATGGAGATACATTTGTATTCTAGCAGGACGGTTTGTTGCTCCCTCACAAACTGAAAATTTTTAGTCAGCTTCTTGACCAGGCACTGACCTCCAGGCTTGTAAGCTTCTGCTAAGACAGCGCTAACTCCTGGACAGGAGTGTAATTGCATTCGTCATCTCTAACAGCATGGGAGTGCTCCACCTGATGAAGGAGTAGCGCTCCCAAAGCTTGTGATTTCAAATAAACATGTTGGCCTATAACCTGATGTGGTGTGACTTCTGACTTTGTCCACCCCAGTCCAACATCAGCACCTTCACATCACAACTTTCTAGAGTATGAGCTTTCTTTGTGAGCAGTGCTGACCCATTGACATCCAGGATTGGTGATGAACCAGTAGACTGGGGGCCATAGACAGAATTCAGAGCATCATAGCTTTTCTTCCAGACATTGCGGAATGCAAATGACTAACGTTCATCTGCTTTCCAGTTCAGTCCAGTGTCTTATATCTCTCTGAGCTTGCACGGCAGAGTCCCGCCGATGTTACGTAGGTATTGTGCATGGACAGCAATAAATTGTAATCGAGGTAAACTCTGCAGATGCCATGTTTCTTCCCTTGTAATTTCCAGATTACCTCATTGATTTCATCACATCAATCTCAATGTTTATGAGAGTTAGGTCCAAGGACCTTCAGTACACTACAGCCCCGAAAGTCATCCCATTATCCACAGGACAATGGTCTGCATTATACGCTGAGGATGGGCTCCCTCGACCCCAAATGAAATATGAGACACAAGCCTACCTCTACAAAGTCTATTCGCTTTCACTGCTTTCATGTTTCAAGTGGCGGCCCTTTAACTAATTGGAGGCAGTGTTTCCCTTTGTCTGCAGAAACTGCTGGCCAAGTGGGGAGCAACAGCTCTGCTCACTCACACAGAGTCAAACAAGAGCTGCCACTACAGAAGTAGGAATACAGCTGGCACTACAGGAGTAGGAGTACAGCTGGCACTACAGGAGTACAGATATTGAGCTAAGGACAAATCCCTCTGAAGCCAGACTGAGAGGTCCCTTATTAGGGAGAGTTGGGGGAAAACACTGGACAGGGCAGGGGAGGGGCTGGATGTGTGGATTCAAAAATCCAGGGAACCTATGTGTGACATGGGTGGCCTGGAAATGAGCCATTCCTCTGCTTTACTGAATAGCAGCTCAGAGAATTAAACCTCTCAGGCTACGTGCTGGATCTTTCTACCATTGGAACAGGATCAGGCCCTTAACTGGGTACAAATTTCCCACTTCAGAGTCTCAATTGCGCTACATGTGTAGCCCACTCATTGCCTCACTTAAAATAATGGTCAGGAGGCACTTATAGTGCAGTGGTAGTGTGCCTACCTCTGCACCAGGAGGCTTGAGTTCAAGTCTCACTTTCTCATAACATCTCAGAACAGGTTGATGAGAAAATATCTAAAATCATGGTGAGGACATGGGGACAGGTAATGACAAAGCTGCCAAAGGCATGATCACCTAATTTATGGCTCCAGTTGCCTGTTTTCGTGCTCCTGTTTGGATCGTAAAGTTCTGCCCGAGAATAGGGAAGCCACCCCACAAAGCACTAGAACACAGAAGGTAAATAAGCACACCACCAGACTACAGCATTGCACTAAGGTGATTTCAGTTCAGTATTCTCAAAGCAAACCAGTGTCAAATCTAGAATGCAGATTGTACAAGATGTCATGTCAGCTATTTTGAGGATAATTACTGATCTTCATATGCTCAGCTACAGAAAAACAACAGCCATGATGTAGTTGTGTCGAACGAAGTCCAAGTGATAGATCCAAGCTCTAAGTCAGATAGGGAGCAGGAATTATTGGTGTACTGAAGAGAATTACTTAGAAAATTTTCTATTCAATGATTTATTGCCTTGTCACTAAGCATCACTGCTCAACCTTTGTCGTCTCCATCATCCATGGCTTCCCGTTCCATTGGTCTTGCTCTTGATGCACCTTCAATGAGGCAGCCTCACAGCCACAACCCCATGTTATCGAACACTATGACCACCAATGTTATAAAACAGGGTACAGGTAAGTGCAATAGCTTTAAGATCAAGCTATTAATGCTTTCCTGTAGTGTAGGTGTACTTTGGATAAAGTTATTTATGACCTCATCCTGACGAACATTAAGCAAAATAGTTTTGAAAGTCCCTGATCACCTAAACCCACCATGTATGCAGTTTTGCAGAATAGCACGAAAATCACTTAATTAGTTAATCAGCTTCCAGACACATCCTGTCAGCTGGAAGGCGTAAGGTGTTATGGGTCCTTGTCACGTTTTCCAAAGGATCCTAATTCAGGTTGCTAACACTAATTGGATAAATTCCTGGAGATTAAATCATGTGGCATTTGGTCAACATTCAGTCACATGACATCAAGTCATATGATGATCACCTAATGCTTACCCATGCCATATGTTTATCCTAATTAAGTGTCTTACTGCTCTGACACTCTTAAGGTTAATGATGTTGTGGTATACAAGAAGCATTTAAAATCAGGTAAACAATTTAGAAGTGTTTTGGAAATATGTTATTTTTAGTATGAGTGACTAAGGACAAAATTGTGCAAATTACCTGGAAGTATAAATTACCTAATGCAGAATTTAAAGAGCTACTTTATACTGTTGATTTACATATAGCGTATATGTTAAAAAATGGTATTGAACTCTTTCAGTAACATGAACAATTTTGCAAGCTCTAGACACCTTTTTTTTCCACAAAGTGGCTACACCAACAAGGTATTGAAATAAATTTTTTGCTTAACTCACACTTTGGAACGTTTAAGCGGTTATTGATGCATCATTTTTGTGATTATGGTTTTATTTTTAATATTCAGTTCTGGCATGTGGGTGTCACTGTCTGGGCCAGCACTTATTGCCTGTCCTTAGCTGCCCTTGAGAAGGTGGTGGTGAGATGCCTTTGAACCACTACAGTCCATGTGTCATGGGTAAATCCACCAAGCCCTTAGGGAGAGAATTCCAGGATTTGATCAAGCAACAATGAAGGAAACATGATATATTTCCAAGTTGGGATGGTGATTGTGTGGAGGGGAATTTGCAGGTGGTGGTGTTCCCATGTATCTGCTGCCCTGTCCTTCTAGATGGAAGTGGTCTTGGGTTTTGCAAGTGCTGTCTAAGGAACCTCAGTGAATTTCTGCAACGCATCTTGAAGATAATGCAAAGTACACACTGCTGTCACTGAATGTCAGTTGTGGTGGGAGTGAATGTTTGTGGATGTGGTGCAAATCAAAAGGCCGCTTTGTCCTAGATGGTGTCAAACTTGAGTGTTGTTGGAGCTGCACTCATCCAGGCAAGTGGGGAGTATTCCATCACAGTCCTGACTCGTGCCTTGTAGATGGCAGACAGACTTTGAGGAATCACGAAACAAGTTACCAGCTACAGGATTCCTAGCCACTGACCTGCTCAAATAGCCATTGTATTTATATGATTAGTCCAGTTCAGTTTCTAGTCAAACGTAACCCCCGAGATATTAGGGTTTCAGTGATAGTAACAATATTGAATATCAAGGGATGGTGGATGTATTGTCTCATATTGGAGATGGTCAATGCCTGGCTTTTGGGTGGTGCAAATGTTACTTGCTGTTCATCCACCCAGCCTGGATATTGTCGAGGTTTTGCTGCATTTGAATATAGATTATTTTAGTGTCTGAGGAGTTGTGAACGGTGCTGAACAGTGTGCAATCATCAGTGAACATCCCCATTTCCGAGCTTATGATGGAGAGAAGGTAATTTCTGAAGCGCCTAAGACACTACCCTGAAGAGCTCCTGTGGAAAAGTCCTGGAGCTGAGATGGGTGACCTCCAATACCCACAACCATCTTCCTCTTTGCCAGATATGACTCCAACCAGCAGTGAGTTTTCCTTTTGATTTCCATTGACTCTAGTTTTGCAGGAGCTCCTTAATGTCACACTCGATTTGATATGACAGTGTGACCACAAAATGGCTGCATCAACTAGCTATTGCTTTGAGAGTTTTGCTTGACCCACATTTTGGAATATTTCAGTGGGTATTGATGTATTGCATTTGTGATAATGGTTTTAATTTTAATATTCACTCATGGGATGTGGGTGTCACTGTCTGGGCAATAAATGCTGGCCCAGACAGTGACACCCACATCTATTTTTGAGCGCTCTGTCTCAAGGTCAGGCCAATGGGAGTTCCCTATTCTGTTAGTGCCTTTTGTCTTGGGCATCTTCTTCAGGCAGGTTACCAGCACAGACCCAAAATGTCAGCTTTCCTGCTCCTCTGATGCTGCTTGGCCTGCTGTGTTCATCCAGCTCTACACCGTGTTATCTCAGATTCTCCAGCATCGGCAGTTCCCACTATCTCTGAACCAGTTTTTCATGCCAATTTTTCACTAACACCAGACTGCCTCACTGTAATACAATCATTTGATGAGTTAGCAAATGTTAAAAATTTGAGCTTGAAACCAGCTTTCTACATTTCATTCTTCTCACATGAAAACTCAGCTCTGTTCAACGGTTACTATGCTTTGTCTTCTCTGTGTAATCCTGATTTAAACGTCTCCACAACTTCTCAACAACACAGTCTGTGCCACTTAGACATAAGTTGAGCACAATGCTAAACATGAATTTCTGTGCTGAAGAATTGAGGTAACCATCTCCAAATGCATGTATAGCCTTAAATGTACATGCACTAACTGCTATTGACCTATATGCTAATTTAAGCTTAAACATGCATTTTAGCACTGTAAAAAGGAGACATCTTACATGCTAGGTCTACCACAGAAATATTACTAAGTATCCTTTCCTTTAAAGAAATATGCATAGGAGGATCCAAATGAATCCTTTCTGTCAAATCTGTCAAGATTCTACTTTCAAAACATTGAAAAAGTAAATTTAAAATATTCAGAAAGAACTAAGTTTATTAAATTGTACTAAGATTCTGATGAATTATAGATCTGGCAGTTTTTCGGAATAGTACAATATAGACTGGAAATAACTCACCAAGAACAAATGCAGCTACATAATTTGAGATATCTCCAAACCCAATAAAAAAGCACAATATGCAGAACACCTCCCAACTCCAGGAGATCACTTGAACGAAGCTCAAGGCCGTTTGAATTATCATAGCTCCAAAGAGAACAACTTTTCTCCCATACCTTTGAAAAGCAGGAAAATATGTAAGTTTAGTTACTAACATGGCTTGTTTCATTTTATATTTCTATATACTTAATTTTAAGAATTACTCTACCCCAACCATTCATAACCTTCTCTATTTTGATCAGAACAGTTTGGCTGACTTATTCTTTTGTGGGAAATAAGTGTCACTAACAAGGCCAGCAGTTAGTTGTTTATCCCTATTTGTCCTTGAACTGAGTAGATTTCTAGGCCATATGGAGGGCAATTAGGAGTTAAACACATTACTGTAGATTGAAGTCACACATAAATCAGGCAAAGATGGTGAATTTCTTTCCTGAAGGGCATTGGTGAACTAATTTTTTTTAAATGACTCAGGGTTTTGGGATTGAAACTCCACCAGCTAGCATGAGGGGATTTGAACCAACGTTCCCAGAGGATTAGTCTGGGACTCTAGCCCACTGATGTTACCACAAGGCCACATTTCCCCTGAGTTCTGCCTCTGCAGGCCAGAAATTGCACTGTCACCTCATTAAAGGCTTGCCTCAGGGTATTGTCTTTTTAAATGTTCAAATTTTCTACTGGGTGGTGAGCAATATGCCTGCCTTGTAAAAGGAAGCCCGCTACCTCCATTTCTCCCTCCACGTATGCCTGAGTATTTCTAGTACTTTCCATTTTTATGCCAGCGGTCAAAGGCTGGAGCAATAGGCAGGTCAGAGGTTAAAATTGCTGATACGCTCAAAAGATGGAATCCTGACTGAGGCATGTATTACCAATTCAGACCAAAGCATGTCTAATGATACAAATGGAGTAAAAATACACATGGAGTTTGACCAAAATTCAGATTATTCTGAATGGTTTAAGGTGAAGAATAGCCCAGATTAGTGAAATGTGCCTGAACTGAATTGGAACCTGCAAATTTAAATTTCCTTTGTGTGGAAACTATGCTGCTGCTGTCTGCTTTCAAAAACTTGCAATGTCCAAGTTATGCAGGTTGCCCTTTTATTCCGACATCAAAGATTAACGAGTCAAGAATTCCTGTCTACAGGACACTACTGATGTGAGTATGAACAAATAATCAGCTGCATTTACATTCCCACCAGATTGCCTCGTTACAATGACCTATAGTCAGAATACCTTCTGTTTAAACTGAATGACAGGATTATAGCTGTACCTGTCTGAAATGTGTCCAGAGACGAATGCACCACTTGTCATTCCTAGAAAAATCACTGACATGGTAAAGGGACCTTTCCAATTGTTCTCACAAACTAGATCCCACTGCAAGAAAGGGAAATAAATAATTATAATCGTTCAAATACAAAATCTCCTTTTGAAAAAGAAAACACTCCTTTAAAGAATATCGTTAGAATAAAATTCTTGTAAATCTTATAAGGTAAGCTTTGCTTCTGTTTAAAAGCTTGTATAAAAGTTCAAATTTTCTCCAATTTACAAGGTTTCATCTTTTCTTGCAACACAGTGAGATGTGACTCTTCAGCTTTCAATAGACCTCTGATACCATACTCAAGTGGGAATATTTCATTTGAATGTAACAGCACATTTATTGCACTCGGCAGGGGATCCCCAATTTACAAACACTCAACTTACAAATGCTCGTGTTTACATGGTTGTAATTTTAAAGACCTGACATATGAACATTTCCCATACTTATGAACAATTGCTTTCCAGTGCCCTGCATTGTATTATTGGATGTTAATGTGATGTAATTTAATGTACATTAAATTGGGTACAATTTAACTTGTGAACAGACTCCAGAACAGAGATAGTAGGAACTGCAGATGCTGGAGAATTCGAGACAACAAGGTGCAGGGCTGGATGAACACAGCAGGCCCGGCAGC
>NC_063334.1:106816896-106825733 GCF_021869965.1 Rhincodon typus
GCTGCCGGGCCTGCTGTGTTCATCCAGCCCTGCACCTTGTTGTCTCGGAGACTCCAGAACAGAACCTGTTTGCAACACAGTTACTGCCTGTAATGACTTTTTTTTTAATATCTAAGAACCACTTTCTTGTTCAGCACCCAGACACTGCTTCAATGACTATTTGCTTGATATTCTGAACACCAAAGACACCACCACACCTTTAAATACTTTGGTCATTATAGAATCCAAGGAGTCATAGAGTTTACAGCACAGACAAAGGGCCTTCAGCCCATCAAGTCTGTGCTGGAAGAAACAACTACCTAACACCTCTAATAACAGCACTGGGCCTACAGTCTTGTTTGTCTTGACATTGCAAGTGAATCTTCAGTTTGAGACTTCTCGTGTCTCTTTGACTAGTGAAAGCAGTTCTTCACCATGACAGAGATAGTCGGAACTGCAGATGCTGGAGAATCTGAGATAACAAGGTGTAGAGCTGGATGAACACGTTTTGGGCCTAGATCCTTTCTGAAGAAGGGTCTAGGCCCGAAACGTCAGCTTTCCTGCTCCTCTGATGCTACTTGGCCTGCTGTGTTCATCCAGCTCTACACCTTGTTATCTCTTCACCATGGCAGTTGGTTTCTCTCTCTGCATGTGGCATCACTGTACTTATTGTCAATCTACAGTTACATAGTGGTAATGAGAATTTATCCTGAAATCGCTGTAAGCCTTTGTGATGGTCCCACAGTCCAAAGATGGGCAGGTTAGGTGGATTGGCCATGCTAAATTGCCTATAGTGTCCTGGGATGTGCAAGCTAGCCATGGGAAATGCAGGGTTATAGGGATAGAGTAGGAGGGTGAGACAGGGTGGATGCTCTTCAGAGGCTCGGTATGTGGACACAATGGGCCAAATGGCCTGCTTCCACACTCTAGGTATTCAATGATTCTGTGATAGCCTACAATATTTTTAACCACTAAACTTCTGACCTACTCGTAGCACCTTCCTGACTCCTGCACTCACTGACATTGTAAACAGTTTTCTCTGTTGAGGTACTGTTACCCTCTCTTTTAAAATTCCACCAGTGCTCTTTCTCAAAAATCCAACATTGATTCCTCTGTCCTCACAAGCTACTGCTTCATCTCACTTTCTGAATCTATTAAGGTCTTTTCCATTTTCCAAGTCTGAATTCACCCAAACAACTTTCTGCCTTTACCTGCCACTGTCTTGGTCATAAGTTTTGCAATTTCTACCCTTTAGCTTTCCATCTCACAAAGCAGAATTGAGTGTCACCAAACAGATATAATACTTCACAGGCCTGCACTCAAAAGTTAACATTAAACCCCAAGCAATTTTGTTCAGGATCTAAAAGCATGGATTCCTCTAAGTTCTGAGTTTTCACTCTGTTATCATAGCCAAAAATCCTTTACAAGTACATGTCCATGCATCTGTCCATGATGGTATCGGTAGATTTGACTACCTCACAGTCCATATTGAGGCTTTGTCCTGTCTTCATTGTGTTATATGGGATAGACTTGGAATAGATCTAGCAATGACTGGGCATCCATGAGGTTCTGTGGGCGATCAGTAGTAGCAGAAGCGTACTCCAACGCAATGTACAACCTCATGGCTCCTTCGTCAGCACCTTTCAAACCCATGACCATTTCCATTTGGAAGGACAAGGGTATCAGATCTATGGGCAATCCAGGACCTGCAAGTTTCTCTTCAAGCCACTCAACATCCTGACTTAGAAATATATCATCATCCTTTCAGTTTTACTGGTTCAACATCCTAGATACCCTCCTTAACAACTGTGGATTTAAATACTGCATATGGACTGCTGAGGTTCAAGAAGGCAAATCACCACAACCTTTTCAACGGATGAGAAACAAATGTAGGCCCAGCCAGTGACACCCACATCCCATGAATGAATTCCTTAAAAGTCAAAAATTCAACCCTCATACCCTGCTTTAAGAAAGATGTTGTGAAACTTGAAAAGGCTCGAAAAAGATTTACAAGGATGTTGCCGGGGTTGGAGGGTTTTAGCTATAGGGACAGGCTGAATAGGCTGGGGCTATTTTCCCTGGAGTGTCAGAGGCTGCGGGGTGACCTTATAGAGGTTTATAAAATCATGAGAGCATGGATAGAGTCAAGGTCTTTCCCCAGGGTGGGAGAGTCCAAAACCAAGGGGCATATGTTTAAGGTGAGAGGGGAAAGATTTAAAAGGGACCTAAGGGGCAACATTTTCATGCAAAGGATGGTGCATTTATGGAATAAGCTGCCAGAGGAGGCGATGGAGGCTGGTATAATTATACCATTTAAAAGGCACTTGGATTGGTACATGAATAGGAAGGGTTTAGAGGGATATGGGCCAAATGTTGGCAAATGAGATTAGATTAATTTAGGATATCCGGTTGGTATGGATGAGTTGGACCAAAGGATCTGTTTCCATGCTGTACAGCTCTATGGCTCATTGTTAAAACTGCAGGAGAAAGAAAAATTGGAAACTCTAGTTGCCAGTGTTACATCCAAACAGTGATTAGATATTTTGTTGTTTTGATTGGCCGACTACAGAGAAATCATATCTCTTACATTCAAATGACTTACAGACCAAAGTCTTGTGAAGAATGAATGGAATCCAGCCTTCATATCATCAGAGGAATATGGCCAGTTTGTGAATTCTCTACAAGATTGTGACTGAAGCATTTTCACAAAGGCTTCTTGGAATTAAGCCAGATTCTCACGTTCATGCCAAACACACAAAATACTTTGGATCAGTCCAAATATGTGTGCACTGAACATTGATGCCAGAATCTGACATAACCCTTCTCCCAGCTGTTGAATTCGCTCTTAGATATACTATCACCTGGAGCGCTGCCCCTTGTGTACAGTTAGAACTCGGAGCTAACCAGAAATCAGTGAGCTGAAATTTTACAGCATATTAAATTTTCTGCTCCAGCAACAGGAGGACAGAGAGTGTGTTTTAAAATCCACTTAAGCTGACTTCAGAAGAAACTCACAAATAAACCAAGGAAACTGGAACTTTGGTAAGTAGATGGTGTCTCCATTTTCAGAAAAGAGGATCATTCAAGACAGGAACAATGGTCCTAATATATTAGTTAGAGGTCTATATGTGACTTCAGATCGACATAGTGGGATAGACCCTTAAATACTTTGCATAATGACCTATCGAGGCACTCAGATCCCAGGCCATTTGGAATTGGTAACAAATGCAAGCTTTATTAGTGAAACCCTAAAGGTAAAGCCACCATAGTCTCACCAGACCACAGGACTGCTGTCTCATTAGAGAGAGATCATGACTGTTGGTTTAACCTGAGGGTCACTATATCTTAGGTGAGGTAAAGAAAGAGAATTCTTCGTGGTAACCTCAGTAGGAAAAAAGAAAATGTAGATTCAGGCTTCAGCCGTTTGGTTAAAAGTTAAGATAACAAGGCGTAGAGCTGGATGAACACAGCAGGCCAAGCAGCATCAGAGGAGCAGGAAAGCTGACGTTTCGGGCCTAGACCCTTCTTCAGAAATAAGGGAGGGGAAGGGGATTCTGAAATAAATAGAGAGAGAGGGGGAGACGGATGGAATAAGGATCATCTTCCATCTACCTCCCCCTCTCATCATTTTAAAGAAGACTGCGGCAATTATCCCTGGTGTCTTGGTCAATACTAATTCTTAAATCAACATCACAGAAACAGATTATTTTCTCATTATCACATTGCTGTTGTAACATTTTGCTGTGTTGCTAATTAGCTGTTGCATTTCCTACATTACAACAGAGGCTACGCTGCAAAGAAGTACTTTATTGATTGCAAAACACTCTATGACATTACTTCTTTGTTTTTATCTTTCCTTCGAAATGATTGGAATTACTTGGAGAAAATATAGCACATCTTCAATAAACTGTGTTAAACTGTCATGCTACCTTCATGGTCCCTGCCCACTGATCTCATTAGCTCCTCTGCTTCCTAACTCTTTCACATGCAGATCTGCTACCATGTCTTTCCAAAATTACCCATTCGACTTGTGTGTCCTCCCCTACCATTTGACCCTCCATCCATAAACTGATCCTATTCCTACTTACTCTCCTTAAATATAGGCAGCAGGAGATTCACTCCTTACAAGGCCGAACAGCACAGGCCTATTTCTGTGCTGTACCATCTGACTTGGAACACAAGGCATATGATATAATTAGTTGACTTCAAAATGCAACTGGTGTTTTATTTTTCAGATTCAAATAACATCAGCACACACACCCCCTGCTACTCTTTTATCAATCTGTATCTCTTTCACTTTTCCTCTCTTTCTCATTCTTTCTAACCTCAATCTCCCTCTTTCAGTTTTCAAAATGTACTTTCTTAAGTTTATACAGAACTGACTTAAAGTCAGAACCATCGACTTTTCTATTAAAAAACACTCAGTTTCTCTACTGAAGGTAGTTTATGCGGGTGGTGGGGTGCTTTGGAGGGAAATCCACATAGACATAGGGAGAATGTGCAAACTCCACACAGATACTTACCCAAGAGTGGGTCCCTGGCACTGCGAGGCAACAGTGCTAATCACTGACCCACCCCTAGAAAGAGGTTACAGAACCAGGTGAGTCCCCACTTAGAGTGCGAGATTGTTTTGATCCGGTTTAGTATTGATCCTAGTGGGATCTGATCTGGTAGTGTGTAAGGTTACAATTCCAAGAAGCAGCAGACAGTCTGGGACATTGCGCATGTTTGTTTGAGAGATTCTGATGAGGTGGTTGGGAGGTTCGAGGTCAGAGGAAGAGTTTTTGCTAATGTTGGAGTGCATTCCGAGGACACCCCTGGAGGCTGCTGGATATTCCAAGGCCTGCAAAGCAGGTTCTACAATTTGAGGCTTAAATTGGACATTTTCCTCTTGGGAGCAGGGTGGAAGCCCAATCCCTTGTCTCATCTGAATAAAAGTTGATGTCAACAATAGGAGTTAGGTTCTTAATATGCTTCCCAGAGAGAAAAACACAGTTAAAACTGTAACATATGGAAATGAATATACTGGTTGCCCTGGAGCTCTATTGTGAAGTGTACAAGATAAGGCAGACCGCTATGTGTCATTCACCAGTTTCTCTGTGCCTTCCCACTGGGCTCCAGCTAACCCATCCCCCACCCTCTGCCCTCATATCTATACTTAATCTGACACACTGGCCTCCATGGAAATTCACCATAAGATCAAAAGACCATAAGAGTACAACCACTCAATAAGATCATGGTTTTGTCTGATAATCCTCAACTTCACTTTTTCACTTTTTCTCCGTAATCCGTGATTCCCCTAATGATTATAAATCAGACTGTCTTGGCCTTGAATATACTTAACGACACAGCCTCAATAGTCATCTGCAGTAAGAAATTGCGCAGATTCACTCTGAGAGAAGAAATTCCTCCTCATCTTTTTACTACCTGGGTGACGTTTTACTCTGAGAATGTGCACACTGGTTCTAGACTCTCCATCACAGAGAAACAAGCTCTCAGCATCTATCTTACCAAGCCCCCTCAGAATATTATATGTTTTAATAAGATCACTTCTTATTCTTTGAAGTTCCAGTGAATGCAAACCCAACCGACTCAACCTCTCCTCATAAGAAACTCTTCCATACTCAGGGTCAACCTACTGAACCTTCTCTGTACTGAACCTTCTCCGATGCTAGTATATCTTTCCTTAAAGAAGAAGACTAAAACTGCTTAAGGTATTCTGGGTGGTGTCTAGCCTTGTCTAGCATTAGCAAGACCTCCCCATTTTTATATTCCATTCCCTTTGAAATAAAGACAACACTTCATTGTCTTCCCCATTAGCTGCTGAAACTTATGGCTAGATTTTTGTGATTTATGCACGACGGCCCCCAAATTCACCTATGCTGTAGCTTTGTGAAGTCTATCTCCATATAAATAAGATTCAGCTTTTCTGTTCTTCCAGCCAGAGTGCATAACTTCCCCACATTATATTCCATCTGTCAAAAATTGCCCTACCCCTAAACTTGTCCATATCCCTCTGGAGGCTCCACATCTCATCCTCACCATTTGCCTTCCCATCTATTTGTCATTTGCAAACCTGACGATAATGCATTTACTTTCCTCATTCAAGTCATTAATAAATATTCTAAATTATTGTGACCCCAGAACTGATCCCTATTGAATTCCACCAGATGACATACTGAAAAAGACACCTTTATCACAACTGCCTGTCTTCTGTTAGTTATGTAATCCTCTATCCATGCTCAAATACTGCACCAACATACCAACTCTTAACTTATTATGAACCCTAAGTGCAGTATCTTTTCGAACAACTTTTGAAAATCCAAATATATCCCATGTATCAGTTCCCCTTTATATATCTTGCTTGTTACATCATCAAAGAATTTGAATAAAATTGTCAGGCGTGATTTCACCTTCATGAAGGCATGCTGACTTTCTTTGATTGAAGTATATATTTCTAGGTATCAGAGTAGCCCACAAACCAACAATCACCCTGCAATAGCTACTGATGAATGTAAAGGATCCCATACCCACAACCAATAAAACTGACACAATATTCAAACTACCATGCAAGGACTGTGAGAAACATTACATCAGCCAAACTGGAAGAAAACTGACAATACGGATACACGATCACCAACTGGCCACCAAGAGACACGACCAATTCTCACTGGCCTCAATACACATGGATAAAGAAGGACACGAATTCAACTGGGACAACACATCCATAATAGCACAAGCCAAACAGAGATATGCCAGGGAATTCCTGGAGGTCTGGCATTCCAACCGGAACTCCATCAGCAAACACATCGAACTGGACCCGATATACAAATCACTGAAAAACAGAGTTGGAAGTGATGCCAACCACCCCAGCAAACCGAAGCATACAAACAACAAGCAGGACAGAACACCAACGCTTTACAGGCAGATCGGACTATACAAGTGTATCAGGGTAACAAAACAGCATGCAGGGTACAATGTTACATCTGCTGAGAAGGTGCAGAGAGAGATCAACACTAACATAAAAGAGGTCTATTCAAAAGTCTAAATGTATGAATTATTCCTTGTGGCTAGTCTACTATTTGATTTTCCCAATCTACATGAAGATTAAAGTCACCCATGATTAATGAATTGCCTTTTTACATGCCCTCAACATCTCCTGATTTATTATCTGTCCTGCAGTATAGCTACTGTTAGAGAGCCTATAGACTACTACCATTTGTCTCTGCTCCCTTTGTTCTTTCTTACTTCCACACATACGGATTCTGTACCTTCAAATTCAAGATCATTTCTTGCTATTGTAATTATTCCATCTCATACTAACAGAGCTATCCTTCCACCCCTCCCTTCCAGTCTGTCCTCTTGAAAATATTCACATACCAGTGAATATTTAATTAGATATCTCCCAGATTTAATCTCTTTTCAACCATGCCTCCACAATGACTATAAGATCATACCCATTAACCTATTTATGGCATTAATTCATTTGTTTTGTTCTGAATACTATGTGCATTTAAATAAAGAGACATTAATTTTGCCTTTTTGCAAGTTTACCTGCTTTGACCCTGTTTGATCCTGGATTTCCACATTTATACATTCTGTCCCTTCCTGCACCACTCCGCATATTGTTACCAAATTACTGCAGTGTAGTGCTGCCATTTCCTTTCACTAAGTCCATCTTTTCCCTTTCTTAAATCCTCTCCTATCTAATTAGTTTAAAGTTGTCTCTACAGCCATAGCTATTTCATTCACCCTCGACACCCCGCCAGGTTCAATGAAGTCTGTCTCACTAAAACAGTTCCCTTTTACCCTAGATAACAAGGTGTAGAGCTGGATGAACACAGCAGGCCAAGCAGCATCAGAGGAGTACCCTCCTCCCTTTTACCCTAGTCCTGTTGTCAGTGTCCCATGAACTGAAACCCATTTCACCCCAAAAAAATTTTGAGCTCATTTTAACTCCTTTGTTTTATCTATCCTGCCCAAGTTTGCCTATGGTTCAAGTAATAGTTATTACCTCAAATGTTCTGTTTCTAAGTTAGCTCCTAGTTGTTCAAATTCTTGCAGCTGACCCTCCTTTCTCGTCCTGCCAATTTCATTTGTACATGAATGACAGTAACTGTATCTCTCTCCTCCTGCTCCAATTTCCTTTCCAGCCCCTAGGAGATGTCTAACCTTGGCCTGGGCTGCCTTTGGGACTCCCACTCATTGCTGCAGAGATTAGCATCTTGATTTCATTTATTGATTTGATTTATTTATTTGTCACACGTATCTTGTTACAAAATACATCGAAAAGTGTTGGATACTGTCGCCACTCTCCTGCGCCATCTTAAAACAAAGAAAAATAAGCCAAAACATAGAATATAAAGGCAGGACATTGTAGAGATGAAGAAATTGTCCAACTTTACCGTCCTTCCTGTGAAGTGCTCTGTATTGGCCTATGAGCCTGGTGTCCAGGCATGATCTGCCTTCACTGTGGCGTTGCTGCTGGAGTGTAAGTTGCCACTGTTCGGTGCCATCTCACCTCCACAGATACCCTCGCCCCTATGAGACTTCACTGAAGATGCCACCAATGTCACCGGGTACCACACCGGCCTAAACTCACCTCTGCAGGAGCAGCCATGAGTCGGCACTAGGACTGCCTTGATGATGCAGAAGCCATTGGGAACCCAAATTCACCTCCGACTCTGCTGCCACGAATCCGCATTGCTGGGCCCACTCAAATCCACGGTGCTGGGCCCACTCAAATCCGCACAGCTGGGCCCACTCGAATCCGCACTGCTGGGCCCACTCGAATCTGCCATGCTGGGTCCACTCGAATCCAAGCTGCTGGGCCCAGTCAAGTCCACGCTGCTGGGTCC
>NC_063334.1:106825833-106844166 GCF_021869965.1 Rhincodon typus
CCGCACTGCTGGGCCCACTCGATCCGCACTGCTGGGCCCCCTTGAATCTGCGCTGCTGGGTCCACTCGAATCCGCGCTGCTGGGCCCACTCGAATCCAAGCTGCTGGGCCCACTCGAATCCATGCTGCTGGGTCCACTCGAATCCAAGCTGCTGGGCCCACTCAAATCTGCGCTGCTGGGCCCACTCGAATCCGCGCTGCTGGGTCCACTCGAATCCAAGCTGCTGGGCCCACTCAAATCTGCACTGCTGGGCCCACTCGAATCCACGCTGCTGGGTCCACTCGAATCCAAGCTGCTGGGCCCACTCGAATCCAAGCTGCTGGGCCCACTCGAATCTGCACTGCTGGGCCCACTCGAATCCAAGCTGCTGGGCCCACTCAAATCTGCGCTGCTGGGCCCACTCGAATACACGCTGCTGGGTCCACTCGAATCCAAGCTGCTGGGCCCACTTGAATCCAAGCTGCTGGGCCCACTCGAATCTGCGCTGCTGGGCCCACTTGAATCCAAGCTGCTGGGCCCACTCGAATCTGCACTGCTGGGCCCACTCGAATCCATGCTGCTGGGTCCACTCGAATCCAAGCTGCTGGGCCCACTCAAATCTGCACTGCTGGGCCCACTCGAATCCACGCTGCTGGGTCCACTCGAATCCAAGCTGCTGGGCCCACTCAAATCTGCACTGCTGGGCCCATTCGAATCCACACTGCTGGGCCCACTCGAATCCAAGCTGCTGGGCCCACTCGAATCCGCGCTGCTGGGCCCACTTGAGTCCATGCTGCTGGGCCCATGCAAACCCACGCTGTTGGACCCACTCGAGTCCACGCTGCTGGGCCCACTCGAATCTGTGCTACTGGGCTCACTCAAATCCATGCTACTGGGCCCAGTTGAGTCCACGCTGCTGGGCCCGCTCGAGTCCATGCTGCTGGGCCCACTCGCACTGTTGATTCTGTCATCGCGACTGACCTCATCACCAAGAAGTAAGTAAAATAAAATAAAAGAGAAAAAAATCAAGAAAAGAGAAAAAAAATGAGAGAAACAGAAAGAAAAGCCCCGGGCTCAGAAGCTCTACCCCACCACCGTCTTATTGGAAGTATCTAATCCCCTAGTGTAATCGGGAGTGATGACCTGGTGGTATTATCGCCAGATTATTAATCTAGAGGCCCAGATAACATTTGGGTATCTGGCTTCAAATCCTGCCATGGGAGATGGTGGAGTTGGAATTCGATAAAAATCTGGAATTAAGAGTCTAATGATGACCATGAAACCATTGCTGATTATCGGAAAAACCCATCTAGCTCCCTAATGTCCTTTAGGGAAGGTAATTGCCATTCTTACCTGGTCTGGCCAACACGTGACTGCAGACTAACAGCAAAATGGTTGACTCTTATCTACCCTCTGGGTAATCTGTGATGGGCAACAAACGTTGGCCTGGGGATCAGTGCCCACATCCTTTTAATGAATAAATGAAAACAATTACATTGTTTCCCTTTCATAGCTACATTGATAGATATATAATTTGGAATGTACATGGGGGTTTGTGTTGTATATGCATACCAGCTCACTATATGAGTTGCTGTTCATGATGAAGATCGCTACCACCATTCTCTCTGAAGTATTAAAAACTACAGGGCCTGCTTGATCTAGTGTGGTCAAGGAAAAGTACTCTCTGGTCTAACTAGAAGTGTGCCTTGTAGTTAACAAGATATAGTATATAACATGTTAACTGCTGGTTACAGGTTACATTGGTATGATAGATATTGTTGCAGAGACTTAGGGGAGAGGCCAAACTGTCCAATAGTGAATAGTGCTTATGGTACTCCTCAATAGTAACCAATTCACCCCCTTCCTGACGTATATATAAAACAGTTTTACACAATTGTTAAGTCAGGAACAAGATTTGCCTTTGTTATCATCTCTATTTTAATATTTAAATGGTGGCTCAGTTGGTAACACTCTTGCTGAGACCCTGAGAACAAGTCCCATTCCAGAGCTTGAGCACAAAAACCAAGGGCTAAGAGAGTGCTACACTGTACGAGGTGCCATCTTTCAGGTGAAATGTTAAACTGAGGTCCCATCTGTCTGCTTGAGAGGCTGTAAAAAAAATCCCATTTCAGAGGAGTTACTGCAGCATCCTTGCCAATTCTTCAATCAACATCACAAAGAAAAAATATCTGAAAATGGTCATATTGTTGTTTGGTGGGACTTTCTGTGTGTATATTAGTTGCTGGATTTCCTCCAACAGTGACTATGTTTCCAAAGTATTTCATTGGCTATAAAGTGTTTTGATTTGTCCAGTGATTGAAAAATGTGTTAATGGAAATTGCAAACTGATAAAACGTTTAGTGTTTATCTTCTGCAAGGTATTGCATGTGAGTAATCAAGATCAAGTGAAGTCTTCTGTACAATCAGGGCTACAAAATGCTACAACAGTGCAGGCCAGAAGTATTGTGAGGGAGGGGGTGGTAGAGTAAGGTAATACAAGACTAGAGTTTCAGAAATAAGTGCAATGTTGTAGTCAAGGCAGGAGATGGAACACAGTTAGAAGTTGAGGTCAGTGAAAAGGCAGACATTGGGATGAGTGGGAAGCTAAGAGGGTGGGAAGATGTATGGAGCAAGATTTGAGATAGAATTGAGAAACTGGGGGGAATGAGGGGAAGGCAATGGCTGAGGGGTGTTATCACTGGACTGTTAATCCAGAGACCCAGGTAATGTTCTGGGGTCCCAGGTTTGAATCTCAGCGCGGCAGCTGGTGGAATTTGAATTCAATAAATATTTGGAATTAAGAGTCTAATGATGACCATGAGCCATTGTCAATTGTCAGGGGATAAGAAATATCTGGTTCACTAATGTAATTTAAGGAAGGAATCCACCATCCTTACCTGGTCTGGCCTACATGTGACTCCAGACCCACAGCATTGTGATTGACTCCTAACACCCTCTGAGCAACTAGGGATGGGTAATAAATGCTGTCCTAGCCAGTGATGCCCTCGTCCAGTGAATGAATAAAATAAGGAAAACTGGGGCCACTGGCAGCACACAGACAATGGATGAGTTGAGAGAGGTGTTGCGGAGGTAGGACTGGATGCTGTCCGTTTACATGTGGAAAATGGCTCAGATTTTACCACAAAGGTGTAAAATGCAGATTAGAAGGAAGAGAAAGCAAAGAATTACTCACTGGAAAGCTCAAAGCGCAAATTCAGAAGATGCTATCACTGGAGAAATGCTAGTTATAATCAAATAGGCAAGAGTGGAGTTGAACAAAAGGTGATGACCAGTAAAACAGCTCTCAAGATGCAAGTAGCTTAAAAGTAGTTGAATTGGCCTCTATCAATGCAATCATGGTCCTGATGTGAATCTCCAAAACCTCAGCCAACCTAATCATATAATTAGTTAATAAATGCTCATGAGATCACACTAGTATGGTGGCTAGCTTTCCAGAACCTCTCCCAATATTAATACAATGTTCAGGACCGTTTTATCTAATTATTGATTCCTCATTTCACACTGAGTTGAACTCAGCACAAGTTAGGTGATTAAATCTGAGTCCATCTTTGGTTCAGTGTTATTCTATGCAACACTCTTTGGTGCAAGTTTATCGTATTAGTTTTTATTTCTTTCAGTTTTCACAGTTGGTATGTGCCAGTTGCTTGCATCATGCATCTTAGCATTCTTCTGATGTTGTAAACTTGTCTCTGATTCTTTTGCTCCCTCTGGCAATGTCGCCAAGTACAAATGATTCCCTTTTTGAAGCAAATACTGGATTATCACTGCGGGCTTGTTTTTATCCTTTAGTTTTGACTTCCAGTCTTGAAGGCTAGTTCACTTGTCTAACCCCTGTATACCTTCAGGCTCTTCACATCAATAGGCTGCTTTGAAATGAACAAATTCTTTCCTGCCCATCATTTGTATTCTTCACTTGGCATGTCAGCAATGTGAAAAATAACTTAATTTAGAAGTGCTTTATTTTTATGTGATTTCACGTGCAACCCTCTGTCCTTTCCATTTTAGGATAATTTCATTTCCAGTTCCATCTTGTTGAAACTAGTTCCTGTTTATTTTTGGAGAAAAGTGCACCCATCCAATATTTCTGCTGCTAAAGCTGGCTACAGTCTTTAAGCTGAAGCTTGGGGAGTTTTAAAATAGCATAGAAGAATTTTCTTTCCTATTCCTCTCTGTTAATAACACTTGATCATGTTGTGTGACGTTGGGCAGAGGTTTCCTGTCCCTGGTGCAGTGTGAGTGTTGGTGAGAAACATGATGAAAAATTCCAGAATCTCGACTTCGAGAAAAAGTTTTGCAATTTTCCTTTTTAGATCTAAATTGTGACTTCAGAGTTTCATCGTTGAGCAGCGCCTTTAATTCTAACTCTATGTATTTGCATCTCATTGCTGTCCCAAAGTACCTAACTTATACCTCACTTTCAATTCTCTTCTCTTTCTCTGAGGAGTATATGGGACAAATCCCAGACATAAAAGTCAGAGTGAGTATCTGCTGGCTGCAACAATTCAACTGCTTGCCTAGGCCACCATGCCACTGCTTCTTCACAACAGGATCATTGGATGTGACATGGCACCATCCCCCTTGACACTTTGTCAATGCAATTTGGCATCAGCAAGTTATCAGTTTCAATACACCACCATGCCTGCTCTCAGACAAACTCACATACCATGTCAGCCCTCCAATCTGAAGCTCGGAGGCACCCATACCTTACAAGCTTCTACCAGCTCACTTTGCATGCAGGGATGAACATAGATCTCATGCATAATGCACCTGGAAACCTGCTCAATTCTGAGTAATACTCTGTTAAGTCAATTAATGAACATAACAGCTTATTAAACGCTAGGATCCACAAGCATCCACTCCCTCCACCACCGCCGCTCAGTAGCAGCACTGGGTACTATCCACAAGATATACTGCAAAAATTCACCAAAGATCCTTAGACATCACCGTCCAAACCCATAACCAGTTCCATTTGGAAGGACAAGGGCATCAGATACATGAGAACACCATCTTCTGCCAGTTCGCCTCCAAGCCACTCAGCATCCTGACTTTTTTTTCTTTATTCATTCATGGGATGAGGGCATCGCTGGCTAGGCAGCATTTTTGCCCCTCCCTAATTGCCCAGAGGGCAGTTAAGAGTCAACCACATTGCTGTGGGTCTGGAGTCACATGTAGGCTATACCAGGTAAGGATGGCAGATTTCTTTCCCTCGCTCACCATCCTGACTTCACTGTCACTGGGTCAAAATCCTGGGTTTCCATCCCTAACAGCATTGTGGGTCTGCCTACTGCACATGGACAGCAGTGGTTCAAGGAGGCAGCTTGCATTTTATGACTTTGAGCTGGCTTTCTCGTGCTCACTTACTTTGCAGTTGCTTGAAGCAGTGAGGGACTCAAAAGCGGCAAGAGTGATTTAAAAGGAGAAGTGAGTGTGGAGAGGTTCCTGATACAGAGCAGCAATGGGGTTGCTTCAACAAATTAAAATATGGTATCACAGGAGAGTAGGGTATTTCTCTCTTATCCTTTGTGTCTGGATTTTGATTTCAGTTTAAAGCTGAAACAACTGCACAGAGGCCAGTATCCGATCACCAAGTCACCTTTTATTTACTTGTGCACAGTGCACAGGCTGTGGCCAGTCAGCTCAGAGTCTGTCCCCTGGACTGAGGAGATTCTAAATCGCCTGTTAATATTGCTCAGCTTTCCTGATTGGCCCACATTAAAAACCCCAATCAAGGACCTCGTAGTCAACAAGATCCACCTGGTCCCAATCACTACCTCCCTTCCCACCTAAGTCCAGGGATGTAGGCCCAGTCTTTCTCTTGTAGCTTTTCCTGTGACGTTTTCACCCCAGGTCCGGTTCCTCTGAGTTGGACCCTGACACGGGTGCTGTGTACCCGACTGCATCTGGTGGCGACCTTTACTCGGGACAATCACTCCTGCTCCCAACAGTAATATGACATTCTCCACAGTGATCTGGTCCTGCTGAATCCGGAAAGGTTTCAATCTGGGTTGCGATGGCCCTTCTGTCTGTCCCATTACCACCAGCAGTTTTAATTTTGCTAGGGCAGGATCTTTTTGTGTCCACAGTCAGATATTGTCAGCGGTGACCAGAAGGATGTCCAGAAAGTTTAAAACCAAAACCAGGGGAGGCACCACCGGTGGAGTATCTGCCAGTGGGAGGCAGGTCAGTGCATCCGCATTAGTCACTTGGCTTCCTGGATGGTGTTCTAACTTGTAATTGGATGCACTGAGAATAAGGGCCCAACACTGGAATTTTACCAGAAGCTATGGGTGGCACCGCCTTGCCTTCCTTCAGTAGCCCTAACAGGGGTTTGTGATCTGTTACTGTGACAAATTCCCATCCGTAAAGGTGGAGGTGGAACTTCCTCACACCAAAGATGACCACCAAACCTTCCTTCTCTATCTGGGAAAAGTTGGATTCACCATCAGCCAAAGTCCGGGAAGCATATGCTGTCAAGCATTCCTTTCCCTCGGGCCACCAGTGAGCCAACACTACCCCAATACCTTACGGGGAGGCATCACATGTCAGTGCTACCTCTCGCTTCAGATCGTAGCAGGCCAACACCTTAAATGACAACAGCAGCTTTTGGAACAGCAGATTGGAATCAGGTGGACCTTGTTGACTATGAGGTCCTTGATTGGGGTTGTTAACCTGGGCCATTCAGGAGAACCCTGGCTGACAAATACAGATAGGAGATTTAGAGATAGCAAGAACTGCCGATGCTGGAGTCAGAGATAACGTTTCAGATTGGGACCCTTCTTCACTGCTTTCTGAAGAAGGGTCCTGACCCAAAATGTCAGCTTTCCTCCTCTGCTGATGCTGCCTGGCCTGCTGTGTTCCTCCAGCTCCACACTGCGTTGTCTCAGGAGATTTAGAATCTCCTCAGTCCAGAGGACTGATTCCGAGCAGGCTGACCACAGCCAGTGTACTGCGTACAAGTAAATAAGGGGTGACTTGGTGATGGGATACCAGCATCTGTGCAGTTATTTCAGTGGTGATGGGAAAAAACACAATGTGCCTGAAGAACATTCGCTTGCAACATCTTGGAGTTGGGGTAAGCATTTCCGGCATCATGCCTTTATTTGGGAAGCTTGACACGTTTGACCCTGGCTGTCGACAATTGGGCCCAGTATGTGGAAAGAATGCAACATTTTTTCTGGGCTAATGACATTGGGGCAGATGAAAAGCAACGAGTAATCCTTCTGACTGCTTGTGGACCTACAGCGTTTTCGGTTATAAGGGACTTAACTTTCCCAGAGGACACTACAAACTTCCAAGATTTGATGGAATTGGCTAAAGAATA
This sequence comes from Rhincodon typus, assembly GCF_021869965.1. Lineage (NCBI taxonomy): Eukaryota > Metazoa > Chordata > Chondrichthyes > Orectolobiformes > Rhincodontidae > Rhincodon > Rhincodon typus. The sequence continues at coordinate 106,833,155 of NC_063334.1, forward strand.
TTATGACCCCAAACCTCCTTGAATTCTGAGACACTATCGGTTTTATTTAGCTGTTAGAGAACCGGAGGCGTCTGATTTGGGTTTTTTGATAAGGTTACAATGACTGGCAGAGGCATGTGATTTTGAGTTAATCCTGAATGAGATGCTGAGAGACCGTTTGGTATGTGGGATTAATGATGTAACCATGCAGAAGCGCCTACCAGCTGAAGCCCAACCAGATTTCAAACAGGCACTACAGCTGGCCTTGTCATTAGAAAATGCGGCAAGTGGAGCATGGGAGCTACAGGAACATCCCAATGGAAGTGGACACCCTCACCTGTCCGACTGAGCTTGGGGAACACCATGTGAGTGTAAGCAATTGCACAGACTCACACAGGGCATATGCTGAGCAGAGGGACCCTAGGACAGCCCACAGCAGAACCCCACAACAACAATGAGCCTCGGCCAAGTGGCTAAAAATTCCTTCAGGATCCAGGCCTGGGAGCTATTGTAGCTGTTGGTGGTATGCAGACTTGAGACAGCAAAAGAATCCTACGAGGTCTGATTTGAGTAAGGAAACTCATAGGCTGGAATCCAAGAGAGTGCACACCCTGGAAAGTCACCCTACATGTGGGTTGGAATAATTAAATTGCTTAGCAACATCCAAATTGGAACCAATTAAAATTAATATTTGGTTAAATGGTCACCCGGTTCCCATGGAGATCGATACCAGTGCAGCTGTATCTGTGGTTGCAGATGCTGCCAGATCTGCTGAGCTTTTCCAGCAACTTCTGTTTTTGTTCCTGATTTACAGCGTCCACAGTTCTTTAGGATTTTATATAATTTTCAAGTCTATACTTAAGTCAGTGTCCGGGAAGATAAAAACAAGGGCCCGTATACTTAGTTAAGGTATGTCTGGGGAACTCAGGCACATGATTTCACATCCTGCTCAATGTGGGAAATCCTAAACCCCTCTGAGAGTCTGGATGACTCTGTGAGTAGGAGATGCTTCTGGCTGGAGTTACTCCAGCTCTGGGTTGTGGAGCTTGAGCAGCAGCTGGAGGCACTACAGTACGGTGCATTCACCAGGCTGCATGGCTCACGGCCAGCACATTTTAGAACGTAGACAACCTACAGCTTCAAGAAATACAGGCAGACAGGGAATGGGTGATTGCCACACAGAAGAAGGGCACCAGGCAGGTAGTGAGGGAATCGCCTGAGTGCATCTTACCTGCAAGTCATTTTCCAGCCTTGGAACACCATAACAATGATTGTTCCCCTGTTCTATGGCCATCCAGAGCCAAGGCCATGGCACTACAGATGGTTCACCTTCTCAGGGAGCTGGGATGAAATGTGGTAGGGCAGAAGTGATATGGATTAATTAATGAGTGGAGTGGACTAATGCTTTGGTGGCTGTAGGAATAAAACAGATGAGTTGAGGGCATATATAACCAAAGGGTCCAAGACTGGAAAATCCTACTTGTCAAGGGACATAAAGGTTAAGATGAAGAAATAAAGAAGAAGCTTATGACAGATATCGAGGGTTCAATAGAGTAGAATCCTTGAAGGAATATAAAAAGTGCAGGCATCACTTAAGAAGGGAATTAAGAAAGCTAAGATAGTTTATGAGGAAGCATTGGTGAACAGGATAAAGGAAAACCTAAAGGATCTTTATTTTTAAATATGTGAAGTGTTACGATGCCGGCTGATGTTACATCTGGGTAAGTCAGATCCCAGACTGAAATCTTGCTTGATGGATCATGTTGTGTTTATTTTCGATATCCACAAACCTTTCAGTCCCATGGATGCGCTGTCATGCTTCCAGCTGTTGATCAAGCTTCAAAACCGTTTATTATGATCAAATTGTCTTTAACCAATGGCCATGAGGAAATATGAATTGCTAACTTATAATTCTACAAATTAGCTCAATTCCATCCTTCACAAACAGACAGATAAAAAGATGGACAGGACCTGAATCCTAAGGGCGGATGAAAAAAGTAATCAATGAAACATAATCCACCAGCACCAGTCCGGACCACAGGATACACTGAGCTACTTTCTTTCTCTTCCTTTCAATTCTTTTTCAGTTCTTTGCTGTTGACACAAGGCTGTTTGCACACTCACACTGTCTTTCATTCACTGGTTAAGAATTCAGTCTTTCCCTGTCTTAAAAGGTGTTCTTTTTCCCTTCTTCAACTGGAAATTTGTACAGAATGGTGGGGTGGATGAGGCTAGCTATTTCTGGAGAATTTCAACACAGGAGAGAGAGAGACAGAAAGAGTTTTTTTATGTTTTTTTCTTTGCAGGCTAAGCAATCCTTTTCTGTTCTACCCCCACTTAAGCTGTGATCACCTGGTTAGGAAACAATCAATACACCGTTGGTAAAGATAGCTATTGGAAACAAGGGGATTGCACAGAATCAACACTTCAGGCCTGTCACAAAACCATCAGGAAGACCCTGCTAAGCTATGGAACTTGCTGGAGGATCATTCTTGTACAAAAGTGAACTTTAAAATTCAACATTTCCGCCTAATGTCTTACAGGCAACAGCCACAAGAGTCAATTCTGAACCTTCAGTTCAGAACCCATCAGCTGTGCGGTGCCTATTTTCGCTCTCGACTGTTCCAGGGAAAACATAACATTGTACACAACTCACAATGTGCTTTAGTCAGCATGACATTTTAAAAACTGCAGCCAGCTCTTTGCAATCTCTTTGTTTTAAAACCAAAAAAAAAACAAAGGAAATTAAAAAAAGTTCTTTACAACATGGTCCTGTGTTGACTTTAGTTTTGAATATGCATTTGTTAATTTTCTTTGCGAATACTAAGAGTGATGATTGACCTTGGCCACATATTGTGTCACATTCACGATGTTGAAAGTCTGCTCATCTTCTGATTTCAGGTTCTTCCATTCTGAAGCTTCAACCCAGTCAGTCTTGCTGCTATCCTCATGTATGGACTTGTGCTTATGCAAATCTCTGGTGTTTTCCTTGTTGCTGTTACCAGTAAGCTGCATATGTTTTTATTTGGTTGCATTCTGTTATAGTTCTTCATTGCATCTCTGAAACTAAATTTCTTGCATAGGCAAGTTTAGTATCCTTTTACTCCACATGACTAGCAAAGAGCTTGGCACACAGTACACCCTCACAATGGATGCACTTCACACACAGCTTCCTTGCTGTTTACGTCCTGGCTATTGCGCTAATATTGATAGTTACATCTAATGGTTGCAGATTGTGTTATCCAGCTACAATGACTTCATATTACCTGGCATCATTTAGCAGTGTATTATGTTGTGACCTTTCTCTGTCTCCAAAGAAAACTTTGAAAAACTTTGATATGCTTTGAAGCTATAAACAGCTTCATTATCCACTCAGATAACTCAGCTGGAAATAAATCAGTCATTTCCTTTGTCACAGCACCTACTCTGATGTTTTAATCAATTGATTCTTGTGGCTGTTGCCTGTAAAATATCAGTTCCAAACAATTAATTGGAGCTATACAGTCATATAGCATAGAAACAGACCCTTTGGTCCAACTAGTCCACGCCAACCATGTTACCGAACTAAACTAGTCCCACTTGCCTCCATTTGGCGCATATCCCTCCAAACCTTTCCTATTTATGTACTTACCCAAATGTCTTTTAAACATAGCCGTACCTGCATCCATCACTTCTTCTGGCAGTTCGTTGCACATATGAACCACTCTCTGTGTAAAAAAGTTGTCCCTCGCATCTTTTTTAAAATTTTCTCCTCTCACCTTAAAAGTATGCCCCTAAGTTTTGAACACCGCCACCCTAGGGAAAAGACCTTTGCTATTCAGCTTATCTGTGCCCCTCATGATTTTATAAACCACTATAAGGTCACCATCAACCTCCTACACTCCAGAATCAATCATCTCAGCTCCAGGACATCACTGCAGGAGTTCATCAGGGTGCTGTCCTAGGCCTAACCATCTTCAACTGCTTCATCAATGATCTCCCCTCCATCCTGTGGATGTCTGTGGCTTTGCAATTCATTCTAGGGAATTGGTACTCTTCTTCATGATGTTCCCAGATTTGGCATGTGCTGTCGATGGGTATGGGATTTATAGCCTTGCTACTCTATGGGCAGGTTCAGTGATGCTGCTGCTCTCTTTTGTATTTGTTTTTCCTTATGCTGTTAAAGGTTGGAACTCAGGCTTTTTCCACTTTACCTACATCTTCCTTTTGGTCCAGTGTGGGTTAATGATGCAGCAACTTCTACAGGCCAATTTAGAACTGACTAGCTGCTCACATGAACCATTAGATATATAGCAGCTGTGGTCATACTGAATGGTGGAGCTCAAAGGATCAAACTGCCTACCCCTGCTCCTAGTTTATATATGTTGATGATCAACGTCACACTTATCCACATTATACTGCAACTGCCATCTATTTGCCCATTCACTCAGATTATCTAAATCATCCTGAAGCCTCTTCAAGGCCTCCTCACCATTCAGAATCCCACCTAGCCATGTGAATCACAGTCGCTACTAATTTCCCTACTTTTCTCCTTTAAGATAATTAATGAGCAAGTAACCAGGATGTAGCACATGTGACTTGCAGCCACGGTCAGTCGAAATTGCAGTATGTAGCTGTGTTTCTCTGTAACAACAGGCACTGACCTTCCATAACAAATCTATGTGATATGCAAACATATAACGTTATAAAGTCATAGAGTCATAGAGTTATACAGCACAGAAACAGGCCCTTCGGTCTAACACATCTGTGCCGACCAGATATTGTAAACTAATCTAATCCCATTTGCCAGCATATGGCCCATATCCCTCTAAACCATTCCTATTCATGTAGCCAACCCAGGTGCCGTTTAAATGTTGTAATTGAACCAGCCTCCACTACCTCCTCTGGCTGCTTGTCTGTCCAGTCCACAAACCAAGTACTTACTGTCCAGCCAGTACGGTTTGATTAGTTTTTTTTTCTCCAAGGCCTCTAATGCAAATCGTTCTTCTGTAGCATGTTAAATCTTTTCTGGAGCTGTTCCTACCATCTTCAGGATTACATCGCTGACTTTATCATTCAAGGAAAAAAAAACACTGATCGCCATATGGTATTTCTGAGCTTTCCAAACATAAAGTTACTAATCTGAAAGTAGCACTCATAAATGAACATAAAAGTTCTGTTTTAGACCTGAGGGCAACTTTTTCAAGCAGAGCATCATGCATGTATGGAACAAGCTGCCAGAGAAGGTGGTGGAGACTGGTACAATTACAATACTTGAAAGGCATCTGAATAGCTACATGAATAGGAAGGCTTAGAAGGATATGGGTCAAATGCTGGCAAATGGGACTACATCAGTTTACGTTATCTGGTCAGCAAAGATATGTTAGACCAAAGAGCCTGTTTCTGTGCTTTATAACTCTACGACTCTACGATTTTATAACCTTACTTGTTTGCATATCAGATAGATTTGTTACGGAAGTTCAGTGCCTGTTGTAACAGAGAAACACAGCTACATACTTGTAATGCTGTAATTTAGACTGGCAGTGGCTGCAAGTCACATGTTCTGCATCCTGGTTACTTGCTCATTAAGTATCTGAAAGGAGAAAAGTAGGGAAATTAGTAATGATTGTAATTCACATAGCTAGGTGGGATTCTGAATGGTGAGGAGGCTGTGAAGAGGCTTCAAGGTGATTTAGATAATCTGAGTGAATGGGCAAATAGATGGCAGTACAATGTGGATAAGTGTGACGTTGTTCACTCATTAGGAAAAGCAAAATGGCACAGTATTATCTAAGTGGTGAGAAATTGGGAAACGTTCCTGCTCAAAGGAACCTGGGTGTTCTCCTGCACCAGTCTCTATAAGCAAGCAGGCACAATTAGTTAGGAAGGTCAATGATAGTTGGCCTTCATTGCAAGGGTTTGAGAACAGGAGCAAGGAAGTCTTACTGCAGCTGCACAGAACCTCAGTGAAACCGCATCTTGGAGTACTGTGTGCACTTCTGATCCCCTTGTCTATGGGAAGATGTGTTTGCCATCAAGGGAGTGCAGCAAAGGCTCACCAGACTGATTCCTGTGAAGGCAAGTTTGTCATGTCAGGAGAGATTGGGGTTGACTGCTTCTGAATTCCTAATAATGAGGGGATCTCATTGAAATGTACAAAAATTCTGACTGAGCTGGACAGATTGGATGCATACTAAAAACTGAAAGAACTGCGGATGCTCTAAATCAGGAATAAAAACAAAGTTGCTGGAAAAGCTCAGCGGGTCTAGCAGCACCTGTGAAGGACAAAACAGAGTTAACGTTTCGGGTCCGGTGACCCTTCCTCAGACTGGATGCATGATGTTTCGCATGCTGTGGGATCCAGAACAGGGGGTCAGAGTCTCACAGTGGGGATTGCATTATGTAGGACTGAGATAAGGAGAAATTCCTTCTCTCAGGGGGTGAAGTACAGTTCAGTGTCAGCAGCGTTCATGTGAAACCTATCACTGCAGCTTTGGTGATGTTGGAAGTAACAGCATAGAGTTGAGAAATAGAAGTCAAAGATGGATCCTTGCAAAAGCACCAGAGGAAACAGTGTGGGAGCAGGATGAAAAGCCATTTGAAGTGATTCTTTGTCTATGATGAGATGCATATCTATGGAACTATATAAAAGTAGTCCCACCCTGCTGAACAACAGTGGAGGGACATTGGCAGAGGTTGGTGGGGTCAGCCTTCTCAAAGGCTGCAGACAGGTCAACAAGCTAAGGAAGGAAAGCATCTTTCATCAGTTTCAAGTCTGGCACCAGCAAATAACCTGATTTTGAGTTACCGTATATAACTTAAGCAACTGTACGCGAAACATAAATTTCATTGGCGTTACTAGTTCATTTATCAGAAAATTATGTCATTTTTAACTTTTAAAAGCTTTTAAAAATGTAAGTTTTAAGTATTTGGTTACATCATGCTTTGTTTCCAAATACCGTAATGATGAGGCAGAGGCGCGACAGAGAAGGAAAAGAAGATAATCCCGCGCTCCAGATCCCACTAATTTGTGGAATGTCCTGTCCCACATTTCCAAAAGACTGAAGATTGAGAATTGGACCATTGTGTCTAAGAAGAGGCATGGCAGAAACTCTCAATCATGAGTAGACATCATCCTTGAATCAGGGATCAGCAGATGACAATTTACATGTGTAAGAGCCCTAAAGATCTCCACTTCATGACACAAGGCTATATTAAATGTTCTATAATGTAATGTAGAGGGTCCCCAGATTCAGTTATAGAGTCATAGAGTCATTGAGATGTACAGCACAGAAACAGACCCCTTCAGTCCAACTTGTCCATACTGACCAGATATCCTAAATTAATCTAATCCCATTTGCTAGCATTTGGCCCGTATCCCTTGAAACCTTCCTATTCATGTACCCATCCAGATGCCTTTTAAATGTTGTATTGGAACCAGCCTCCACCACTTCCTCTGGCAGCTCATTCCATACACTCACCACCCTCTGTGTGAAAAAGTTGCCCCTTAGGTCACTTTTAAATTTTTGCCCTCTCACCTTAAACTTATGCCATCTAGTTTTGAGAAAAAGACCTTGACTATTTACCCTATCCAAGCCCCTCATGATTTTATAAACCTCTATAATGTCACCCCTCAGCCTCCGACGTTCCAGGGAAAATAGCCCCAGCCTATTCAGCCTCTCCCTTTAGCTCAAACCCTCCAACCTTGGCAACATCCTCGTAAATCTTTTCTGAATCCTTTCAAATTGCACAACATCTTTCCTATAGCAGGGAGACCAGAATTGAATACAGTATTCCAAAAGTGGCCTAACCAATGTCCTGTAGAGGCTGCAATTTTAACACAACAGGTCCATTTTCATACCAAGGTTGCATCCACAGCTTATGTGCGTAGTTGTGGCATGGAGCAAACCAAAGGCTATTTTTGTGAGGATACGTACGTGGCCAGAATGGGTGTGCACTTGGTGTTGGTAAAGTCGGCAGATTGTGCGATCAGTCAGTGTCTAATACTGACACTATCATTGTGGACTTCACCATTCTCATTAGGAACTCAAGAACGCAAGAAATAGGAGCAGGAAGAAACCATTCAGCCAACTGAGCCTGCTTGGCCATTCAAGACAATTATGTGTAAGCTTGAACTTCACTTTCCTGCTCAGTCCCCATATCTACTGGTACCCTGAGAGACCAAATACCTGTCTGTCTCTCCCATGCAAAACTACTCCATGGCTGCAATGTGGCTAGTGGAAGGCTACTGACGTTTAATGTAGGAGATATAACTGGGGAAATGTCCTTAAGTAGCTTTGGACTTAGAATGCCATGCATCAGACTTTACACTCTTGGAATGTATGATTAAAATTCTGAACTGGCTGTGAGGTAGCATTAGGAGATTGACTGCCAAGATACTACAGCCCACTCATGTCCAATGACTCACAATGTGATTATCCTCTACATCTGCTACCTTCTAAAGCACTCTTTAAAACATACAGAGTGCCAACATGTGAACTGATCATTGCAAACAGCATCTTGAATGTTTGTGTTTCTTCATCATCAGCCTCTTTTACTTCCAGGACATCAGCTTTGCACAGACAGGTATTTAGAGATGCAAAGGCTGCTCTCCAACTATGGATCATCCTGTCCTACAAGTGGGAGAGATGTGTGGCAGTGAGTTTGATATGTTGTGTTTGGGTAATCTGCTGCCAGATTTGAAGAACTGGCTGTATGAGTGAGATGTGGGTTTTGAGTTTGCAGAATTGCTAAGTGTGTAAGGGTGAAATAGGCTAAAAATGCCAAGCCTAAGTTGTGGTTAATTTTTTAAAAATTGGTCAGTGAGTGAAGAGGCTCAAGAAGTGTGCTAGTCTGCAGTCGGTATGACTTGGCATGTGTGTTCACTGGCCTTAACCATTCGAATGAAGGGGTCATTAAACTTCCTGAAGCTCTACTTTGGGATTAAACTGGCATTGGCTACAACAACAACTGCTTTCCTAGTGTTATGTTTGAGAGCCTTCTGGGCCATTGATTGAGGAGGACCTCCACATTTAGTGGACCTCCTGCACAAGGCTTCCAGGGCTTCATAGAAAACCCCTGGAGCTCTCTGTTCCGAATTATTAACTCTGATACATTAACTCTGCTTCTGTCTCTGCAGTTATTGCCAGACCTGCTGAGCTTCTCCAGCCCATTCTATCTTCAGTGGGGATGCACTCTCTGGCCTTTTCTGCTCTATGTCAATTATTCTTCTGCACTTCAATTGCTCTTTCAGAACTGCAAGCTCCCTCCTTGCCACAGCCAGAAAGCACCTCCCTTTAAACAGCTATAGGCTGCTTTTAAATGATGGAAGATTTTCACAAACTCAGACCCTCTCACAGTATTCAGGGCTGCATTGTATGCCACAATCCTTGCAATTAGGAGGCAGCACAAAGTTTGGGGCTGTTCAATTTAGTCCCAAAAAAGCTGCCAGTTTAAATCAATGGAATAAATATACTGGGAACTTCTGACCTGATCAAAACTTTTCCAGGAAGGGAAAGTGGCTGTAGCAACTTGCTATCCAATCAGCTTGTTTTATGACTGCGCACATTCTGTCACAGATTCACTGCTCAGGTTACAGGAACACTTTGAAATGTTTTCGTTGAAGGGACAAGCAAACCAGTCCAGATTTTCACTTCTTCAAAACAGGGAGTCAGAGAGCATGATCATTTGAGATCTGTTTGATCCAGTTTCAAAATAGAATGTACATTTTTTTTTGCATGAGTATTATCCCATGAAGTGCAGCTTGTAGCTGCACAGTGTTGAACATGTTATTCTGATCTTTTTACACCAAACTGTCAAAATATATCAGTCATCACATCAGCCTCTTTGGAGATTCCTTTTCAGGCATTAATAAGGGCAAGGAATAAGGCTTACAAGCTGAGATAGCTGATTCCCAGTGGGCATTTTGTAATTAGGAAAGTCACACTCCATTGTATTCTGTACTTATGGTCAGCGCAAACTTCATTATGGTTACGTAAAATAATCTTTTGATGGAAAATGCAGCCTTTTCAGCATGTTCTCATGGGCAGAGCTGCCGACTAATTGTGCTCTGTTTTGTTTTTGGAATGTGTTGGCAATTTTTAAAAGTATTTCCTTTATTAGTTTTGTGGTGTGGTCAGATGTGTGCGTCTGCACAGCCTGCATGAGGGTTTCATCATTGTCTCATAGCCACACAGCTTAAATTAACCATTGCTGCCAATCCATTTAAAACAAATACTCCAGTTTTGTTTATTTCCACCTATCTGATCACCGTTGACAGAAATGAACTGTAACCATTCTAGCCTGCTCACTCCTACTGGCAGAGAATTTTCAAATACATTGTGGGTGGGCAATATAAGTTTCATATTCAACAAGAACATTCAGTTTTGTTACTCAATATGTACAAACAGTAAAAGCCCCAGGAAAAATTCAGGGAATAAATTCCAGCTCACCTTGCCAATATCACCACATAGAACAATATAGCTCAGGAACAGGCATTTCAGCCCACCATCTCTATGCTAACTGTTATGCTATTCTAAACTAATGCCATCTCCCTGCACATGGTCCATATCCCTCTATTCCCTACCTGTTCATTTGTCTAAATGCCTCTTAACATTGCTACCGTATCTGCTTCTACCACCTCCCCTGGCAGCATGTTCCAGGCACCTGCCACCATCTGTGTAAAAAACTTGCCTCGCATATCTCCATTGAACTTTCCCCCCTGACACTAAACCTATGCCCCCTAGTCTTTTGACATTTCCACCCTGGGAAAAAGACTCCGATTATCCACCCCATCCATGAAGATGGTGGCAGAGCAGGACACTCTGGTCGGAGATCCTCTGCTTGCCATGTCCTTTACCCCTTTTCCCTCTTTTTTTTCTTCTTTCTTTCCCTTCCCCCACCAAAGTGTCGAGTTGCGGAGGACTGCAGCGAGCACGGGCCGACACCCACGGAGAACTGGAGCAGTCTGTGCCCCGTAAGCTCTAGAACATTGCAAGCAGTGAGCTCTGGAGCAGTATGTGGGCTGTGAGCCCTGGAGCAGTATGTGGGCTGTG
>NC_063334.1:106844176-106893247 GCF_021869965.1 Rhincodon typus
GCTGTGAGCCCTGGAGCAGTATGTGGGCTGTGTGAGCCCTAGTGCAGGATGTGGGCTATGAGCCCCGGAGCAGTATGTGGACTGTGAGCCCCGGAGCAGTATGTGGGCTGTGAACCCTGGTGCAGTATGTGGGCTGTGAGCCCCGGAACAGTATGTGGGCTGTGAGGCCAGAGCAGTATGTGGGCTGTGAGCCCTGGAGCAGTATGTGGGCTGTGAGCCCTGGAGCAGTATGTGGGCTGTGTGAGCCCTGGTGCAGTATGTGGGCTGTGAGGCTGGAGCAGTATGTGGGCTGTGAGCCCTGGAGCAGTATGTGGGCTGTGAGGCAGAAGCAGTGGAGTAGAAGCAGTTGCTTATGGGAAGCTGCCCCCAAAGCAGCGCTCAGGCATGAGTCCTGGACAGAGACCGGTGTGAGAGGAGAATCCTCACCTTAGAACACTGTAATGTTAACCCCTTAATATATCCCTTAATATATTCCTATTTTACACTTACTTTCAACTATTAATTAAGCAACTACTTTTCTCTCTCTGCTGTATGCAACAATTGTACCTAGGTACTTGTACCTAAGATGTCGCCATGAGAAGGCAGACATTGTAAAAGTTTTTCACTGTACTCCTACAATGGGGCACACAAGACAATAAGAGGATATTGTACTGTATTGTATGCCTTTCATAATTTTACATAATTTATCAGGTGGCCCCTCAGCCTCCGACACTCTCGCAAAAGCAATCCAAATTTGTCCAACTTCTCCTTACAATTAATACACTCCAAACCAGGCAACATCACGGTAAATCTCTGCTGCACTCTCTCCAAAGCCTCCCTGTGGTGACCAGGACTAAACACAATACTTCAACTGCCCAACTAAAGTCTTATACAGCTGTAACATAACTTGCCAAATTTTATACTCAATGCCCTGACTGATAAAGGCAGGCATGCCACATGCCTTCTTTATCCCCTTATCCAGTTTTCAAATCATGAAAATGATAGCATGAACCCACTATATATTGTTGCCAACAATGACTTCCCTATTATGTTTCACATTTTACCCAAGTTTATCTTGCTTGTTCAGTATTAAAGACCACGTTGTTAGCAAGCTCTTACTCTACACAAACAGAAGCGTGGCTTTGCATCAAGGATATTGAAGACAGTAGTAATATCGGTGTTCAAACAGAAATACTTGTTACTGTAACAACTTCCTGGAATTACTACATGTGTGGTAATATGTGTTTTATGTTAATCATGAAGATGTAACAGATTACATGATTCCGACATCAGTGAGGGAGAAGGACACCAGTCTCGAATGGGCATGTGAGAAGAGCGTTCTTAAAAATTGCACTAAAGAGCTGTATTTAAGAAACTATTATGTACAGATCTGAGTGAAGGAGTATTATCGTACATCGGGAGTTGAAGAGCCTTAGTTAGAAATAAGGAGAAAGCAACCTCAGGACCAATGTATGTGTAGGCACAGACAGCTCAGAGATACTCCAGACCAGAATCACAATGGGACAGTAAGCAGTATTGATTTAAAGCACAATGTAAAGCATTGGCTGGGGAACAAAGCTGCACAGCCAGAATGTGAAGTTCATATAGAGTCCAAGGGATACAGCTGAAAAGGGAAGATTTCAAAGGCAGGTCATGACCTCAGATGACTTTGAAGGTGCAATTGAGAAAAAAGTACAGATACTCCAATGACAGACCAGACTTCAGAAGACCTAGAGGGAAAATATAAGCCGTGAAAGGAGAAGATTGTGAAGGCAGGAAGAGAGAGCCATGGAAGACTTTAAAGCTTAGCAATTTAACCGCTAAGGAGGGTCAATATCTACAACTGGAACACTTCCATATTAAGAAGGAAAAACTTGAGTACTCACCTAAGTCAGTCAAGCATGATAGTCTGCCGCTGGCTGGTAGCTCAGTTGTACACTTTGCCATTCAATCAACAATTTAAAAACATGGAAGGCCCATGGACACCGAGGTCAGAGGGTAGGAGCTCTGTAAGCAGCAGATTCAGTGCTTTACAATGGGTTCAGGCTCACCACAAGGGAGAAGTACCATCAAGTCCACACATCTTCTTTAAATATGGTAGGTTCAATAACTGATAAGGCAAAGCATGGAAGAAGGCAGAACGAAGTATAATGCATCAATTAAAGAAAACTTTAACCACAAAAGCAATTTAGTGACAGAAAGGGGCAGGACTTAATCAGTGATCTTCTCATTTGGGAGAATTAATAGAAGCATTTTGAAGGGATTTGTATCACTGTGCTGGATGTTGTCGTCATGAGGCTTTGCAGGATGAGTTACAGACCATTTAGCAGCCTGTATGAGAGATGTGAAGTCACTGCATTATCTTCAACCCGAGGAGAATTTAACATTGGAACATGGGATCCAATTGATTATGCCAGCAGAAATCACAGCCAAAATTGGTCAGTACTTTGAGGTAACATTGGGGATTCTGATATGGTTCCCTCCTGAAAACCAATCAAAATGCCAGAAACTGTATGAGGTGGCACAAAATGTTGTTCCAAACAGAATCACAAACACGATAAATATCCAGAAAGCGGGTAAGGAATGCTAAAATTGTGGGTCAGTTGGGACACTTTAGAAAATATTGTAAGTACTTTCATCACCACAAAAACAAAGAAAAGGTCCTGAAAAAGGAACACTTCCAGAGAAATGGAACTCCTGCAACAAGGAAAAAATTTAAGATATTAAGGATTCAGAACAAAAAATAAAGACAAGGGAGGTCAGAGTGAGTCAGCCTATTCAGAGCCATCGACTTGAAGCTACATGACTCTCCACCAGTTTTCCAGGGCAACTAGGAATGGGCAATAAAGTCAGGTGTAAACCTGTAATGCTTACATCTGATGTATGAATAGAAAATGACAGAATGTAAACTCAACACGGGAGCAACTGTTTCAGTACTGGCAGACAACATGACGCAGGTGAACTCTGAAAGTCAACCCAACCAACATGAAACTGAAAGGTCCAGGAGGCACAGATCTTCAGGTGCATGAGCAAATTGGCACATGACTTCATCATAATGGACCAAATGTCGGTGAAACATTATAAATACTGAGGAATCAGAATGCCACATTGTTAAGCAGAAATCACCAAAAGGACATTAGAATAGAAACAGGAGTAGGCTGTATGGCCCCTCAAGTCTTCTCTACCATGCAAAAGGATCATGGTTGATCTAACATTCCTGATGAAAACTTTCCTGCCTTTTACCTAAAGCCCTTGGTTCCCCTACTGATCAAGAATCTATATCTCAGTGTTAAGTATACAAAAGGACTCTGCCCCTACAGTTCTCTGTAGCAAGAAATACCAAAGACTCACAACATTCTGAGAGAAGAAATTCCTCATCTCAGTTTTGAATTGGCACCTCTTTATTCTAAGCCAATGCCCTCTGATCCTAGACTCTCCCACTTCTCAGAATTTTCCCTTTCAAGCCCCTGAAGTATCCTACATGATTCAATGAGATCACCTCTCGTTCTTCTAATCTCCAGTGAGTAGAGACCCAACCTGTTTAATCTTTGCTCATAACACAAACTCCAAACCAGGGGATCATCCCAATGAACCTTCTCTGAGCTGCCTCCAATGAAATATCTTTCCTTAACTGAGAGGATCAGAATTGCTCACAGTAGTCCAGATGTGGTCTCACCAACACCTTATACAATTGCAGTAAGACTTCCGTACACTTATACTCCACACCCACCTTGAAATAAGGGCTAACATTCCATTAACTTTCCCGGTTACCTGCTGCACCCAGTGTGCTTTCTGCATTTCATGCACAAGTCCCTTTGCATTGCAGCTTTCTGCAGTTTTTCAATTGTAAACAATGCTCTCTTCTTTTGTTTTCCCTTCCAACATAAACAACTTTACATTTTTCTACATTATACACCATTTCCCAACTTTTTGTCCACTTATTAACCTGTTAATCTGTAAACTGTTTGCATCCCTCTCATAAATTCTTTTCCACCTATTTTTGTGTCATCTGTCATCTGCAAGTTTGGATACAATGCACTCATTTCCTTCCTCCAAGTCATTAATATATATTGTAAACATTTACAGTTACTGCACTGATCCCTGTGGAACCCCACTCATTACAGGTTGCCAAACTGAAGAATAACCTGTATTCCCCACTCCCTATTTCCTGCCCGTTAGGTAATTCTCTATCCATACCAATATACTACCTCTAGTACCATGGGTTCTTATCTTACGACTTAACCTTGTCGAATGCCTTCTGAAAGTCCAAATACAACACATCTACTAGTTCCCCTCTATCCACGCCAGTTGAGACTTCTTTGAAAAACTCTACTAAAGTAGTCAGACACAATTTCAATTTAATGAGAAGGTAGGTCAATTAAATAAAATGAAATGAGGAGGACCTTCTTCATTCAGAGGGTAGTTACTATTGCAATTCTCTATGCAAGAGGACTATGGAAGCTCAGTCATTAAACATATGCAAGATAGAGATCAATAGATATTAAATATAGCAAAAAATATGGGGATAGGGTTGGAAAATGCTATAGAGGCAAAAGATCAACCGGAGCTAGGCACAATCTAGAGAATGACTGGAAAATCCTGGTTCGCTTCCTTTGATTGTTGTTTAGTGGCTCTTAATGAATCAGGCCGGCTCCCTGCCACTTTTTGGTGGGTAACCATTCCATCCCACACCCTCTGAGATCCCTCCCCATCCTGCACCTGCAAAAATGCTGCAAAGGGAAAGGAATCAGCCAACGAGGCTTCCTTCCAATGCCGATCCAGGTTCAAGCTCTACAAAATTCAGTTTTTGCTTAGTTTCCCTGCATTAAGTAAATTATCTTGAAGAATTTCTATCCAACAGTTCAACAACTATCCAATTCAACTCATGTTAAGCAACATTTTCCAATGCTTCACTAGACTCACACCAAGCTAATTAAACTGTGGAAAGTGTATTTGTCACAAAACAGAAAGCCTGGCTCATGGCCTGTGCTGTGCTACAGAAACATCGTGCATTTATTTATAAACATAAACAGGCTGAGATCACACAAGTGATGCCTGTGGGATAAAGTTTCAAGACTTTGTTTTCTCTGAAGCACTGAAACAAGAGAAGGCCATGAGTCCTTCTTACAGGGACAGGAGTGGGAGATAACACAGTGTGGAGCTGAAAGAACACAGCAGGGATAACATTGTGTTAACTCTGACTCCAGCATCTGCAGGTCTTACTACCTCTCAGGGACAGGAGTGGGCCATTCAGCCCTTCAGCTTGGCCAAGCACTGAGATCATGGCTGAATTTCTATTTCAAGTCCACCTTCCTGCATTATCCACATACCATTTGATTCTCTCAGTACTGAAATACCTATTTACCTCTGTCATGAGGTAAACTCATCAACAAAGCATCCACTGTTCTCAGCTAGAGAACCCCTAAGGTTCAGAAACCTTTAAATTAAGAAATTTTCCTAATTTCTGTCCTAAAAAGCAGACCCCTTAATCTGAGACTAAAGGTCAAGCCTCCTTAGAGAAGGGAAGTGTCCTGCTAGAATCTACCCTTTAAGATTGTTATATATTTCATTGAGAATACTTCTCATTCTTCCAAACACTAAAGGAATATAAAGCACGTTCTATTCAACTCACCCTCATTGAACAATCTTCTCATCCAGGAAAAAGTCTAGTGATCAACTGCTGTGCTTCCTCTCAGGTAATTATAAGTAACTACCTTCATTAGGCAAGCAGTCCGAAACTATCTCATACCCGAGGTGCATTTTCACAAAGCCCGATATAGTTGCAGTCAGACTTCTTTGTGCTTGTATTCTAATTTGCAATAAAGGCAAGCATATATTTACTTTTCTAATTGACAGTCTACCTGCATGTTAGCTTAATGTGATTCATGTACAAGGAACCCCCAGGTCTTTTTACGCATTTCTGAAATTCAGTTATGTCATTGTTGATCTGTATCTTAACTCCATCTATGCAGGTTAAACTTCACCTTAGTCCTAATGCTACCCCAATGCAACTCTTGGTTCCTTTCTCATTCATATCATGCCTTAACAAAACATATCAATCTTAGTTTTGAAATTTTCAATTGATCAGTCCAGGCTCAGTATAGATAATGGTTCTTTAGAGTTTAAAACTTTGTATTAAAGTAGCCCTTTTTAAATTTGTAAATATAAACTAAACCACATAGATGAATAGCAGGAAGTCTAAATATTATACAGGGCTAGGTTTCATGCCAGTGACAGTATCTGACAATGTTGAAAGTGTGGTATCACACTCATTTAATGCCAATTTCAAAATGGCTGTAAGCTCAAATTGTGATACAAATAGAGTTCTTGACTCATGCATTTAAGTCAGGAAATTAAGTACTTTGCCGTAGTATAGCCCGATATCCCATTTGGCAGGATTGACATGTAAACATTGATAAGTGTTGTTTTGTTCTATTGGGTATGGCATAATGAGCTGTTTATATTGGTTTTCTAGATACTAGTCCTTTCTTTTTGCATTTACCGGTGGCTCAGTGTTTAGCACTGTTGCCTCACAGTGCCAGGATTTTGGGTTCGATTCCAGCCTCAGATGACTATCTGTGTGGAGTTTGCACATTCTCCCCACGTCAGCGCGAGTTTCTACTGGGTGCTCCGGTTTCCTCCCACAGTACAAAGATGTGCAGGTTAGGTGGATTGGCTGTCCCAAATTGCCCATAGTGTCTAGGGTGGGAAATGCAGGGATAGTGTAGGGACTGGGTTTGGGTGGGATGCTCTTCAGATGGTCAGTGTGGACTCAACAGGCTGAATGACCTGCTTCATCACTGTATGGATTCTATGATTCTAAAGTTTGGCAGCTCCACTACACTGGACCTGGGTCAGGAACTCCAGCCATAAGTGATAAAGATGGTGTCAGCTGTGAGGGAAGGAAGTCATGGACCCTGTGCTTTGCTCCCAGGTCAGGAGTGCAGTGACCTGACATTGCCTGGCTCTACAAACCCTACGTGGGGAGAAGTGCCCCAGAAGGTTGTCTTCTTGTTCCAGGATGAAGTTCTTTGGGAGACATACCAGGCGACCCTGAACGAGAGGAGAGAATGTTGGATTCTCAGCACCAAATTAAACTAAAAAAACCTTCCTTCCTTCTCTGAACTCTTACACCTTATCCCTCCTCATCCCCACATACTTCTAATACTCCCATTCACATTCCATTTCATTCCCTCTGTGTGATGATATGCAACTCTCTATAGCCCCTCACTATCCCCGTACCATTTTTTGTCCCTCTTTCCACACCCCATCACTCCTTATACCATCTTTGCCAATCTATGGTCCTGTTGCCACAATCCTGACTCTTTATACCCCTTTTGCCTTTTTAATGCCAACTTGTGCCAACTAATGCCTCCCATTCACCACCCTTTTCTCTTTCCCTCCATGCAGTGTGTCATAGATGATTGAAGTCAAGATAGAAGGCAACTGAATAGTAATTTCATCTACTTTGAAAAAACCACCATATAGCATGCAATATTCATTCTACATTGTCTAAATCATCAGTTTGTGTAAACAACAATCTTCATTCAGCAATCTTCCAGACTTCCTCTGACTCCTTGTAGTATCTACTCATGTATTAAGGTTTTCTCGGCTGCATTATCACAGGATTGATATGGCATAAAAGGAAGCCATCTGGCCCATTGTGTCTGTGGTGATTCACTGAGCATTTTGATCTAGCATTCGTCTCTTGAATTTTCTTCTTTCTAAATAATCATCTGAATGCCCTCTGGAATGTCTCATTTGAACCCACCTCTATCATACCTCTAAGCACACCCTAACTACTAACTGTGTGAAGACTTTTCTCAACTCACCTTTGCTTTTTTTGCAAACCCTTCTTTTTTTTATTTATTTATGAGTGGGAATAGTTTCTCCCTATCCACTCTGTCCAGACTCCTTGCGATTTTGAAAACTTCAATCAAATCTCCTCTTAGCTTCTCGTCTCCAAAGAAAGCAGTCCCCATTCTCTAATCTTTCTTCAGTATTGAAGTGTTAAATCTGTGAAAACATCCTCATGAACCTCTTCTGCATTTTCTCCAATGTATTCACATCCTTCCTGTAATGTGCACCCAACACTATAAACACTAGAGATAACAAGGTGTAGAGCTGGATGAACACAGCAGACCAAGCAGCATCGTAGGAGCAGGAAGGCTGATGTTTCGGGCCTAGACCCTTCATCAGAAATGGGGGAGGGGACAGGAGTTCTGAAATAAATAGGGAGAGAGGGGGAGGCGGATAGAAGATGGATAGAGGAGAAGATAGGTGGAGAGGAGTTGCAGTAGGTCTAACCAGTATCTTATAAAAGTCTTAGCCTCTAAAATGAAATCAAAGAACTGAGGATGATGAAATTCTGAAACAAAATAGAAAGTGCTGGAGAAACTCAGCAGGTTATACACGTAATGGCAAGGTCCTGGGGAGTGTTGCTGAACAAAGAGACATTGGAGTGCAGGCTTATAGTTCCTTGAAAGTACTACAGGTAAACAGGATAGTGAACAAGGCGTTTGGTACGTTTGCCTTTATTGGCATTGAGTATATGAGTTGGGAGGTCATATTGCAGCTGTACAGGACATTGGTTAGGCCACTTTTTGAATACTGTCTTCAATTCTGGTCTCCCTGCTATAGGAAAGATGTTATGAAAGGCTGCCGAAAAGATTTACAAGGAAGTTGCCAGGGTTGGAGTGTTTGAGCTGTAGGGAGAGGCTGAACAGGCTGGGGCTATTTTCCCTGGAACGTTGGAGGCTGAGGGGTGACCTTAAAGAAGTTTATAAAATCATGAGGGGCATGGATAGGGTGAATAGCCAAGACCTTTTCCCTGGGGTGGGGGAGTCCAAAACTAGAGGGCATAGCTTTAAGATGAGAGGGGAAAGAATTAAAAGGGAGCCAAGGGGCAACTTTTTCACGCAGAGGGTGGTGCGTGTATGGAATAAACTGCCAGAAGCAGTGGTTGAGACTGGTACAATTACAACATTTGAAAGGCATCTGGATGGGTATTGGAATAGGAAGGGTTTAGAGGGATACGGACCAAATGCTGGCAAGTGGGACTGGATTTATTTAAGCTATCTGGTCAGCAAGGAAACAGACCGAAGGGTCTGTTTCCATTCTGTGCACCTTTATGTCTCCATGAGGTCTGCAAAGAAAAACATTTAATATTGCAAGTCCAGTGACCCTTTGTCAAGCCCCTCTGCAGAGGCATAGAAATCCCTACAACATGCAACAGGCCACTCAACCCAGCAAGTCCATAACCAACCCTCCAAAGAGCATCCCACCCAATCCCCATAACCCTGCATGTCCTGTGGTTACTATACCTAGCCTGCACTCTGGGCAACTTAGTGTGGCCAGGTGACCTAACCTGCACATCTTTGGACTATGGAAACCAGAGAAAGTCCACACAGACATGGGGAGAATGTGCGAACTCCACACACCAAAGGTGGAATTGAACCTGCGTCCCTGGTGCTATAAGGCAGTAGTGCTAACCATTGAGCCACCATGCCACTCCAAGAGTCACTAGGTCTAAAACATTAACTGTATTTTTCTCTTCATGGATGCTGCCACATTTGCTGAGATTCTGAAGCACCTTCCATTTTTTCCTTTCTTCCTGCCTAGTAATATATGAAGTCTAGAGTATTATATGCTTTACTAACAGACCTTTCTAACTAACCTGCCCCTTTAACAACTTATGTACATGTGCACCCGAGTCTCTCCACTCCTGCACATCCTTTATAATAATACTCTTATTTTATAGTCTCTCCATAATCTTTGAACAAAAACACATTCCCTCACACTTCTCCACTTTGAACTTCATCTGTCGCCTATCTAGCCACTCCATCAATATGTCAAAGTCTTTTCAAAGTTCTGCATTGTCAGATACATTTACAGCACAAAAGGAGGCCATTCAACCCATTGAGTTTGTGTTGGTCAATAATAATCTGACTATTCTTTATTCATTCACAGGATGAGGGTGTTGCTGGCTAGGCAGCATTTATTGCCCATCCCTAGTTGCCCAGAGGGCAGTTCAGAGTCAACCACATTGCTGTGGGTCTGGAGTCACATGTAGACCAGACCAGGTAAAGATGGCAGTTTCCTTCCCTAAAGGATATTAGCAAACCAGATGGGTTTTTCCAACAATCAACAATGGATTCATGGTCATCATTAGATTCTTAATTCCAGATATTTATTGAATTCAAATTCCACCATCTGCCGCGGCAGGATTCGAACCCGGGTCCCCAGAACATTGTCTGGGTCTCTGGATTAATAGTCCAGCAATAATACCATGAAGCCCTTGCCTCCCCTCACTAATCCTAAACTCCATCTTTTGGCCCGAAGCCCTCACTCTTATGGCAATGCAAGTAACGATCTCAATACTGCTTATAAGTTATATGTGTTTTGGATTCAACCATCCTTTCAGACAGCGAGTTCCACACTTCCACCACTCTCAAAGTGCAAAAATTTCTCTTCATGTCTCCATCTACTCCTTAACTTAAATTTATGCTCCCTGCTCAATGACTCTTCTGCTAGCAGAAAAAGCGCGTTCTTATCCACCCCATCTATTACCTTCATAATCTTGCACATTGCTATCAAGTCCTCTCTCAATTTTCGTTGCGCTACAGAAAACAACAGTCCGTCCAATTGTTTCTCATAGCTTAAACCTCTAGCCCGAGCAGTATCCTGCTGAGTCCTTTCTGCACTTTCTCTTGTGCAGTCACATCCTTTCTATGATATGGTGACCACAACTGTACACAGTACTGTAGTGGTGGCCTAACCAGCATTTTACACAGTTTCAGCATAACCTCCCTACTCTTGTGGTCTACGTCTTTGCTAATAAAAGCGAGCATATCACATGCCTTCTAAACCAGTCTATCTAAATACCCTGCTACCTTCAGGTGTCTGTGGATATGCATACAGAAGTCCCTCTGATCTTTAGTACAGTTTTTTTTTAATTCATTAACAGGATGAGGACATCATTGGCTAGGCAGCATATATTGCCCAACCCATGGGCAGTTTAGAGTCAACCACATTGCTGTGGGTCTGGAGTCACATGTAGGCCAGACCAGGTAAAGATGGCACTTTCCTTCCCAAAAGAACATTAGTGAACCAGATGGGATTTTCCTGATATCGACAATTGATTCCTGGTCATCATTAGATTCTTAATTCCAGATATTTTACTGAATTCAAATTGCACCATCTGCCATGGTGTGATTCAAACCTGGATCCCCAGAACATTATTTGGGTCTCTAGATTAACAGTCCAGCGATAATACCACTAGGCCTTTGTCTTTCCAGGGTCCCACAGTTTACAGCAAAACTCCTCACTATTTACCATGCTACCAAATTTCATGTCATCCTCAAACGTTTTGATGATACCTCTGACATTTAAGTTCATATCACGATATTAGTTAAAAATGAAGAAAACTGGAGAAATGGAGAGAAATGGAAAAACTGTAAAAAGCTGCAACACAAAGGGATGTGGTGGTACTTGTACATGAAATACAGAAAGCTAGCAGACAGGTGCAGCAGGTAATCAGGAAGGCTAATGGAATGTTGGCACTTATTTCAAGGGGGTTGGAGTGTAAGAGTTGGGAAGTCTTCCTGCAACTGTACAAGGTGCTGGTGAGACCACATCTGGCATACTGTGAGCAATTTTGGTCTCCTTGTTTGAAAAAAGCTATTATTTCATTGGAGGCATTTCAGAGAAGGTTCATTATGATGATCCCTGCTTTGGGGGGATTGTCTTCTGAGCAAAGTTTATGAGGCTGAGACTGTACTCACTGGAGTTTAGAAGAATGAGAGGTGATCTCATTGTGATATATGGGATTCTTAAGGGGTTTGTTGAGGTAAATGCTGAGAGGATACTTGCCCTCATGGGAGAGTCTAGGATCAGAGGGTATAGTCTGAGAATAAAGGGACATCAATTTAAGACAGAGATGAGAAGGAAGTTCTTCTTTCAGAGGGTTGTGAGTTTTTGGAACTCTTATCCACAGAGTTGTGTGGAGCAGAGTCCTTGTGTATATTTAAGGCTGAGATAGATAGATTCTTGATCAGTAGTAGAATCAAGGGTTACAGGGGAAATGTAGGAAAGTGGGTGTGAGGAATGTTGGATCAGCCATGTCCCCATTGAACCGTGAAGCAGGTTCTAGAAGCCAAATGGCCTAGTTCTGTTCCTATGTCTTATGGTTTTATGGCATTATTAGTAATTTACTCCACAAACAGCAAGGGTCCCAGTACTGAGACCCGTGGAGCCCGACTGGAAAAACGCTTCCAGCTACAGAATCGTTCCTCTACTATTACCTTCAGCTTCCCACCTCTCAAGCAATTTTGGATTCAACATGCCACCCTTGCCTTGGGCCTGTGCTTTCTTGACCAGTTTGATATGAGGCATCTTATCAAAAACCTGCTATAGTCCATGTAGATCACATCAAATACATTACCCTCGTCAACACAAATACAGAAATGCTGGAAAAACTCAGTAGGTCTGGCAATCTCTGTGGAAAGGAAACAGAATTAAAATTCTGATGACTTCTACACCTAGGAAAAAGTGGTATTTATGCTGAAGATGGGGCGGAGATGGGGGGGATGAGAGGTGAGCGGATAGATGGAGACAGAGCCCAGAGACTGAGAGATTTGAATGGAATAAGCAGACAGGGGATCATTTGATAGTATGCCAGAACAGACGAGAGTTCAGAGTAGCAGAGAATGGGTAGGCTGTGCTAAAATTGGACTGGATGTTGGGGTGGTTAAAAAACATGGAAAGAGAGAATCAGAATCTAAAGTTATTGAATTCAATATTGAGTCCAAGAGGCTGTAGGATCCCCAAGCAAAAGACGAGAAGCTGTTCTTCCAGCTTGTGTTGAGCTTCACTGGAGAATTGCAGCAAGCCTGAGACAGAGTTGTTGGCAAGGAAACATGGCAGTGTTTTGAAGTGGCAGGCAGCTGGAAGCTCAGGGTCATTTTTATGTACAGAACATCAATGTTCTGCAAAGCGGTCACCCAGTCTGCATTTCATCTCTCCAATGTAGAGGAGACCACATTGTGAGCAGCAAATGCAGCAGACTAGATTGAGTGAAGTGTTGGTAAACCACTGTTTCACCTGGAAGGTATGTTTGGGACCTTGGATAATGAGGAGGGAGGAGGTAAACAGACAGGTGTTACACCTTTTGCGGTTGCAGGGGAAGGTGCCGTGGTGTTGTGCGGGGCAATTTGGGAGTGAACGAGAAGTGGACCAGAGTATCCTGGTGGGCAGAAAGCTGACAAGGGAGGGAAAGGAAACATGTGTCTAGTCATGGAATCCTGCTGGAGGTGATGGAAACGGCAGCTAATCATCCTCGTGCGTGATATGTGCGTGATAGTGGTGTGGTAAGTGAAGGCTGGGACACCCTATTACTGTTGTAGAAGGGAAGAGACGGAGTGAGGACCAAAGTGTGGGGGATGCATCAGACACAGCTAAGGGTTCCACAGTGGTGGGGAATTCTTGGTTGAGAAAAAGTAGGCATTTTGGAGGCCCCTGCAGAAGTCTTCCTTTGTCAGAACCTACGTAACATAGACGGAGAAACTGGAAGAATGGGATAGAGTCAGAAAGCAGGGTTTGAGGATATGTAGTCGAGGTAACTGGGGGAGTCGGTGGGTTAGTAGTGGATATTGGTGGCCAGCCAATGCCCAGAAATGGAAACAGAAATGTCTTGAAAGGGAATGGAGGAGTCAGAGATGGACCAGGTGAAGGTGAGAGCTGAGTGGAAATTGAAAGTGAAATTGGTTAATTTTTCCAATTCTGAATGAGAGAGGGAAGCGGCACCAATAATATCACTGAAGCACCGGAGAAAGAGCTGTGGGGGTGGTGTCCAAAGTAGAACTGGAACAAGGAATGTTCCACGTATCCCACAAAAAGACAGGCATAACTGGAGCCTATGTGGGTTCCCATGGCCAAACCTGTGCAAGTGAGAGGATTTAAAGGAGAAGTTGTTCAAAGTGAGGACGAGCTCGGCCATGCAGAGGAGGCTGGTGGTGGATGGAGATGGTTCAGGCCTTTGTTCCAGGAAGAAGCAGAGAGTCCTGAGACCATCCTGATGGGAGATGGACACGTAAAGGGATTACACTGTGAAAAGGAAGCAGCTGGAGCACACAGACTGGAAATTTTGGAACCAACATAAAGTGTTGGAAGAATTGCGGATATAAGCGAGGAGGGACTGCTCAGGGGAGGAGAAATCGAGTCAAGCCAAGATCCTTGTCAACAATTCTGGTTATCTCGTCAAAAGTATTGAAAAAATCAAATACAACTTTCTCTTAACAAATCAATGCTGACTGTCCCTTGATTAATCTCTGTTTCTCCAAGTGCAGACATTGTATCAGAATGCTTTCTAATTATCTTCCCCACCACCAAGACCAGACTGACTGGCTTGCAATTTCCTGGTCTATCCACTCCTCCCTTTCATTAATAACGGAGCAATGTCAGCAGTCCACTGGCACCTCACCTGCGGCCGGAGAGGATTTGAAAATTATTACCAATATTCCTGATATCTCCTCTCTTGCCTCACTCAACTGCCTGGAATACATTCCATCTAGGCCTACAGATCTATCACTTTTAAGGCTGCTAACCTTGCTAGTATCTCCTCTCTCTCAATGTTAATTTTTTCTAATGTTTCACAGTCCTCAACCCTGACATCTATATCTGCATTGTCTTTTTCCATTGTGAAGACCAATACAATGTATTGATTGAGGACTATGTACATGTCTTCCAGGTCCACACACACATTATCCCTATGATCCCTGATGGGCCCTACTATTTCCCTGGTTAGGCTCTTTATCATTATATAATGAAAACCCCTTTAGCTTTCCTCTGTTCTACCCACCAATGCTTTCTCATGCATTCTCTTTCCTTTCTTCATTTCTCTTTAAGCTCCCGCTGCCCTTATTATACTCTCAGATCTCTGACATTTTGAACCCTCAGAATTTGCTATAACCTTCTCTTGTTTTCATAACCCTAAGCTTTATGTCTCTTCAATTTCAGATCTTGTCAGACTTGGTCCCATTTTTGTGTTTATAGTAACATACTTGCCCTATACTCTTGCCATTTCCTCCTTGAATATCTCCCACTGCTCTGAAACAGTTTTATCTGTAAGTAGCAAATCCCAGTCCACTTGGAGCAAATCATATCTTATCTTAGTAAAATTAGCCTTCCCCAGTTTAGCTAACTTTTGTAACCAACTGATCCTTATCATTTTCTTTAACTATCCTAAAACCAACTGAATTATGATAACTGTATGCATAAGTTAATCAGACTCGTTTAAAATCATTAACGTTTTGTAAAGGCAAGATGACACACCTAAAAGTTAAATTCTGTACAGAAACTAGTGCCACTATGTTGTCACTATGAGTCCAAAAAGACATGTACCTCAGCAATAGGTGCTTCGAGATACACTTACAAAAGACCAGATCCATAACAGATCAGCAATTCCATGCATTGGCACAATCACACTGAACTGTCAAATGCAAGGCTCTGGTGGCTTCCTAAAATCTTCTAGCTGGTAGATACCAACAGTCCAGTAGTGGTAGGGCTGCCACAACACACCGATTTCAATGTAGTCACAATACATGAGTTTCAAACTGTTACCATTGAGTTGGAACAGACCGCTCAAAATTGAAGTAGTTGAATTGAAAACAGCCTCAAAAGTTGATCTGTTACATTTTGAGCAGCTATGGACAGTCATAATTGACAAATGCCAAAGATGAACATCTACAAGAATTGAAAAAGTATTCTCCAGTGATGTCCAGATAGTACTAAAGAAGTACTTGAGAACATTTTGGCCATTCAGGATGAGATTGGTAGGTCACAACAAGTCACTTTGAAAGGTAAATTAGTCCTAACGCAAACACCAACATATAGTCCTAACACCAACATATAATGTCCATGTTCCATCAGGGATGCATAGGTAACATCTGCACAAGACTTACCCATGCATAAGACTGTAAGCATGTGAACTTATGTACTGGGCAGAGTATTCAATAACTCATCAACACATATGAGCATGCCAAATGTATGATCCTCAGCAGCAGTGGGAGCCTCTACATTAACACCATGTTCCTTGGATAAAAGTAGCAAAAGACTAATTCACAATGCACAGGGAAAATTACATTCTTGGTACGATCACTTCTCCAAACTTCTCATTGTCCCATAGGCTAACAACACAGCATGTGCCATCATTGCTGACACGATGATCACTGTTTTCAGCTTATTTGAAGTACTGAACAGATAGTGTCTGAAAACGGACTCACAGTTTACTGGCAAACCGTTTAAATGCATTTGAAATATGTGGCCCATATTGCATTGTCTGGCCATTAACCACGTGCAAGCACAACAGAATGTATGGCATATATTGTCAAGGCTATGATCATCATGTCAAGCAAGATTTTCACTTTGTATTGGTGCATTTTTGTGCAACACCAGGGGAGACTGAATTACCAAACCTGGTGGGTGGCACAGTGGCTCAGTGGCTAGCACTGCTGCCTCACAGCACCAGAGACCTGGGTTTGATTCCACCCTCGGGTGACTGTCTGTGTGAAGTTTGCATGTTGTCTGTGTGGGTTTCCTCCAGGTGCTCTGGTTTCCTCCCACAGTCCAAAGATGTGCAGGCTCAGTGGATTGGCCATGCTAAATTGCCCATAGTGTTCAGGGATGTGTAGATTAGGTGGGTAGTAGGGAGGTGGGTCTGGGTGGGATGCTCTAAGGGTCACTGTGGACTTGTTGAGCCAAAGGGCCTGTCCCCACACTGTAGGGATTCTATGCTTTTATGTTGCCAGCTCAACTTAGAGAAGAGCAGGTGGAGAACTGCCACAATGAGCACTGGATGAGGGTGCAAGTTAGAAATCCAAACACAAATACCTGGACATCAGAAAACATTTCTAGAATATGCAACCAGCCTAGATCCATACAAAATCATTACTGATCAGTTCAGTCTGATATAGAGCACACTAACCATGCATAAGAACACACTAATTATGATGACTGTGTTGTGATGTTGAGTGACAATAACCAGAACCAAGACAACCCAGTTGTCAAACAAGTGCAACAAAGTATAAAATGTACCTCTCTGGAAGGGTATACAAGTACCAGATCACAATGTGTTCTCAAACCTCCAAGTGGTAGATTGAAGTTTGAATTGTCAATCTTGTAGACAGTTCGTACAACTATCAGATTGATAACATGTGCCTATCTATAACCCTGTATGTCTTTCCGAAATAAGTTTTAAAAGAGGGATATTATGTTATGTCTCATAGTTAGTATGTACTTTAAAAGACATGTACCTTTAAAAGTCATGCTATGATATCCTTACTGTATTGCAGCATGTTCCCTGACAGTAGAAAGGTTACAGGCTCTATCGCAACTTGAAGCAAGTCATGCTGATGGAAGCACGCTACTCTTTTTAACCAACCAGCCCAGCTTATTAGCCAGGCATGCATATGCCCATGAATGTAATATCTAATATCTTGATAAACATCTGTTGGATCTCACAAGACCACATTGTCCACATTCTAGTTTCTTATGTCACAAGACTCAACATATGAACAAGGAACAAGAGTAAGCCACTCAGCTGTTCAAGCCTGCTACACTATTCAATAACATTGTGGCTGATATACTTTAACCTCAACTCTTACACTCCTGCATATCCCAATAATCTTTCAACCTATTGCTGGTCAAGAATCTATCTATCACTGCCTTAACAATATTTCAAGATTCTGCATCCACTGCCTTTTAAGGAAGGGAATTCCAAAGACTAACAATCCTCTGAAAGAAAAAAAAATCATCAAACCTGTTTTAAATGGGTGACCCCTTATTTTTAAATTATGACCCCTGGTTGTAGATTCTTCCACAACAGGAAACATGCTTTCAACATCCAACCAGTGAAGTCCCCTCAGGATCTTATATGTTTCAACTATGTGACCTCTGACTCTTCTAAACTTCAGAGGATACAGGCCTAACCTGTCTAACCTTTCTTCGTAAGGTAACCCACTCATTCCAGATATCAGTTTAGTAAACTTTCTCTGAACCGCTTTATTTTTGCCATAGAATGTAACATAAGCATTGCCACATCAGGTAAAGATACTCTGCTGAATGCAAATCAGGAGCCGGGCTAAATTCTGACCTGTCAAAATGGCGGAATATTTTGACAAGTGTACACTACAACTAAACCAAGGTGAATTCATCATCTTTGTATTCCATTTTGAAAATCTCAAGGCCTGCAGTACCATAAAAGCTGCCTTCTACTTAGAAAAAGTGTGTGGCCTGACCTGAAATGTACCTATCTGGGGGTGACCTTTCACCATTCCTGAACTTACCATCACCACCTCCAAAAGGTACAGAGAAGACCAAGACACCCACATTCTTCACAGTTCAGCCCAGCTCTGGTCTTCTCAACAGCTGAATATTGTGCACGTCTGTGGGTCTCAAGTCATCACACAGATCTTATTGACATACACCGTCACTCAGCCATGAGGACAATCTGTGGAACTCTAAGATTAACTTGAAATATTTACCAGTTCTTTCAATAATTGCCTGTTTCTATTCTATAGGACACAGAAATATTTACGGACGTATGAACAGGGAACATGAATTGGCTCCTCAAGCCAGCTCCTCCATTTAATAAGATTGTGGCCGACCTGATTGTAACCTCAAATACATATTCCCCAGATAACCTTTCAAGCACTTGCTTAACAAGAATCTATCCACATCTACCTTAAAATATCTTCAAGGACTCTGCTTCTGTCACCTTTATCAGGAACAGAGTTCCAAAGACTCAAAACCATCCGAGTGAAAATCTTTCACCTCATTTCTATTTTAAGTGGGAAGTCCCTGATTTTAAATAGTGTCATTTAGTTTTTGACTCTCCCATAAGGGGAAACATTCTCGCCACATCAACCTTGACAAGATCCCATGGGACCTTACACGTTGCAATCAGGCATCCTCTAACACTTCTAATCTCCAACAGACACAAGCCTAATTGTCCAGCTTTTCCCATAAGGCAACACGCTTATTACTGGCATGAGTATCGTAAACCTTCCCTGAACTGCTTCCTATGTAGTTATATCCTTCCTTAAATAAGGTGGCCAATATTGTGCATTTCTCCAGTGTCCTATATAACAGAAGCATAATATACCTACTTTTGGATTCAAATTCCCTCATAATGGATGATATCATGGTACCACCTTTTTCCTCATTACTTGCTGTGCCTGTATACTAACTCTAGTGATTGTAATGAGGTCAACTAAATGGACCTTATAGAATATGACTTCACTGAATGGGGTTGTTAATCTGGTCCAGTCAGGGATCCCTGGCTGACAGATAAAAAGAGGAGTGTCACATATTCTGTCACTCTGAGAGCTGGCTCTGAGGGAGCTGGGCCAGTGTCAAGGACTTTCCATGTGTGAATAAAGGGTGACTTAATAATGGGATACCAGCCTCTTCAGTGATGACAAGAGTAAAACATTTTCCTGAAGAAACTCACTTACTACAGTCATCTTTGAGTTGGAGTAAGCATTTATGACATCATGCCATTATTTGGGAAGGTTGACTTGTTTGACTCTGCCCAGTTTATGGCAAGAATGCATTGTTTTTTTCCGGGCAAATGACACTAGGGTTGATGAAAAGTAATAAGTAATTCTCAGGACAGCTTGTGTACCCATAACTTTTTCGGTTATTAAGAACCTAAATTTCCCTTAGGCACTAGATACTATAACCTTCAAAAGTTGACGGATTTAGCTAAGGAATGTTATGACCCCAAGCTTTGTCTAATTCTGAAACATTATAATTTTTATTCAGCAATTCAAGAACCAGGGGAATCAGTACTGGGATTTTTGACCGGGTTAATACAACTGGCAGAGGCACGTGACTTTGGTTTAACCCTGAATGAGATGCTGACAGACTGGTTGGTATGTGGGATTAATGATGTAATCATGTAAAATGTCTACTAGCTGAATCCAACTGGACTTCAAACAGGCACTACAACAGGCTTTATCGTTGGAAAATGCAGCACGTGGAGCATATGAGTTGCAGGCTATTCCGAAGGAAGTGCATGTCCTCACCAGTCTGACTGAGCTTGTGGAACACCACTTGAGTGAAGACAGTTGCATAGCCTCACTCAGGACATTTCCTGAAGAGAGGGACTCTAGGATAGCCCACAGCAAAACCCCAAAACAAAGCCAAGCCACAGTCAAGCCTTGGTTAAAAAATTCTTCACGATCTGGACTGGTAAGCCATTGTAGTTACTCCCAATATCTGGACTTGAGGCAGCAAAGGAATCCTATTAGACCTAAATTGAGAAAGAGAATTCATAGGCCAGTATCCAGGAGAGTGCACTCCCTGGAAAGTCCACCTACATCTGGTTTTGAACAGTTAAATTTTCTTGCAACATCCAAATCTGAACCATTCAAAATAAATGTCAAATGGTCATCTAGTTTTAATGAAGGCCAATATCAGTGCAGATGTTGTAGTGATTGCAAACCAGTCTTTAACAAAATTTGTTCTGGATTCCAACCCTTAAGTTTGCATAAGATCTCTGCTAGACAGAGAACCTATACTGGGGATCCTTTATAGAATAAGGGTAGAGCTGTGGTTCTGTTCTCTTATGAGAAGCAGCTGATTCAGTTACCAGTGATTGTAGTAAAAGGGTAGGACCCAAGCTTGATGGAGCAAAATTGGTTGAGAGAGATTCACGTAGAATGGCTCAACAATTTTTGATTAGAAAATAGCTGCCTGAGGGAAATCCTAATTAAATACCTGGACATTTTTCAGAAAGGTCTAGGGACTATCAAAGAAGCCAAGGCCACCTTGCATATTGACCAGGAAACCATTCCATGATTCTGCAAGGCCTGTCCAGGTCAAAAGTAGAGCCAGAAATCAGAAGGCTGGAAAGGGAAGGAATCATTAAACCAGTCCAGTTTGCGGAATGGGCAGCACCAGTCATACCAATTTTGAAGCCCAATGGGTAAGTTCACCTTTGTGAAGATTTTAAACAAACCACTTTTCTCAGCTGGATGAATACCCAATCCCGAGCATAGAGGCCAAGTAGCAAATGCGGATGCATTGAATCTCCTCCTGCTGGCAGATAAACCATCGGTGGTATCACCAATGGAAAATCCTATAATGGTTTTAAATTTTCTGGACACACTTCTAGTCACAGCTGATAATATCAGACTTTGGACACAGAAAGGTCCAGTTCCTGGCAAATTGAAACAGCTGGTGGTGATGGGGGAAACCAAAGGGCCATCACAACCAGAACTGCAAACTTTTCGGACCCGGATTGTCCCGAGCAAAAGACACTACCCAATACTTGGTTGGCACGGTGGCTCAGTGGTTAGCACTGCTGCCTCACAGTGCCAGGGACCTGGGTTTGACTTCCCCTTGGGCAACTGTCTGTGTGGAGTTTGCGCATTCTCCCCGTGTCTGCATGGGTTTCCTCCGGGTGCTCTGGTTTCCTCCCACAGTCTAAAGATGTGCAGGTTAGGTGGGTTGGCTATGCTAAATTGCCCGTAGTGTCCAGGGATGTTTAGGTTAGGTGGGTTAGACATGGGAAATGCAGTGATAGAGGAATGGGTCTGGGTGGGATGCTCTTCGGAGGGGCAGTGTGGACTTGTTGGGCCGAATGGCCTGTTCCCACACTGTAGGGATTCTATGATTCTATGACTTGCTGAACTCTACCAGGGTCATCCAGGTGTTTCCAGGGTGAAGATGTTGGTGAGAAGTTATGTGTCTGGTGGCCAGGATTGGATGCAGACATAGCCACGTTGGTGAACCAATGCCCAGAGTGCCAACAAGGACAAAAATTACCGCCAGCAGCTCCCCTACTTCTGTGACAACAGCTGGGTAAACCCTGGACTCAATTAAACGTGGACTGTGCAGGCCCCTTCATGGACTCTACCGTCTTAGTCATTGTGGACACTCACTCAAAGGGGCTGGACATGCATAGAATTCATTCGTCAAACATGGAAATGATGATAGGTAAACTGCGTGCATCTTTTCAAATACACAGACTCCCGGAAGCATTGGTCACGGATAATAGGTCATTGTTTACTAACAGGAAATCTGGGTATTTCTGAAGTCGAATGGGATTTGACATATAACAACAGCTCCACACCATCCATCATCCAATGGTCTGGCAGAAAGAGCAGCCCAAACTTTGAAGGCAGGCTTGAAGAAACAGCTTACAGCTTCACTGGATACCAAACTGTCCCGGTTCCTATTTGATTATAGGACCACCTCACATGCAACTACAGGGATAGCTCCAGCAGAGCTGCTAATGGGAGAAGACTCCTCACCAGGTTAAATCTGATCTTCCCAGACCTGGGGTGGGGAGGGTGAAACTGCATCAGGAACGCCAATCTCAGATGCCAGACTCCACTAAGCACGACAGACAGTTTACTTCAGGAGACAAAGTTTTATGTAAGAACCACAGAAATGACCCTGCATGGGTAAGAGGCATGGTTGATGCAAGGTCATGACCAGTGACGTATAAAGTTTGAGTAGGAGCGACAGTTCTAAATAAGCATGTGGACCACATGAAAGCTGCAACCTCATAAACGATGTGACAGCTCCTTGGAGCAGTCAGAAAGGCAGTTGGAACCTGTGGGTTCACCCTCTCTGTCAAGCATTGAAGAGACCTCTGAACCTGAGATGGACATGTGGATCTCATCACATGGACGCCTTTGCTGCCGGAAGTAGAGAGAGAATTTCTCCCAAGTCACTCCAGGTAGAAGAGGCAAGCTCCCATGTGTTACACACCATCCATATCCGATGTAGAGTCAGAGGAACCTGACCCAGTGCTAAAATGTCCCAGGAGGCACTACAAGGAAAAGGACTGGCCTATGACCTCAGACTCAGAGAGTGGGAGGAATGTAACGATTCGAACGAGGTCAGCCAGGTGAACCCATAGAATATGAGTTCCCTGATTTGGGCTGTTAATCTGATCCAATCAGGGAGCCCTGGCTGACAGATATAAAGAGGAATGTCAGATGACACTATGAGAGCTGGCTCTGAGGAAGCTGGGTCAATGTCAAGGACTTCCCACGTGTATATAAAGGGTGTCTTGGTGATGGGATACCAGCCTGTGTGGAGTTATTTCACTAACCTTTAGCAATTCATGCACAAGGGTACCAGATTCCTCTGTGCCTTAGAGGTCTGCAATCTCTCACCACTTAGATAATATGTTTCTTGTTTATTTTTTCCACTGAAACAATTCAACATTTTTCTATATTATAATCCATTTACTAGATCTTTATCCACCCACTTAACCCATTTATATCCTTTTATTGCCACCCAAGGTCTTCCTCAAAACTTAGCTTTCTACTTATCTTTGTGTCATTGGCAAATTTGATCACCATACCTTTAGTTTGTTTGTATAGTGTGTATACAGTGGTAATCCCAGTACCAATTCCCATGGCATACCATCTATTGTATCTTGCCAACCTGAAATAACCCATTTATGTCTACTGTCTTCTTCCTGTCCAATTTTCTACCAATGCCAGGTTGGGAATCTACTTGCTGAAGTTCAGAGGAATGAGAAGTGATGTCATTAAAATATCTAGGATTCTTAAGGGTTTGACAGGGTAAATACTGAGAGGACGTTTCCACTTATGAGAGAGTCTAGAACCAGAGGGCAGTCTCAGAACAAAGGGGCACCAATTTAAGACTGAAATAAGAAGGAACTTCCTCTCTCAGAGGGTTGTGAGTCTTTGGAACTCCTTGTCACAGAGATCTGTGGGGAGAGTCTTTGTGTGTATTTAAGGCTGAGATAGATAGATTCCTGATCAGTCAGGAAATCAAATGTTACAGGAAAAATGCAGGAAATTGGATGTGAGGAATGTTTAATCAAGCATGATCTTATTGAATGGTGGAGCAGACTCAAGGGGCCTCATGGTCTTATGGTCTATATGATGGAGCCCCAAGCCCAATTTGATAATTGCCCAAGTTGAAAATGTTGTTGCTTGAGTGGACCCTAGGTTCCATGATAATATTACCAAGAGCTGTGCTGCATCATGCCTGGTATGAAGTGCCCAACAGCCCAAGTATCGTCAACCACTTCTAACCCCAATGGTGCCCACCCACCCATCTCCGATTCTGTTTTGGCTTCTAGCCCATGATTATATCAACGTGGACAGTGATCTGAAGATTCCTGATCTCCTCAGACCCAGCATTAACTTCAAGCCCAGTTTCCAGCTTCACCTTTAGCTTAGAGGTTTTCTACTGGCAGGATGACTACACATTCGAACTAAGCAGAATGAAAGGGATAGATACATAGAATCCACCAGCAGGAGTAGACCATTCAGCCCTTGAAGCCTGTTCCACCATTCAATATGATCATAGCTAAGCCTCCATCTCAATACCATATTCCTGTTTTTCTCCATACATCTCAATGCTTGTAAAACCTAATAATTTATATTTATTTTTTCTTGAATATATTCGGTGCCTTGGCCTCCACAGACTTCTGTGATAGAGAATTCCACAAGATCACTTCCCTTTAATTGAAGAAATCTTTCCTCATCTACTGTATCTATGGTCTACCCATACCCTGAGATTGTGTCCCCTGGTTCTAGACTCCCCAACCAGGAGAAATAATCTCACTGCATCTCATCTGTCCAGACCTGTTAGAATTTAGATGTTTCAATCAGATTTCCCTCACCCTTCTAAATTCTAGTGAATACAGGCTAAGTCGAACCAATCTCTCCTCATGAGTCAGTCCTGCCATCCTTGGTATCAGTCTGAAGAATCTCCTCTGCACTCTCTTTTTGGCAAGTATAACCTTTCTTAGGTAGAGAGATCAAAAAGGCACACAATACTCCAGTTGTGATCTCATCAAGGCCCTGCACAACCATGGTAAGACATCCTTGCTTCTAAACTCAAATCCTCTTGCAATGAAGATTAGTAGACCATTGCCTCCCTGATTGCTTGCCTGTCTGTTTACATTGACTATTATAGAAGGACACCCCAGATCCCTTGTATACCTACACATTCCAACAGATCAACGTACCTACTGAATAAACTCTGTAAGAGATTTCAGAAGATAATTTTATTCATTTCATTTAATAAGTCAGATAAATGGCATGAGAGAGAAAGGAATACTAGTCTCTGCTGATAAGGTGAAATGAAGTAGTGTGTGTGAAGGATGCTCACATAGAATATAAACACCAGCATTTGGACCAAATAGTCTTTTTTCTTGCTGTAAAATACCATGTAACAGTATTCTTCTGACACGCCATAAAAGATAATAACTGAAACCTACAAATAAACAGTATAAAAGAATAAATGTCTCAAAAGCAACTTTTTCAACTTTGTTATCATCAATAAATGTAAAAGGACAAAAATGGATCTAATGATATTCAAAGGTAAGAGCCATACCTACGTACAATTGTGTACAAAGACAAATGAATATGTCTTACCTCACTGACAATGGTTGAGATGTATCTGTCCTTGCTATACACCCAGCCATCCACACAACCTTCCGTCTCAGGTGTTGTATCGTTGAGACCATCTTGCAGCTGGGTTTTGAATCTAGTGCATTTACTATACACTTGCTCATCAACCATGGGCAGCAATAAGCTCAGATTTGTGAAGGAGGTTTCCTCAAAGGTCATGTTTGAAGAGTTAGACAGACGGCAGTGGTGCTGAGGGGTATCGGCCAGAAACACCATAGACAGACCCACATAGCCATTTGGTATTATACCGATGCTGAGCAAAAAGAAAATAGTTATTTGATGATGACCCCATTCTCCCAGAAAAGCAGTCGCTTCATCATAATCTTGCATCTTCTTTTATATTCTTCAAAATTCCTTTTCGCAGCTGGTGCCTTCACTTAAAGATAGCTCTTAATGAAGCAGCAAAAGTGCTTCATCAAAATTTTCAATAAATTTAAAATTACAAACTCTATTTTCAATCAGAATGGATAAAATATATACACAAGTCACAGCATTTACAATCCACTTTCAACAACTCCAACAACTCTTGCTCTTTAGATCAAATAGAAAACAAGTCTTCATATCACTCATAAACAATAAGATCAGTATTGATCATATGTTAATAGACTACCACATCAGTAATGTCAAACT
Organism: Rhincodon typus; assembly: GCF_021869965.1. Lineage (NCBI taxonomy): Eukaryota > Metazoa > Chordata > Chondrichthyes > Orectolobiformes > Rhincodontidae > Rhincodon > Rhincodon typus. The sequence goes on from NC_063334.1 coordinate 106,870,255, forward strand.
GTGTCTAAGCATCTGAAAGACAAGATAGTTTTCTTTCCTGTCAAAGCCTAGCGCCTCGTCTCGATTTCATACATGGACAGTGCAGAGCTTTTATTGGTAGTTATTCTATTGATTGACATGGCTTTTCAAAGCCTATAAATATGTGCATTCACCTCTCCCTGAACAAGAGGGCATTATATAATTTTGTTATTAATATCTAACTAAATGAGATCAGCAGCTGCAATAAGTTAATGACTTTAACAGGTTGTACTGAGAAAGGAATTTTGCTGCTGAAGGAGGGGTGGCAAAATCACTTCTTCATCCTAAAGACATTTCAGATTTTACTTATCCCCGTTCTCTATCTCTGTCCTTAACCTTTAGGCAACTGTCCTCTTTCCAAATAGCCAGGGAGACAACCTTGCACCTGGAGATTTAACAATTTGAAAATGTCTAAATCTTGCACACACATGCATTTAAACAGACAAACACGGCACAATCACCTTCTGTTCTCATGTTCAACTGTGTTTGGTTGCTCGTGCATTTATTTCATGTTGCATTTTGTTAGTCAGCATTGGTTGGAAGGATACTGTAGTTCTCTAGTATGAACCCCGGAATTATCTTCAACATCCCGTCCACTTATACCTAAATATAAACCTTTAGAGCCTGTAAATGGACCCAGCTACAGTATTGCCAACAGTTTGACTTTCAGATTTCACTTAGTTCTGAATGTCTGCCTCTGTCAGCAGATAGCAGCTTGCTCTGTCCACTTTACAACCTGACTCAATAGTTGAGTCTGTCTTACTCCTGTCATGGTAGAGCATTCACTTATTAATAATGTTGATTCTCCTGAACAGTAACAAAAGTTTTAGTTAAAGGCATAAGGTATATTAAATCAAAATTGCATGTATTTAGTTCATTATTCCCTTGTATTATTTGATCAGCTGCTAATGTGCAAACTGTAAAGCTACAACAGCAGTTTGTACTTGTATAGTATGTTTAACATAACAAAATCTCCCCGAGGCATTTTGCAAAGAAGACACCAGGCATAGAAGAATTAGAAGAGTTGACTGAACATGAACTCAATAATTTTATGGAGAATTTCAGGAGAGGGGGTTAAATTTCCATGAGGTTTTTTATGATCATTTGCAAATTGTAAAGCCATTAAATGTGGTCATCCGTGGTCTAACATTAGAATAAGATGAAGTTCTGCTGAGGGAGTTTCAGAGCTAAGTGCCCACACCAATCATCATGCTTTCTATTGGCTCTTGGGATATGGGCATCATTGGCATTTGCTGTCCATCCCTATATGAACTTGAGACGATGGTGAGCTGGCTTCTCAAACCACTCCAGTCATAGTCAGAAGTCTCACGACGCCAGATTATAGTCCAACAGGTTTACTTGAAATCAAAGCGTAGCCAAAGCTTGTGCTTTCAAATACACCTGTTGGACTATAACTTTTTCCCTCAGCAGTTTGATATATCTCAGCGGCTTGCAAGACCATTTCAGGAGCAGCAAAGAGTCACCACATTGGTATGGGTTTGGAGCCACATGTGGCGAAACTGGGTAAGACTGATAGGTCAGCAGGTCTGGCAGCATCTGTTAAGAAAAATGGGAGTTAACATTTCGGGTCTGGTGACCCTTCCTCAGAACACCAGTTCGGGTCACCGGACCCGAAATGTTAACTCTGATTTTTCTTCACAGATGCTGCCACATCTGCTGAGCTTTTCCAGCAACTTTGTCTTTGCTCCTGATTTACAGCAACCGCAGTTTTATCGGTTTTTAAGACTGATAGGTTCCTTTGATATGATGAAGGGTTGTCATTGACCAGAAACATTAACTCTCTTTCACTGAGTTTCTCCAGCACTTTCGGATTTATTTTCGATTTCTAGCATTTGCAGCATTTTGTTTTTATTTTGAGCGCCCCAAAGTCAAAATGTGACTGCTGCTATCATGTAAGGATCTGTATCGAGCCCTCAATTATTTTCCATATTTTTTAACAACTTAGATGAAAAGGTAGAAAGCCACATATCGAAATTTTTGAATGAAACAACAGGTAGCACCTAAAGCAGTGTCAATGGAAGGGTAGCATTACAGAGAGATAGTTGAGCGAGGCAGATCGATTATATAGGAAAATTTGAGGCCATTTAAGGATATTTAAAGAATAAAGTACTTTCTAAGTGATGTAAAGCTATGAACACAGGCAGTCCAAAAGACCTGGGGGTTCAGGTCCATAGATCATTAAATTGTCAAGAACAGTTGTAGAAAATACATTTAGATTTAGACTTTATGGTCATGTGTAATTAAATACAAAAGTACAGGATGACAGTGAATAGTTTTCAATGTTACCATGCATGGTGCCATTTTAGGTACAAGTACCTTGGTCTAAAAACATAAAAACAAGGTAGAAAAAAATATGGAATAAAGTTAGAAGTTAAACATTACAGTCAGTCATAGTAAAGCATAAAAAAAAATAAAGTTAGAAGTTAAACATTACAGTCCTTCTTAGATTAAGTTGAAAAATAAAGAAATAAAGCTAAAAATTCAACCATAGCAGTCTTTCTTAAGTGTTTAGTTGTGCTGAGACAGTACTTCCTACAAGAGCTCGATCTCCTCTGCAGAAAGACTGTTGCCTTTATAACTAGAGTTTTAGGATTCAAGGGAGACATATCAAGCTTCAATTATACAAAGCCCTGGTTACACCACACCTGGAGGAGCTCTGAAAACAGACGCCTTGGAAAAAGTAGATTGGCCTTAATGAGAGATTAGTGTTAATTTACTATAATGACTTAGTGGCAGAATCTTAGAAGGGTCTGAGAGACATGGGCTGAGATGAGGTTTGTGGCACAGTAGGATGAGCACTTTAATAAGACCAATCTCAACTTTGGGAGCATCTCATGCCCCCTTTTATTCTTTTGATGAGCAGTTTTGGTGACTTTCCTGCTATGCAGCAGTGAGTTATCAATTGATTGGGATTATTAAACATCTTGTTGATGGTTCAACTTGTTGAACTGCTTGTTAAACATCTTGATGATGGATTAACTCATCTCATTAATACTCAGCTTCCTAGCATACTAAAACCGTCAAACAAACTAAATATTGAGAAAATTCCACAGAGCAGGTACTTGGTAAAATCAGCTCGCTGCTGCTCTAAATGAGTTCCATGTAGGACACTGGGCACCAGCAACATGTACCCCATATCCACAGAAATTGGCAATGCCAGCCTTTAAGAACCCTTGTGAGATATTTCTCAAACACAGGATACTTCTGCATTTTGGGATGCATCTCTGGCAACTCTCATTGTAATGCTACAGCAAGGAGGGTGTGGACTCAGGGACATGAACCCAGCTTATGGACTGCACCAAGCTGCATCTCTAGGCCCTTCATTCACTGTTATAGCCCTCACACCTTCTGAGCCTGGACATTCACCGCATCATCTGCCTTTCTGTGATTTGTCCCCTCAAGCAGAAATACCAGACTCATCTTATTTCTGCCTTGACATGCCATTTAGTTTGGAACACAAAGAAAAGAAGTTTATTCTGGTTGTTAGCAAGCTTCAGTCAACTCAAGGGATCTACTCCTTGCTCAGGAGGGTCCAGGTACAGTAAGTCAGGAGCAACCTCTGATACCAGCCTTAGGTCTGCTCAGGGTGATCAGCATCAGGATCCTATCCACCTAAGAGATGCAAAACCAAATGTGGCACTGTCCATCAGCTGTTGTGACTCTTTCTGCCTTGTTGTGTGGCATTTTCCTCCTGGAATGAGATGCTGCAGGGAGAATAGTCGAGCATGAGCTTTGGTGAGGTGAATACAATAAAAGAGATTGAGTGAGTGTGACAGATGATAGCACTTACACCAGTTGAGTGGAGAAGGACTTTGACCCTCTTCCTATATTTCCGTGCACTCCTCTAGGACCTTAAGAAACTACAGAGAGTTATGAACACAACCCAGTCTATCACACAAGCCAGTCTTCCATCCATTGACTCCATTTATACTTCTCACTGCCTTGGAAAGGCAGCCAACATAATCAAAGACCCCTCCCGCCCCGGTTATAATTTCTTCCAACCTCTTCCGTCAGACAGAAGATACAAAAGCTTATACACACATACCAACAGATTCAAGAACATCTTCTTCCCTGCTGCTATTAGACTTCTGAATGGGCGTCTCAAATTTAACATTGATCTCGCTCTTTCTGCACCTTCTCTGCAGTCGTAATATTGTATCCTTCTCTCTGTTCTATTCCCCTAATACACTTTGTATGGTTTGAGCTGTCTGTACTGCACGCAAAACAAAACTTTTCACTGTACCTAGGTACATGTGACAATAATAAATCAAATCAAATCAAATCAAACCAGATGGCTAAGATTACACTGACCCTGCAGTAACCTTGGACTATGACAGCATGATCTGGTGTCCTGGCTTCCACAGCTGGACCTGGGGGAAGAAGAAATCAGATCTCTGCATTAGCCTGTCCAGCAGCACCTCCAGGACCCTGTTTGCAAAGCAAGGTGCCCATTTCTGTCATGTCAGGAGCAAATGATAGGAACTGTGCAAGACAACTCCAGACTGATGGCACACAGTAGGCATTCAAAGATGGCATGGATGCAAGGGATACTGGTGTTTTCCAGGATATTTGCTGAGCGACAAGTCATTCCAGAATCGGCACATGGTAAGGTGGGGCTGGAATTGGACATGATAGGCTTAGGGTAAGTAGTTAAACAGGCAATGGTTTGCTGAGACATGGCGAGGGAACTTGCTAGGCCTCATGGTGAAAAGCCATTAAGTGGAGCAGATTGGGAAGCTGCTTCTTCGAATTGGACAAGCACAAACTAGAACTATGACCAAGAAAACTGGAGCCAGGCCTTTTGGAAGTGAAATTAGGAAATAATTATTTTGTAGATCGAGTGGCAAAAGTACATCACTCTTTTTGACAAACAGCAATCACCAGAACATCAATGGTCAATAAATCTGCGATTGATAGATTTTCATTAGCTATAATACATGGCAAAGGCCCATTTGGAGTTAAGTCACTGACCAACCTCAATCTCATGGCAGAGCAGAGTAAAGGGGATTAATAGCCTACTCTTATTCCTGTATACCATCTCCCCATCTCACAGGCGAGGCACTATAAGGACTCCAGCCATATTTATGAGGGTTTACTGTTCAGGATAGCACACAAATAATGACCTCTTGAGTGAGAGGGAACTGTTTGCTGCCTTTTAGTACTATATACCAGCGAGGTTTCAAAGCAGCAGAGAAAATGTTTTGGGCTTTATGATCTTTGCCAGGAAAACAGAGGGGATTATAAGACTTTGATATAAGATACTGAGTGGAATAAAGCACAAATCCAGAATGCCGTGTCAAATTAAATCACTGCTGCAAGACATTGAGGCACAGCTGCAACAGAGTGGAGGAGGAATTGATCTCTCAGAGGGTTGTAAATCTATGGAATTTTTTTTAACTGCAGAGGGCTGTGGAGGTTGGGTTGTTGAGTATATTCAAAGCTGAGATAGACAGATTTTTAAACCAGGAAGGGAATCAGTGGTTATAGGGATAAGGCAGAAAAGCGGAGTTGAGGATTATCAGATCAGCCAAGCTCTCATTGAATTGCAGAGTAGACTCAATGGCCTGAATGTCCTACTTCTGCTCCTATATCTCATGGTCTAACAATTTACTCAATTGAAACTATATTAATACCATAACAGGTGTCTTCATGTGCTCAGTAGAAGAGAGCTAGAAACCATACTGTTGCAAACGAATAAACATTTACTATACTGTTGAGAAGGTTGAATGTTGCAGGACTTTATTAGAGCCTTTCTGTCAGGTTTCAGCTATAAGTGATTGAACACCACTGATGATGTACTCTAATAATTAGTGTAATAGTTATTAACCAATTATATGAGAGAAACTACTGCTCACTGAATAATAGAACAAAAAACAGTACAGCACTGGAACAGGACCTTCAGCCCACCAATCCTGGGCCAACACATGAAGCCTTTCTAAACTAACAATGCTTTGCTTCTACATGGTCCATATCCCTCTATTCCCTGCCTAATCATATATCTGTCCAGATGTCCCTTAACCATTGCTATTCTATCTGTTCCCACCACCTCCTCTGGCAGCATATTTCAGGTACTTACCACCATCTGAGTAAAAATCTTGCCTCACATCTCCTTTAAACTTAACCGTATTTACCTTAAACATGTCCCCTAGTAATTGACACTTTTACCCTGGAATAAAGACTCTATCCATTCTATGCGTGTCTCCCATAATTTTGTAAACTTCTATCAGGTCACTCAGCCTCCAACTTTCAAGTGAAAACAGACCAAGTTTGTCCAATCGCTTCTCATAGCTAATACCCTCTAAAGCATGCAACATTCTGGTCAACATTTTCTGTACCCAGTTCTTCAGAACTGAAGTCAGTCTTGAGTTCTGAAGAAGGGTCACCGGACCCGAAACGTCAACTCTGCTGTCTCTCCAAAGGTGCTGCCAGACCTGCTGAGTTTTTCCAGCAATTTCAGATGGTGTTGCTTTTATTAATTTTTTTTTTCAATTTTGTGTTCTTCAAAGTGAAAGGAATGTAATATGTTCCCTCTAAGCAACGTAGGTGAATGTCAAACCCTTTCACAGCAGGTACAGTATGGATTAGATACAGAGTATAGCTCTCTCCACAATGTCCCATTGAATATGGAAGTACAGCAAAGATCAGTTAAAAAGTAGTCATCCTTGAATCATCTGAATAGTCTCTGTTTGTCGTGTATGATGTTATCAGAGATAAGTAGTGAAAAGTTAAAACAAAACAGATTATTGTGGTTCAAGAAATCAGCCACCCACCACTTTCTCAAGTGCAATTTGGGACAGGCAATAAATATTTGCCCAGCCAACGATGCCCACTGAATGTATAAAAAAAATCCATTGATCCCTCATAACAAAAGAGATGAATTATTGACATAGATAGAGAATAAGTGGGTAAAATCCCCTTATATGGTAACCAAGATTGAGAACAATTGATTCTTATGCAATTCTGGTGTCCCTCCCATAGGAAGGATGTTGTGAAACATGAAAGGGTTCAGAAAAGATTTATGAAGATATTGTGAGGGTTGGAGGGCTTGAGCTATAGGGAGAAGTTGAATAGGCTGGGGCTATTTTCCTGGAGCACCGGAGGCTGAGGCGTGACCTTATAGAGGTTTATAAAGTCATGAGGGACATGGATAGGGTAAATAGCCATGGCCTTTTCCCCAGGGTGGGAGAGTCCAAAACTAGAGGGCATAGGTTTAAGGTGAGATGGGAAAGATATAAAAGCAACCTAAGGGGCACCTTTTTCACACAGAAGGTGATGTGTTTATGGAATGAGCTGCCAGAGAAAGTGATGGAGGGTGGTGAGATTACAACGTTTAAAAGGCATCTGGATGGGTGTATGAATAGAAAGGGTTTAGAAGGATATGAGCCAAATGCTGGCAAATGGGACTAGATTAACTTAGGACGTCCGGTCAGCAAAGAAGAGTTAGATGAGGGATCTATTTCCATGCTGTATACCTTTATGACTCTAAAAGATAGGCAAAATAGAAAAGGTGGTGGTGAGCCATGTTAACAAAAAATGAGATGAAAACAGAAGCGAGAAAGGATTTTAACCTGAAAAGTAGGTGTAGAATCAATATGGGCACAGCTTAAATAACAAAGAACAGAATACACTGATGGAAGCAGTTTATAATCCCCTTAACAGCAATTATAGTGTTGAACAGAGTACAAAACAGGATGTGCAATGTGTTTCAAAAGAGTAATGAATAATCGTGAAGGATTTTAATTTTCATGTATACTTGGCAAAAAAATTGGTGAAAGAAACTTGGAGAACAAGTTAGGGGAATGTACTCAAAACATTTTTTTTAGAACAATATGCTGAGGAACCATCTAAAGAACAGGTATTTTATATCTAATTTCAATGTATCCTCTGTGGAAGTGTGATCATAATATAAAGAAAATTCAGGTTAGGTTTGAGAGTGATGTAGGTAAATTACAAATCAGGATTATACATTTGAAAGAAGCCAATGATGGAGATTTGAGGGGAGAAATGGCTATGGTACATTGGGAAGTTAGATTAAAGGTATCTCAGCAGATAAATAATGGCAATATATGAAGAAATGATTCATGATTCTCAATGAAAATTTGGAAGTTAAACCTTCATTGGAAAAGTGGTGCAACTATTGCTCCCAAGATAAGTTAAGGTTAGTATTAGTTTTAGAGGTTGGCAACTTTGCAATGAACAGTAATAAGCCTGAGGATTGGACGAGTTTGTGTAAAATAAAGAAGGGGATGTCGAATGTTCACTGGATTGACACCTCAAATTAGAGAGTTTTCCTAAAAGGAAAGATGGAGTACAATGGTTGTGTAATCTCTGATGTTTAGAAAGATGAGAGACAATCTCATTGAAACATATAGGCTGGCTCCCCTGCTGGGAAAGTCTAGAGCTAGGGATCATAGTTATTGGATAAGGGGTTGTTAAAATCAAAATGAGTTAAGGAGAAATGTCTTTTCTCACCGGATGTGACTCTTTGGAATTCTCTACCTGGAAGGCTGTGTTCATGAACATATTTGAGGCTGAGACCAATAGATTGTTCAACTCTAGGAAGCAAAAGGGTGGAGTTGGCATCAAAGTTCAGCAATGATTTTATTGAATGACGAAACAGGCGCAAGGGGCAATGTGCCTTACTTCTTTGTGTTTCCTATATTCTTCAACTGTCTATCAAAACACCTAAAAGGTCATTAGTTTGCTCTTGTTTACAGATGAAGAGTCCATCTACAAGTGAGTTCAGTTCCATGCTCTGCAGTTAATATTTACTGTGCTCATGGTGACAAATCCTCCTTTTCAACTGTTGTACACTGATGGGAATAAGAAAAATGTCTGCTTCATGGTCAAAGACAAAACAGGGTCTCAGAAAGCTTCAGCCATTAGTCAAAGTTCTGAAAAGGACACACAACTTGGGCCAAAGGGAATTCAGCGTAGACTGATCACGCTCCCAATGGGAGGGCCCTAGTGGACCTTCCACTGATTCCCTTCACTGTTAAAAGGGCACACTGGCAACAGGTTCTGAGTGAGAATGGGAAACAACCAAAATGGTCTGTTGTTTACTTCCATTGGAAAAACATTAACAGCTGCACTGCCTCACATTAAAAGCCTCTGTACTTCTTTGAGTTGTGGTTCTAATTATAGTACGGTCCTCCAAAGTGCATAACAGAACACAACCACTAAAACTATTGGAACTTGAGGACTACCTAGCAAATGCTAATAGGATAAACAATTCATAAGCTTTCTCCCCAACCCTCATGTCATATAAATCATGTGAACTGGACTTCTCCTGTTTTTATACTTTAGGGAGGCCAATATCACATGGTCCATTCCATCAAGACATGTCCCAGTAGCTCATGTTACAGACATGACCTACATACGTTCAGCTCTCTAGCAGCTGATACTAGGCTGAAGTGCCAGTAGCCACAAAGAAAAATATCGAGTACAAGTTATTATATGCTGCTTTTGATATGGACATCTACTTCTTGCCATTAGCTTCTTATAAAGTCAATCTATTGATTACTAATTTTTTTGTTGATTCTTTTCTTAAGAGAAGTGAATATCTGCAGTCACATTTTCATAACTCTGTGTTGGAATAGAGTGGGAGAAATTTAAAAGTGCCTTGCAAGACTGGTGTACAGGGTTCCTGCCTGAATGGGTAGAGTCACTTGTCTAGTAATCCAGAACTCCAGACTAAAGCTTTAGAGGCGCACATTTCTTTACAACTCCATTTAAAATAATTCTTTTTGCTTTTACATGAGTCTTGAAGATTCAGCTTAGTGGCTGCTGAGCACGTGGCTATGGGGGACGTATTGGTGCATGGACAATACGAGGTGGCAAGTGGTTGGATTAGGTTTGGGGTCTCGTAAGCAGCCATTAGGAACAGGGTAATGAAGACAGGCCTTTTAACCAGCTGCTTCAGCGCTTGCACTTCTCCCAGCTTGCAAACTGCAAAACAAACTTGAACCAACACACTGTGGAGCTGGAGGAACTTGTCCATCCAGGGCCTCCTCCAGCGTCACAATGACGCCAACCGCAAACTGGAGGAGCAGCAACTCATATTCCGCCTCGGGAGCCTACAGCCCAATGGCCTAAATGTGGATTTTACCAGTTTCAAACTCTCCCCACCTCCCGGCCTCATCCCATGAGCAAACCTCCCTCTCATCCCTGTCTCCTTGACCTGACACAACCTGTCCATTTTCTCTTCCACCTATCCGCTCCTCCCACCTCACTGACCAATCCCCGCCACCCCCTACCTGCACTCACCTATCACCATCCCACCTACATTCTCCAGCCCCACCCCTCCTCTCTCTTTTTATTTCAGAGCTCCCTTCCTCCTTCCCCATTTCTGAAGAAAGGTCCCAACCCGAAACATCAACTTTCCTGCCCTTCTGATGCTGCCTGGCCTGCAGCGTTCCTCCAGCTCCACACTGTGTTATCTCTGACTCCAGCATCTGCAGTTCTTACTATCTCCAAACAAGGTTGAGCCCTGTGTGAGCAAACAAAAGTCCTGCAATAAGTCAGTGAGGAACTAGGAGCAAGAGTAGCCATTCAGTCCCTCGAGCCTGCTCCACCATTCCACATTGCAGTTGATCGTCCACTTCAATGGCACATTCCTGTTTCATCCTGATATCCCTTGAAGATATTATAATCTAGTCTTGAGGCGGATATGCAGTTTGAAACTCAGGCAAAACACAAATTCTTGTGACTTGGAAATTCAGTGCTGTTTGCAGAAGCATAGCCATTACCAATATTGATTATGTCAAATATATAGGAAAACAGTAATATATCAGAATATTGATTTGATTTGATTGATTACTATTGTCATAACCCTAACCCTAACCCTAACCCTATCGCAGGTGCAGGGAAAGGTTTTGTTTTGTGTGCAGTACAGGCAGATCATACCATACAAAGTGCATAGGGTAATAGAACAGAGCGAAAAATACAATGTTACAGCTGCAGAGAAGGCGCACAAAGAGTGGGATCAAAGTTAAATTTAAGATTTGAGAGTTCCATTCAGAAGACTAATAACAGCAGGGAAGAAGCTGTTCTTGAATCTGTTGGTACGTGTGTTTATCTTTTGTGTCTTTTGCCTGACGAAAGAGGTTGGAAGAGATTATATCCGGGGTGGGTGGGTCTTTGATTATGTTGGCTGCCTTTCCAAGGCAGTGAGAAGTATAAATGGAGTCAATGGATGGAAGGCTGGCTTGTGTGATAGACTGGGTTGTGTTCACAACTCTCTGTGGTTTCTTACAGTCCTGGGCAGAGCAGTTAGCCATACCAAACTGTGATGCATCTGGATAGAATGCTTTCTATGGTGCATCTTTAAAAATTGGTAACAGTCTTTATGGATATGCTGAATTTCCTTAGCCTCCTGAGCAAGTAAAGGCGTTGTGGATGGGCCAGGACAGATTGTTGGTGATCATCATTCCCAGGAGCTTGATACTCTGACCATCTCCACCTCACACCATTGATGTAGACAGGGGAATGCCCTCCACCTTGCTTCCTGAAGTCAATGACCAGCTCCTTCATTTTGCTGACACTGGGGAGAGATTTTCTTTACACCCTATCACCAAGCACTCTACCTCTATCCTGTATTCTGTCTCATCATTGTTTGAGATCCGGCCTACAACTGTCACGTTGTCAGCAAACTTGTAAATGGAATTGAGAGTGGAATTTGGTCACACAGTCGTGAGTATATAGGGAGTAAATAAGGGGGCTGAGTACGCAGCCTTGCAGGGTGCCGATGTTGAGGATTATCGTGGAGCAGGCTTTCATAGAATCCCTTCAGTGTGGAAACAGGCCCTTTGGCCCAACAAATCCACACCGACCTTCAGAACATCCCACCCAGACCCATTCCCCAAACCCACCTAATCTACACATCCCTGAACGCTATGGGCAATTTAGCATAGCCAATCCACCTAGCCTGCACATCTTTGGACTGTGGGAGGAAACCAGAGCACCCGGAGGAAACCCACGCAGACACAGGGGGAATGTGCAAACTCCACACAGACAGTTGCCCAAGGGGGAATTGAACCAAGGCCCCTGGTGCTGTGAGGCAGCAGTGCTAACCACTGAGCCACTGTGCCACCCCAACAGATTTATTTGGGATCCACAAGTTTTCGGAGTGCAGCCCCTTCGTCAGGTGATGAAGATTTATTTGGAATCACAAGCTCTGAAATCTTGGGATTCAAACCTGGATCCCCAGAACTTGAACAGTGCAGTGATAATACCACTAGGCTATTCCGTCCACACCCACGATGCATTGGCCAGGAATCAAACCCAGACCTCCCTTGTGACATGTGAGAATTCTACCACTGAACCACCAATGCAAGCAGCTTTGTTGCCTATTCTCATTGATTGTGATCTGTGGGTCAGAAAGTCGAGAATCCAGTTGCATTTTTTTTGGCATCCATTGTACCATCCTGTAGAATTTTGAGGGGTAATGTTTGCACCTAAAGGTCATTTAAGTTGCAGAATAGCTTATCATGGAAGAATATTGAAAGAAATATAATGCGCCAAATTTTCACTGAGTTGGGCTGACTTGGGACCCCTTTAGACATTGTGGGTGGATCCCAATTCTAGGAACTTTCCCCATTCTCATTTCCACCTGTACAGAATGGGGAATGAATAACCTGCCTGGACACACCACCCCCATCTATGGCAACTCCATTGTGGGCAGTTCAACTACACACCTACTTGCCCCCTGCCCAACCCTGCATCCCAAACAAAGGTGTTTGTGAATAGCTAAGGATGTCTCGTTCATGGCATTTCAGTGGAGCTGTCAACCATGGGAAAACTCAGCGGGGAGGCCAAAAATAAAAGACAAGTGCTTATGGACATCTTTGGGGGAACTGGCCAATTGGATACAAAATTGGATTGAAGGTCGGAGTCAGAGGGTAGTGGTAGAGAGGTGTTTTTCAGACTGGAGGCCCGTGACCAGTAATGTGCCGAAACAAACCTTGCAAAGTCCACTGCCTTTCATCATTTAAACAAATGATTTGGATGTGAATATGGGAGGTGTGGTTAGGAAGTTTGCAGATGACACCAAAATTGCGGACAGTGAAGAAATTTATCTCAGAGTACAATAGGACCTGGATCAGATGGGCCAACGGAGTGAGGAGTGGCAAATGGAGTTGAATTTAGACAAATATGAGGTGTTGCATTTTGGTAAAACAAACCAGGGCAGGACTTATACAGTTAATGGGGCCCTGGGGAGTATCGGTGAACAAAGAGACCGAAGGGTGCAGATGCATAGTTCCTTGAAAGTGGAGTCGCAGGTGACAGGGTGATGAAGATGGTGTTCGGCATCTTTGCCTCCATTGGGCAGTGCATTGAGTATAGGGGCTGGGAGGTCATGTTGTAGCTGCACAGGACATTGGTGAGGCCACCTTTAGAATACTGCATTCAAATCTGGTCTCCTTACTATAGCTAAGATGTTGTTAAACTTGAAAGGGTTCAGAAAAGATTTACAAGTATGCTGCCGGGGCTTTGAGTTATAAGGAGAGGCTGAATAGGCTAGGGCTTTTTCTCTTGGAGCATCAGAGGCTGAGAGGTGACCTTACAGAAGTTTATAAAATCATGAGGGGCATGGATAGGGTGAACTGCCAAGGTCTTTTTCCCAGGGTTGGGGAGTCCAAAACTAGAGGGCACAGGCTTGAAGTGAGAGAGGAAAGATTTAAAAGTGACCTGGGCGGCCCTTTTTAATGCTGAGCGTGGTGCTTGTATGAAATGAGCTGCCAGAAGAAGTGTTAGAGGTGGGTACAATTACAACATTTAAAAGGCACCTGGATGGGTTCATGGATAAAACATAGAATAAAGAACAGTACAGCACAGCACAGGCCCTTCAGCCCACAAAGTTGTGCCAACCTATTATCCTACTAAGATCAAACTACCCTGCATACCCTACATTTTACTATCCTCCATGTGCCTATCCAAGAGTCGCTTAAAAGTCTCCAAAGTATCTGGCTCCACTACCGCTGCCGGCAGCGCATTCCACACGCCCACCACTCTCTGTGTAAAGAACCTACCTCTGACATCTCCCCTATACCTTCCTCCAGTCACCTTAAAATTACGCCCCCTCCTAATAGTCATTTCTGCCCTGGGAAAAAGTCACTGGCTATCCATTCTATCTATGCCTCTCATCATCTTGTACACCTCTATCAAGTCACCTCTCATCCTTCTTCGCTCCAATGAGAAAAGACCAAGATATGGGTTAAATGCTGGCAAATGGACTAGATCAATTTACAATGTCTGGTTGGCATGGATGAGTTGGGCCGAAGGATCTGTTTCTATGCTGTAGACTGTACGACTCTAGGTTGATGTCGCAGTAAACAGAAACAGGTGTCCCAGCCAGTTAGCCTTGCCCTTCATCCCACAGTCAATTCCCCACAATGAAAGCAATCTGGGGACCCATTTTAAAAGGCATCTCATTTGTCTTTTGACTTGTCCTTCCCACCTCCTCCATGAAAATCTGACCTGAGAAACTGGTTGAAGAGATGGTGCTATGGAATGTCCTTAAACATTAACACTGACTTATTAACACCCTGGGCCAGAATTTGCTGTCAAAATAACAGAGATCACTTATCCATAAGAAACTGTGGAACTGTCCACTTCCTGTTTAATCTTTGCACAATCCTTCAATTTGATTGGCGTAAGGGCCACACTTGCTCTGCTCACCCAGGTCTCAGTTCCCCATTTTCTCCTGCAGTGACATTCTCAGCTTCAGCAGCTTGCCATGTGAAAGTTACAACAACTTACGCTTGCCATGGCAAGTCTAACAGTATACACCCTTGGCTGACATGCAGTGGTAAATTATTACATCGGTCCTGCAGTGATGAATTTGAAGCAAACTCTTTGCTGGTAAATTGATTAGAGTCACAACTGATTTGTAACACATCACACATATCAGTGAAATCCATGTCACTAACAACTTGTATCAATTGGAAGATATGGACAATGTTCTTCATGCTGAATCTTGGTATCAGGCATCTATAACTTTGGGATGTTTAAATTGCAAGAATACTGCACCTTCCAGGACCCAGCATTTCCAGGGCTCAGAAGTCTATGTGTCACCCATGAAGTGTTCAGATTAATCAAGATGAAACTGTTCGCCTCAACAACAAATCGAGCACTTGAATGGTAGGATACAACTAGCAGCTCTTTACATCGAGCTTGTATTTAAACTTAAATGGATACAGAAACAAGTCCAGAGAGGGTCTTAAACTGCAGCATTTGCTGGAAATAAAGTCTCATGGATTCAAACGTATTTAACTCAATTGAAACTCAAGACCTCACCCAAGCAAAAGTAAAGCACCATGTGTTATTTAAAGGTTTTCTTCTCAATACATCTCTCCTGTATTTCAACTTCACAAGTGACTGAAGAAGCAGTCAGACTATCATGTTATTTTTGCCAAGATTGCAGATTATTCCATAAACTGCTTTTTTACCGAAGACATTAAGTCCATTCTTCATATAAGAGGCAGTAGTGATTAAATAGCTTTCCATTTTTCTTTTATTCTTTTAAAAGATGTGGACATTGCTGGTAAGGCCAGCATTTGTTGCGCACTCCCAACTGCTCATGAACTGAGAGGCTTGCTAGGCCACTGCAGAGGGCAGTTAAGAGTTGACCCCATTGCTGTGGGTCTGGAGTCACATGTAGGCCAGACCAGATAAGGATAGCAGATTTCTAAGCTGAAGGACATTAGTGAACCAGATGGGTTTTTATGACAATTGATGACAGTTGTTGTGGTCCCCATCACTGAGACTAATTATATAGTCCAGATTTATCGGCTTAACTCAAATTCCAGCAGCTGATTCCATGGATGGCAATCTAAAAATTTGGGGCAAGTATTTTTTAATACAATAGAATGCAAGTGAAAATAGTTTTACCTTTCCCAGCTCTGCCTCCCTTCCCCCCAACCCCACTTTCCAGTTTCTCTCTTTTCTTTTAACATCATTACTTTTCTGTATTGAATGTTACAGCCGATCGTAACCATTTTAAAAGTAGTCCAATTCCATGCATCTCCCTCTGCTTCTATGCTCCTTCGGAGATGGAGACGAGTATATTTTCAGAAAGAAGGGTAGGCCATTCAATACATCAAACTTGATCTGCCATTCAATGGACCCACCTTTGTTCTATCTGATACCTCACAAAAATCCATCAATCTTTGTTCTGAAATTTCCAGCTGACCTAAAAGAATTTTTTTTCAAAGTAAGTTGTGTACCACTAGCACAGATGTTACTAGGAAACTTTCCATGCCAGTTTCTGCATAGCCATATGATTACAATTCATTATTGTAAGAGAAATAGGTTTTAGAACTGGAAGAGCTGGTCCTTTGATTTTGATTTTGATTTATTACTGTCTCATATACCCAGGTACCATGAAAAGTTTTGTTTTGTGTGCAGTACAGGCAGATCATACAATACAAAGTGCTTTAGGATAAGAATACAATGTTACGTCCGCAGAAAGTTCCACCGAGAGTGAGATCAACACTAAATTTAAAATTTGAGAGGTCCATTCAGAAGTCTAATAACAGCAGGGAAGAAGTTGTTCTTGAATGACAAAGATCACTTCAGTTTTTAAGAGTAACTACGGTTGCCTAGTAACTCAGAATAGCCAGCTTCCATGACATCATCAGCTGTCCCTGATTAAACGCAGTCAGCATAGTTAAACAGGCAACACAAAGAAATGTTCAACAGTTGGTCAAATTGATTAAATCTTTGGTATGCTGTTGTCTTGAAATCATTCACAATAACAAAGCAAACACATTCCATGTGTGCAGAGTGAAATCGGTATCCCTCCATTTTGAGAGCCAGCACTTTAATATTAAGCACCAGCCAACACAAACTGAAAGATTACGATATATTTAGCGGCTTCATTGACCAAGAAGGAGGCTTCTAACCAACTAAAACCTCTTCAAACTTGGCTGCTGAATCAGCACAGTGGAAGACAAAAATAATGCACTAAACAGCTAGTCTTGCCAGTGACATACACATCTCATAAAAGAATAAAGAAAAAGCAGCAATGTTCCAATGTTAACCAATCTATATTACTTCTCGCCTGAAGGAATCTTGCTGATTAATTAATTCAGAAATGTACCAGAATGCACATTGTAGATTCTGGCGTTATCGAATTGATGTTAAGTAAAATGGTACAAAAACAGAAATTGCTGGAGAAACTCAGCAGGTCTGGCAGCAACTGTGGTGAGAAAGCAGAGCTGACATCTTAAGTCCAGTGATCCTTCTTCAGAGTTGGGTTTTAGTTTCAGATCTTCAGCAACCACAGTTCTTTGTTTTATTTTACTAAAATGGTATGTCTGCACTTTATCAGCTTTGTGTTAAGTCTGAACGAAATGGTTTATTGCTACAAATCATTGCAATGCATTTTACTGCTTAAGATCTCATTACATAGAAAGTACACTGCATTTTTGATTGCTATAAACAGCATGAGATTTCAAAATGTTAACAATTCCTGTGCTCAGCATTAGCAAATTAATATTGATGGAGGATGAACAAATGATAATGCAGAAGTTGCAACTTAGGCTGATCTTCTATAACTTAGCCTCAAGTGCTGTTTGCTAGCACTGTTGACAACCCCTTCCATCACTTCATTGACAATCAAGAGTAGATCCTCATTGAGATTAATTGGCCAGGTTGGATTTGTCCTTTTTTTTGTACACAGGACATTTCTGGGCAACTTTCCACAGTCGGTTAGATGCCAGTCTGGTAACTGGATTGGAACAGCTTGGCTAAGGGTATGGTAAGTTCTAGAGCATAAGCCTTCAGTACTGTTGCTGGAATGTTGTCAGACACAGTAGTCTTCTGAATATCTATATCCTCCAGCCATTTTGTGATATCACATGAATCAAACTTGTTGAATCATGGTGTCCGTAATACTGGGGACCTCAAGAGTAGGCCGATATGAATCATCCACTCAGGAGTTCTGGCTGAAGATAGTTGAAAACTCTTTAGCCTTGTTACATTGTGGACAGGGATAGTTGAGGGGGCCTCCTGTTTGTTAGTTGTTTAGCTGACCATCACCATCCATATGGCAGGATTATAGAGATCTGATCCATCAGTTGTGGGGTCACTCAGCCGTGTCTACTCCAGGCTGTTTTCATTGTTTGGTTCCTAAGTTGTTCTGTATTGTTGCATCATCAGACAGACCCCTCATTTTTCCTTTAAAGAGACTTGTGCTGCTCTTGGCATGCCCTCCTACACTCTTCATCGAAACAGGGCTTTTCTCCCAGCTTTATGCTTATGATAGATTGGGGCATAGTGACGGCAGGAGGTGACAGATTGTGGTTGAACCCAATTCAGTTACAGCTGAACACTAATAGTGTCTCATGGATTCCTAATTTTGAATTCTGCTCAGAGTCTATTTCAGTCAACAAGATAGCAGTGCCGCACAACACAATGCAGGGCATCGTCAAAGGGAAGATGGATCGATGAGCTTGTCTGTACGGGTGTAGCTGCGAAGCATTCAGTATGTTCAACACTTCCCACAATGTACCAGCTCAACTGATTGATCACAGCCCCTTCTGATTCGCTATTCCTTCAGTGTTACTGGATCGATACTGGAGCAGCAGCACCATAAAGACACCAGCAGTTCAACAAGATAGCCCACCGTCACCTTTAGAGATGACCAATAAATGCACTCGTACTTATTCATAGTGTCAATACCCAGAACAAAAGTGGCAACCATACAGAACAAAACAAATAAAAGAACAAGTAACATATGGAATACAATTAGCTGAGAGGTGAAGAATAGGAAGACAGAGTATTACAGACTTCTTACTTTCAATGTCAAGAGGATTTGGACAATTAACCTAATAGTCTGTCTTTGCTGGGACTGTATTTACAGTACACTCAGTCCGTGTAGTTACAGTGTTCAAGACATCATTACCAGCAACATAGTGGGACATGTACAATGGCATCAAACTGAATATTTACTTCACAAAGCAGCGTGGTGCCCCAAAATGAATTATGAGCCCATTTCAGCTGTCACCTCGTTGTCTGGTTGGTGAAAACGGTGGTGAGGGGAAGGGAGAATGGGACATCAACTCAAGTGGAGAATGCAAGGGCAAAGGGAGGGGAGAATGGGACAGCAAGCAGAGGAGGGAAGATTGAGTGGGAAATGGGACAGGGAGGGCGAGCAGTGACTCGGTTGGGGGGGAGGGGCAGTGAATGGGACAGCGAGGGAGGGGACAGCGAATAGGGCAGTGGGCTGGCAGCAAACAGAACGATGAAGGAAACCTTGTGGATGGCTGCAATGAGAGCAGGGAATGGGATATCTATTGAGGTGACACAGGCTGGCGAAGGGAAAAGCAGCAACAAAGTGTGCTCCTGTGTCTGTGTGGTGGGCACACAATGATGACAATGTCAAACAACACCAACTTCCTGGTGAAGTTCATCGGTAGGAAATACACAGGATTCATAACGCAAGGAGAATTTTGACTCCGACAGTAAGAGCCTAACACCGTAACTCTGAGGGGCTTGTATCATGAACGGATCAGGGTCTTGTGAAGTACATCATAAAATTAGTTTCAACACAGAAGGTTCAAGCACAATTTTTGGCAAAGACCATTCTGTTTCCCAGTGCTCCAGGGCTCCGTTTACACCAATGTTCACCAGCAAATATATTTGAACACGGCTCAGAACTACAAGCAGTACCAGCCAATTACAGGAATGTGCAGGGAGATGGGGATACAGTAGTCCTGACCACGAGCTGTCTCAGGTTTCTTTCACTTTCTGTGATAGTGGTGATAAAACCACACTAACCAGGGCTTACAATGGTCCGAAATCTACCCAAGTCCCATACTACAATTACTTACATTAACAAGCAACTCAAGCACCTGAAGGAGGGAATTTCTACTGTTGGGGACTACAGACACAAGACCACAAGACACAGGATCAGGAGTAGACCATTCAGCCTATCGAATCTGCTCCACCATTCAATGAGCTCATGGCTGATCTGATAAACTTCAACTCCACTTTCCTGCCTTTTCCCCATAACCCTCGATTCCCTTTCAGATTAAAAATCCGTCAATCACCAGCTTCAACAGCCTTCTGGGGTAAAGAATTCCACAGATTCACTTCTTCAGAGGAGAAATTCCTCATCTCTATCCTAAATGGGTGGCACCTTAACCTGAGATTGTGCCTTCTTCTCCTAGACTCTTGTACAAGGAGAAACAGCCTTTCTGCACCTACACTGTCAAGTCCCTAAGAATCTTGTATGTTTCAGTAAGGTTGCCTCTCATTGTTCCAAATTCCAATGAGTACAGGCCCAATCTACCCAACCTCACCCCATAAGATAGCCGCTCAATACCTGCTACCAGCCTAATGAACCTTCCCTGGACTGCCTGCAATATCAATATATCTTTCCTTAGGTAAGGGGCCTAAAACTGTTCACGTAATTCCAGCTGTGATCAGGCCAGTGCCTTGTATAGATTTGGTAAAACTTCCCTACTCTTAAAGTCCATTCCCTTTGAAATAAAGGCCAATGTTGCATTTGCCTTTCCTATTATCCTGGATGCTAGCTTTTTGTGATTCATGGACTAGGATTCCCAAATCCCTCCGTGCTACGGCTTTCTGCAGTCTTTTTCCATTTAAATAATATTCATTTCCTCTATTCTTCCTGACAAAAAGCATAACCTCACATTTGCCCACATTAAAGGCCATCTGTCAAGTTCTTTTGCCCACTCAACCACTTGACTTGCCACCTTTGTGTCATTGACAAACTTGGTTTTAGTGTGTTAACTTCCCACATCAAAGTCATTAATATATATTGTGAATAATTGTGGCCCCAGCACCAATCCCTGTGGCACACCACTAATTACACGTTTCTATCTTAAATATACCCCCTTTATCCCAACTCTATTAGTTAGCTCATCCTCTCTCCTTGCTGATGTTAGCCACAAAACCACATGCTCTTATCTCATTAAATAGTCTTATTTGATTTTGATTTTATTGTCACATATATTTTATTGTATTTTTACTGTAAAATAGAGTGAAAAGCTTTCATTTGTCTCCGCAAAACGGTGCCATTTCGGTTAATTTATTAATAAGGGAAAAAAGATATAGCCTGAAGAGAGTCCATCAGTCCTGAGTCAGCTCATCACCATCAACATCACCTGTGCCACCATCCCTACACAACCTCTTACACTGGGCCCAACCAACATCGAAGTCACCGATTCTCAGGCACCATTTTGCCGTTGGGCCGATACTTCTCCGCCACCATCTTGCTGCCACAAACACTGGACCAACCAAATTTGGAGTCGCATCTTTCGCGGCTGGGCCCACCTCATTGCTGTTGGTTGGGTCCGGCACTGGTGGCAGAAGGGTATCATGGCAACATCAAAGTCGCCAATCCTCAGGTGCTATCTATTGCCGCTGGGCCTATCTCACCGATGTTGCCTCTGCTGACGTACAGTAGTAGCCACTGATTCCAGGCCTTGTGTTTGCTCTGGAAAAGTAAGTACGGGATCATTCTCCCCTGCAGTGGGGCTGGTCAAGGTCCACATCCTGGGCTCTCACCACCCCCAATGCCATCCAAGCTCAGGACCAGGTAAGTAAAAAAAGAGATGGAGAAAAAAGACAAGCGGCCAAGCTCCGGCACAGAAGCCCTACTGGGAGATCAAGAGGGTTGACCTTTCATCCAGGTCTGTCAGTCTCCTGGTCACTGGGAAACTGAAGCCCCGCCCACTTGTATTACATCAGCACCAATGATCATGTATGCACTCTGCTCTCCCTGAACCTGTTTCCCAGAAAATGCAGCTTCTCACTGAAAATCCAAATCTGTTACATTTGCTGGTTCCCATTATGATCATAGAATCCCTACAGTGTGGGAACAGGCCCTTCGGCCCAACAAGTCCACACCGACCCTCCGAAGAGCATCCCACCCAGACCCATTTCCCTACAACCACCTCTGAACACTACGGGCAATTTATAGCGTGGCCAATCCACCTAGTCTGCACATCTTTGGACTGTAGGAGGAAACCAGAGCACCTGGAGGACACCCACGCAGACACGGGGAGAATGTGCAAACTCCACACAGACAGTCGCCCGAGGGTGGAATTGAACCTGGGCTCCTGGCACTGTGAGGCAGCAGTGCTAACCACTGAGCCACCGTGCTGCCCCTATCCGGCTTGTTACCTCCTCAAAGACTCGTCTTAAATTTGTCAGGGGAGATTTTCCTTTCACAAAACCAAGCTGACTCTGTTTTACCTTATTACGTATTTCTAAATGGCCTGCTGTCACATCCTCTATAATTACTCCAACATTTTCCCCAATGAGGGCTGTTAAAGCTAACTCCCTGATTTGACCTCCCTGACCTGTTCTATGTCTCCCTCACCTTTTGAATAAAATTGTTGCATCGGCAGTTTTCAGAACCTCTGGGACTTTTCCAGATTCTAAGGAATCTTGGAAGATTACTACAATGCATTCACTATCTCTGTACCTACCTCCGTTAGTATCCTAGAATGCATCCCAGCCGGTCCAGGCAGAGTAAAAGTACACATTGAGTAAAGATCATACAAAGGTTTCGAACACTAATACATTAACAAAATGCTGCAGACAAGAACCTGAAACAAAAACCAGAAAATGCTGGAAATTCTCAGCTAATTCGGCAGAATCTCTGGAGAGAGACACAAGGGTATTTCAGGTTGATTACCATTCCTCCTAACTCACATATGCTTAAAATTCCTCAACCTTTTGCATTGATTCAGCCGCCTACAGAGATGGAAACTACAGTCTCAGTTATATGAAACATAGCAACAGATTGGAGACAAAAACATATGCTGCTGGAAAAGCTCAGCAGGTCTGGCAGCATCAGTGAAGAGAAATCAGAGTTAACGTTTTCGGGTCCGGTGACCCTTCATCAGAACCCAGACCCAAAATATTAAGAGATAACAAGGTGTAGAGCTGGATGAACACAGCAGGCCAAGCAGCATCA
>NC_063334.1:106913247-106943729 GCF_021869965.1 Rhincodon typus
GGCCTGAAACGTCAGCCTTCCTGCTCTTCTGATGCTGCTTGGCCTGCTGTGTTCATCCAGCTATACACCTTGTTATCTCAGATTCTCCAGCATCTGCAGTTCCTACTATCTCTGAATATATTTAGATGCAGGTGAGAAACATGCAGAAGTGAGCGATTTTGCTGCTGGGATATAAGCAGGGGCTTCAGTAAAGTTATTTTCGGTGCAGACTCAATGGGCTGAAGGAACTATATCACACTGTATGACTCTATGATTCTACCATAAAAAGGAGACATTTGGTTCTTTTTTAGCCATGTTAATTGGGTATTCTCAGAACTGTTTCTAAACTTTGTTCCAAATTTTACACACAAGGAGAATGATAGGGTGCCCAGAAAATCAAGAAAATTGATGAGAGAAACAAGAAGAAAGTTTAGGTAGTTTATTAGAAGGATCACTGGAGGAACTCTAGCGGCTTGAAGCCGCTACCATCATGGTTCTCCATGGCAAACACCTTGCAGATAGTGATGAAACTTTTTCAATTGAGGATTTCAAAGGACAAGTTCGGGTAAGAAATGCCTCGGATAAAGCCAACATACAGATGGGAAAGACTATCATCATCCAGGTCAGTGACAACAAGAAGCCAGGTTGGAATCAGCCTCATGCAAGACTGGTGCAAAAGGACAAAAAGGAACTCATCAATTGTCTTCAGACGAATAGAAACATGGAAGAATATGGAGGACTGGATGAAGGTGGGGCACCCACTAGTACCAGTGTCACCCAGAAATCACAGACTTATTGCCAGTGCCAAACCCTGTGTTCTTCTATTTCCATTGTAGCAAACAGTTCCTTAACCGCTTACCCACCCATTGCACATCCAGACCTCAGCAAGTCTTCACAAAACAAAGCCTATGGGTTTTAAGGCTCTGTAATCCTCAGCCAATTGACATCATTGTTGATCCAATGTGTGGAACTGGAACTATTGTGGTAAGGTATTGAGGGGAACAGATCTCCTGAAAAGCAACGTGGTCCCACCAATCCATACATTGTATACCCTGCACTAAATCACACTTGTATATTACAAATTTTAAGTCTTAACTTTAAATTTTCACAGGAATTTTCTCTGATTCAGTTGCATCAGTTATTCTTGGAAGCTGATCCCATAACACTTACATTTGAGATTTGATAAGGTGAATGGCAGGTGTCTTTTCCCTAGGGTGAGGGATTTTAAGACTGGGGGGTATATTTTTAAGGGGAGAGGAGAAAGATTTAAAAAAGATATGAGAGGTGCTCTTTTTTTTTTACACAGGGAGAGGCTTGTGTGTGGAATGAGCTTGGGGAGGAGGTGGTAGATGTGGCTACAGTTACGATGTTTTAAAGATAAAATAAATATGTCAGTAGGAAACATCTGGAGGGATATGGGCCAAGCGCAGGCAGGCGGGACTAGTTTAGTTTAGGGTTATGGTCGCATATATTGATTAGACCGAAGTGTGTATTTCTGTGCTGTAATACTCTATGACTAAGTGAATACAACAAGTTAGTCCTCAGGGTCCAAGATGTGAAACAAAGGAAATGTTTACATTTTTATAGATTGAACAAAAGTAACCATGTGAAGATATGGGGTCAGTAAATTACACATTTCTTCCCCTTACTCTTTTCACTGCTGGAGGTCAAAATCCTGGAACCCTTTCCTACTGTACAGTGGCAGCACTATATGCCAAGTCCTGCAGTCGTACAAGGAACTGTATCACCACCACTTTCTGCAGAGCAACTCGGGATGGGCAAGAAATGCTGGCCGTACTGATGTCACTCACACCCCACGAAAGAATGAATGAATTTAAAAACTGTGCAGAGGTGGGAAAACACACAGCAAGTGAAGACTGGATGCTGCAAGTTCAATGGGTGCAATCAGTGATATGATGAACAACAGTCGGAATGAAAAATTAAAAAAAGGAAAGTGAGTGATTGAAGACAGAATGGGCCATTGAAAGCACAAGTGTGTGTTTGATTTAGTAAACAGGACTGGTCTTTTCCTGATGTTGTTAAGTCATTTAAATGTTTCTATGTTTTATCCATGAAACTACCAGTGAGCGCAACAGGTTCACTTTAAACCACCCTCCTCCTCCATCTTGGTTTAGGACAAATGGTCCCTCCTACTCCCAGAAAAGTATCATGGGATAGGGTAGGGGGTGGGTCTGAGGGCTATGCTCTTCAGAGGGGCGATGTGGACTTGATGGGCCAAATGGCCTGCTCCTACAGTTTAGGGATTCTATGATTCTACGAAACCTGTTTGCCTCTGTTGTCTACCAGTCATGGACATGGACCATGGACATGGATGGTTCATGCAGTTAAAGGAATGAGAGATTATGGAATATTGCACTTTGGTTGATGGCTGTAAGGGAGACTGCAGGGGGCAATGTATAATGGTCTTCCCTCATTCAGTCTCAAGACCACCACTGTTTCTAATACATGTTAAATGACTGGAACATAGGGGAAACATGACAATTTTGAAACCTGAAGATGAACAAAGTCAGGAGGTGGCAGTGAGAGAGCATTTTAGTGAAAGTGACCACAACACGGTGCATTTTGAAGAAAGGTTACTGGACTTGAAACGTTAACTCCGCTTTCCCTTCACAGATGCTGCCACACCTGCCGAGTTTTTCCAACAATTTGTTTTTGTTTGATTCAGATTTCCAGTATCTGCAGATCTTTGATTAATATTACCACACCTTTTAAGTTTGTTATGGAAAAGGAGAAAGATGGTCTGCAAAAACAAAAATCAAAAGATTTCGGATTGGGGAAAGACAAATTTTATTAAAATTAAGGCAGGATCTGGCCAAAGTAGAGTGGGAACAGCTACTTGTAGGTAAATCTACAGCAGAACAGCGTAAGAACTGGGGAAGAGTACAAGCCAAACATGTTTCCTTTCGGATGCAATGCAGCCGCTACAAGCCCAGAGAATCTTGGATGCCTCAGAATATTCAGGACTAGATAAGAAGGAAAAAATATAAAGGCTTATAAGCAGGGAGCAAATGAATGGAGGCCCTTGTGGAGGAAGTGGGGGGTGGAATTTAATAAAGCAATTAGGAGAGCAAAGAGGAGGCATGAGAAAACAGTGGCAGGTAAGGTGATGGAGAATCCCGAGGTATTCTACAAGTACATCAAGGGGAAGACAGTAACCAGGGAAAGAGTAGGGCCTATTAGGGACCAAGGGGACAACCTGTGTGCGGAGCTGGAGGACTTTGTTAAATAAGTACATCATATCTGCCTTCGCTGAGGAGGAGGAAGTGTAGCTACAGAACTCAGGGAGAAGGACTGTGAGGTTCTTCAGCAGATTGGCATAGGGAGCAAGGTGGTATTAGACTTTTCACTTTTAAAAAATAAATGAACACTAGGAAAAAAAAAAATCAGCGGTCCAGGAATGCAGATCGCTGTTCCTTTCTCCAGGGTAATTAGACATGGGGAAGAAATGTTGGCCTTGCAGACATCACAGGAACAAATTTTTAAAAAGATCAAATTTTAAGAGATTTTCTAACCAAGAGCCATCAAGGATTTAAATAATGCACCAAGTACTACAACTAGTTTTGTAGGTACATGTAGGACCATAAGACCATAATAGGGACAGTAGGAGGCCATTCGGCCTCTCAAACCTGCTCCACCATTCAATAGGATCATGGCTGATCTGACATTCCTGCCTTTCTCTGTAACCTTCATTCCTCTACTGATCAAGAATGTATCTATCTCGGCCTTAAATACATATATAGGACACTGTTCCAACAGCTCTCTGTAACAAGGAGTTCCAAAGACTCTCAACCCTCAGAAGAAATTCTTCCTCATCTCAGTCTTAACTTGGCACCCCTTTATTCTGACAGCAGACTCTCCCATGAGGGAGAAGATCCTCTCAGCATTGACCCTGTCAAACCCCTTAAGAATCCTATGTTTCAATTAGATCACCCCTCATTCTTCTAACTAGCAGATAGCAATAAGATAGACATTGCATCAGAGGTCGGGACTACATCACTTGACAATAAGAGAATTGCTGAGTGCAAACAAGGTAACACAAAAATTGACATTTGAACATTTTGAAAAAGTAGTGTGTTATCATGAGATAACATGGTGTAGAGCTGGATGAAATTTCTGAAGAAGGGTCCAGACCCAAAACGTCAACTTTCCTGCTCCTCTGATGCTGCCTGGCCTGCTGTGTTCATACAGCTCTACACCTTGTAATCTCAGATTCTCCAGCATCGGCAGTTCCTACTATCTCCTGGTGTATTATCATGTCTTTTTTCACTATTCCTACTCAAACACCATTGAAAATAAAGACCAAATTACTAAAAAGCTCAATGGTTCATTACAATGGATTCTCGGTCTCCTATATTCTCAAATATCTCAGCAGTTGTTGTAATGCCATTTCTTTTAGCAGCAGCTTTTAAAATCACTGTTGCCTCTTCCACTCGACCCTGGGAGAGCAGCCATCTTGGAGATTCTGGTATGAACCTGTAAAATACAAGGGGGAATACTGTAGCAGGCAGATTAGTAAAGACTATACAAATTGAGTTCAGAGAAGGCGAAAACTTGCTCAAGTGGTTTAGTGAGGAGGAAAGCAAACCTGCAGAGAAAACATTCCCTTCTCTCACTGCTCAACCGTAGCCAAATGGATATGGTATGCTGGAACTGAGAGTGTTGTGCAATAATTTTTTAAAAAGGCTCCACTGTTGAAAAAAAAAATTGAAAGGCACAAGGTGGTGCCAAAGAGAACCATCAAAATGCCATTTGTGTTGGTCAGCAGGCAGTGGAGATCAGAAGGTCAGGGTCATTGGGTTTTGGCCGAGAGATAGGTTGACATACAAAATTAAAAGGCACCGGGATACATCCACCCCCTTCGAAAATGTATTCACTGCATTTCAGCATGAAATAAATTATCATAATTTAGGGAACTCTGTGCAATTTGAATAAACGCAAGTTACAAAATAAAACAAAACTTCACTGAAATTTAAACTCACCACCAAAGAGGAATATAAAGGATTTGTGGAAGCGATAAAGCCACCAATAACATCCGCCAGTCCCGGATAAAATACGCAAAAATCGGTAGAACAACATAACCCACTGCATAAAACAGGCAGAGGCCAACGGTTCCAAAAGCTATCCTTTCAGCTTTGCCAAGAAGTTCACTTCCTATTGAAGAGATTTATTTTTTTTAAAAAGCAAACTTGCAAACCTCAGGTGTGATAAATTGTCAATTCAAATAACAAACGAATGGAACAGAATTGCAATTCAAAAGTAAAGAGAGAAAAAAGACAAAAATTAACATGGCAGGTCCAGTGATCAGCAAGATGTAATTTATAAATGTAACTAACAACAGTCTGCATGGTGACTTTCAGAGAAGAATAGATCTCCTGTTCAGTTCTGGTTTTTCAGATTCATTACCAACATCTGACCACAAGCACTTGCAACACTCAAACGCTTTCAAGAATTTCCCATCTTCAAGTGTGTCTGATACATGATAGGGAGGTAGTTAGCTAGCCTGAAACAGCATTCAGTTCTACTCACCACTGCACTCTGAAGTCCCAGAGATTCATCATCCTGTCTGCCCTTCATGTCCCCTGATCTCCATCCCTCAAACTCCCACATCACTACTCTGAGGAGCTGAATATTTCCCCACCCTCACTCCCAACCCTGATGTTCAGGTCAGCACCCTGCCCCACCCCTCCAAGCCCTAGCTTTGCATTTTCATCTCCCAATTCTCCTCTGCCCATCTTGCCCAACCCACCTCCGCTCTCACCATGCACCTTGACCCTCTAGATTCTCAACCGCACCACATACAGTGTTCCCAGTACTCCCAGTTGGGGTGGGGGGTAGTGGGGCCAGGAGGAGATCTTCTTCATACTGCTAGTTTGAGACACCACACAGGTTACTTCGATATTATGCGTCCCATTGCAGCAAATACTCCAAAATTTCAAATCAGTGTTACTTGGTCAATATCTCAAAACATGTAATCAAAGCCTCAAGTAACTAGATTCTATTTGTTGTTAATAGGAATTAAACTCATTGAAGATCTTACTATTATCACTGTCATGGCAGACTCAGGGTGTGGGTTCTTATTTAAATCAGGTTACTTTTATCCCCCCTTTCTTCTTTCATGTGGTGTGTGTATCACTGGTAAGGTCAGCATGTGTTCCCCTTTACCATATGCCCTTGAAGAAAGTGGTTTGCTGGGCCACTTCAGAAGTCATTTGTGGGCCAGACCAGTAAGAACGCCAGACTAACAAACCAAAGAGTCAGAGTCATGTAGCACAGAAACAGACTCCTTGGTCCAACTAGTCCATGCCGAACAAGTAGTTCCCCAAACTAAACAAGTCCCATTTGCTAGCATTTAGCCCAAAACCTTCAAAAACCTTTCCTATTCAGGCAAATGCCCAAATATTGTTTAAATGTTGTAACTGCACCTGCATCTACCATTTCCTCTAGCAGTTCATTCCACATATGCACCACCATCTGTGAAAAAGTTGCCCACAGGTCCCATTTAAATCTTTCTCTTCTCACTCTAAAATTATGCTCTCTAGTTGTGAACTCCCCAAGCCTAGGAAAAAAAAATAAAATTGGCTTTTGCTATGAATCAAGTGGAAGTGATGACCTATTGCTCCTGGACTACTAATCCCACCATGGCAGATGGTGATTTAATTTCAATTCAAGAAGAAACTGGAATTATGTGCCTAATGACTTAGGGAAGGGAACTATGATGCTTACCTACATGTGACTCCAGGCCCACGGTCACGTGGTTGACTCTTAACTGTCTTCTAGACAATTAGGCATGAGTAATAAATGCTGAACTGGCTACTAATACCCGTATCCCAGGACTGAAATAAATGCGCTGAAATCCAGTGAAAGAAAAAAAGAGAGAATATGCCTTTTTCCTTGACAACGAAAAAATTCAACATCCACAAGCTTTTTGGGATTCCATTAAAGTCTAATGAAAAGACAAAGCTAATATACTTTCTCAGAGGTCAGGGCACTACCACTGTGCCACATATGCCCAAGAAATAATTAACAATGCACCAACAAGGATGGCATTCAAGTTTCTGTACGCAGAGTACAACAGATTGGCAGGTCATCTTAACCACATGACCACTTTATCATACACCAAAGTGGGTATTTTGTTTTAAATCAATTGTTCAGATGTATCATGACACATACTTGGAGCAGGTAAAATTTGAACCTGGACTTTCTGAGCCAGAGGTAGGGAGATTACCGCCATGCCACAAGACTTTCTGCAAGGTTAGCATATCCTTCCTAAGATGCAGTGATTGGAGTACCACTGCTATGGTCTAACCAGGGCTCTGTGTAGCTGAAGCATGACTTGAATAGGCATTTAAAATGAGGCAGAAAGCCAGAGATTCAGGAAGAAACAGCTCCCAAGGCATAAGGCAACTGCTGAATGTTGACTGAAATTAAGAGCAGGGATGCAGTGATACAGTGCAAAGCAAAATTCAAATTAGTAAAACAGGGTGCAAGCCTTCCAAAGTTAGTCTTTGCATCACTCTAGCTGCTAGGGAGTTAACGAAAGACTGTTGTGGACTGGGTCTTGCAATTGGATGTGGGTATCTGGATTTGGGGCAGGGTAGCAGTGTTCAATAACAAATAAAAACCGAAATTACTGGAAATGCTCAGCAGGTCTGGCAGCATACGCGCAGAGAAATCAGCATTAACTCTTCCTCAGAGTTTACTTTTAAGCAGTGTTCAATAACTTGACCTCAGCAGCATGCATAGGTGAGGCCACCACATTTAGAGATCAGGATAAGAGGTGGGTTTGGTGATGTCACTGATGTGGAAGAGGGATGTTCTGGCAATAGATCGGGCCTGGACTTTAAAAATTATCCAACACACTTTTGGTTTTATTCTCAAAGTGGAAAGTAGAGGCAGCCAGAAATCCCGTTTAGTGGGAAGGAATTACATCTGGCTAACATCCAAAGCAGAAACATTTTTCCCACCAGCCGTTTTGCCTGTACAATGCACAAAAAGGAAGAAGAGGTGAATATCGAAAACGGCGAGAATGGAATAGAACATGGAAAACCGAAAGAACTGCGGATGCTGTAAATCAGGAACAAAAACAGAAGTTGCTGGAAAAGCTCAGCAGGTCTGGCAGCATCTGTGAAGAAAAAAAATCAGAGTTAACATTTCAGGTCAGTTCTGATGAAGGGTCACCTGACCTGAGACATTAACTCTGATCTTTTCTTCTCAGATGCTGCCAGACCTGTTTTTGTTCCTGAATAGAACAAGGAAACTAATTTTGAAGCATACAGCAACTTATGAAGAATCTTACCCAAAATGAACATCACTATGTACCGTGCAATTTGGGCAAGGCCAACAATGAAGAACAAGGTAGCAAACATCTCCCAGCTCTGAGAGGTCACGAGGAGAAGGCTGGAGCCAGTGTGCACAGTCATGGATACAAACAGAATGAGTTTTCGCCCGTACCTTAATGCAAGAAAACATATCCATTTTAATAATCATTCTCCCTCACACGCAGTAGCCCAATTTGTTGCTTCTTATATCCTTTTGATCCAAGATACAGGCCAGGAATCCTTTATCCAAAAACCCCAGGACCAATTCTTTTTGGATACACTTACCCGCAAGATCATTTACTAATCATCTGTCAACCAAAAGCAAAATATTCATTTAACTCCTGGACTCATTGTACCCTGGCTTGTCAGGGAATGGGTTCACATTATCTTTATCAAAATCTGTTGGCATCTGTAAGCTAATTTTTTTCATTATCTCAGCACCAATTAGTCTTTGTTCCCATTTGTTGTTACACATACCACTTAGGTTTGTTTAGATCTTTTGAAGACCGTTCAGGGCTTTTGAAGAAAAGTTTTGCCTGAAGCTTAGGCCTGAATGAATCCAGAAGTGAAGTTAATGTCCAAAGGGCCCAAACAGATCTGCAGAAGTTAAGTTCAGACCTTTGGAAATAAGCTTCATTTTCACATCCATTTGAGTCCGTTCTGGCTAAGCCAAGTTTTCTTCCTCAAAAGGCCTGAACTCAGCATGGTCTGTTCAGGTCTGCTTTCGAAAAGGCTTTCGGTTTTTAGATCTTCTTGGTTTTTGGATGTACAGATAAAAGATACCTAACCTGTATTTTATTTTATCCTTTTGTATGAAATGTCAGATGCTGGGCTATAATAGTCACATTTCAAAACTGACATCAGAATAATAACTTTCACCTTTGCTCTTCAATCACAAAAAAACTTCAGAATTTTATGAAATACACAAAAACCTTTTTAGCGCTAAAGATGCTGACAACACTTCATTGATTGCTCTTGCCTTGTTAAATTAGTGGCGATGGACACTGCTGTTGTGAGTTTTGCCCCTAGGAAGATATTTTACCTGGTGTGGGGATACGCATGAAATTTCTTGCAACATAATCAGCTTGGATATTATAACACTGAAGAATCTGACAGACTGCTATTAAAGCTTGCAAAACCCTTGTTAGGCCACCTTTGGAGTATTGTATGCAGTTTTGGTCACCACATTACCAGAAGGACGTGGAAGCTTTGGAGAGAGTGCAGAGAAGGTTCACCAGGATATCGCCTGGTCTCGAGGGCATTGGCTATGAGGAAAGGTTAAAAAGACTAGGATTGTTTTCACTGGAAAGATGGCAGCTGAGAGGAGATCTGATAGAGGTCTACAAAATTATGAGAGGCATAGATAGGGTAGATAGTTAGAGGCTTTTATCCAGGGTTGAAGTTTCAATTACAGGGGGCCACAGGTTCAAGAGCTTCCCCACCACAGACGTCAGACTGACTGGCCTATAATTCCCTGGATTATCCCTGCTTCCTTTCTTAAACAAGGGAACAACATTGGCTAATCTCCAGTCCTCTGGAACCTCACCTGTGGTCAAGGAGGATGTGAATGTATCTGCTAATGCCTCTCGCAGTAACCTGGGATAGATCCCATCTGGCCCTGAGAACTTGTCTCCCTTAATACAATTTAGGATACCCAAAACTTCCTCCTTTAATATACTGACTCTCTCTAGAGTATTCACACATTCATCCCTAACCTCAACATCAGTCATGTCTTTCTCCTTGGTGAATACCGATACAAAGTACTTATTAAGGATCTCTCCCACTTCCTGTGGCTCCATGCAAAACTTCTCTCTTTTGTCCTTGAGGGGGCCTACTCTTTCCCTTGCTACCCTCTTTCTTCTAATATATGCATCAAAAGCCTTGGGATCCTCCTTGACCCTGTTTGCTAAAGACATTTCATGGCACCTTTTAGCCTTCCTAATTCGGTGTTTAAGTTTCTTCCTAATTTCTCTATACTCAAGGGCTTTGTCAATTTGTCAGCTTGCCTGGACCTACCATATGCTTCCTTTTTCCTTTTGACTAAGTTTACAATTTCCCTTGTCATCCATGGTTCCTGGATCCTGACATTCCTATCCTTCAGTTTTCAGGGACATGCGTGTCCTGCGCTTTAATCAATTCGTCTTTAAAAGCCTCCCACATGCCAGACGTAGATATGCCCTCAAATAACTGCTCCCAATCCACATTCTCCAGTTCCTGTCTAATTTGGAAGTAACTGGCCCCTGCACAATTAAACACCCTTACCCAAGGGCCATGACTACTCGAAATCTTATGGAGTTAATGGTCACTAAGCCCAAAATGCTCTCCTACTGAAACATCAATCACCTGTCCTGGCTCATTCCCTAATACCAAGTCTAGTAATGGCCTCTTCTCTGGTTGGATTGTTGATATTTTGTCTCAAAGAGCTCTCCTGGACACTCTAACAAATAGCTCTCCATCCGAGCCCCTGGCTCTAAGGGAGTCCCAGTCAATAAGAGGAAAGTTGAAGTCATCCACCAGAACTACCCTGCTTTTTTCACACCCATCTAGTATCTGAGAACATATCTTCTCCTCTGGCTCACATGGGCTGTTGGGAGGTCTATAGAAAACTCCCAGCATTGTGATTTCATACTTCCTATTCCTGAGCTCCACCCATAATGCCTCACTGCAAGATCCCTCCAATGTGTCCTCCCTCAACACTGCTGACATGTGATTCCTAATCAGCAATGCAACTCTCCCCACCCCTTTTGTTTCCCTTTCTGTCCTGTCTAAAACAGCGATATCCAGGAATGTTAAGCTGCCAGTCCTGCCCCTCCTTTAACCATGTCTCCGTAACTGCAATATTACCATAATTCCATGTAGTAATCCATGTTCTTCGTTCATCTTCCTTATCTGTTATACTTCTGGCATTGAAGTAAATGCACTCCAGACCTCCAGTCCCTCTGAGCCCCGCGACTTCCCTCTGCCTGCTCTTACTCTGCGCTATGCGTATCTCAGTCTCTCTTTTGTGCCCAGTCCCTGCACTTACTGGCCTATTGTTCTGGTTCCCACCCCCCTGCCACACTAGTTTAAACTCTCCCGAAGAGCTCTAGCAAACCTCCTGCCCAGACTATTGGTGCCCTTCCAGTTCAGGTGCAACCCGTCCTTCTTGTACAGGTCCCACCTTCCCCAGAATTACTAAGCTATATAAAGCAGCATGTCACACTTTAAACGAACTGCCCCAAGGCAAGATGGTGTAGGTGATCTTTATATCCGCAGGTCACATGCTATGAAACGGTGATGTTATCACAAGCATGTCTCTCAAAGGTATACTGACCATGAGACATAACATAATTGCCATTGAACTTCTCCAGTCCTTGTGTTGGTGCCCCTCCAACAAAGGCAAATATAGAATATCACTGGGTCAAAACCCTGAAAATGAAAAAGTGGTATATTCCCAAGTGAGTTCCAAAGTTGCACACAACTGTTCAGAGATTAAGCCCTGTCCGTCTAAGCAAAACCTGCATTCAAACACAGTCTAGTTTGGGGAAAAACAAACACTTGCAGTATTTAAACAGTCATGTCAAGCACGAGGTCACACAAAAGCCGTTGCTGAAACATGAGGATATCTCCAGATCTGTGGAGCCTGTGCACCATCAGAAGGTAAGTGGCAGTTATTAGTGGGAAGCACCTAGGATCCCATCCACCAATTCAACTACACTCCCTCCACTGACTGGCACCTTCTGCCAAATGTACTGCAGCAACTCACCACGCGTCCACCAACAGCACCTTCCAAACATGCGACCTCTATCACCCGGAAAGGACAATATCTAACAGATGCATGAGACTAGAACCACAAAGTCACTCTCCAAGGGAAACACTATCCTGACTTGCCATTCCAACTCTTGTCGCTGGGTGACAATCCAGGGACTCCTTCGCCAACAGAATTGCAGAATACGTACAATGTAGCTTGTAAAGATGGCTCACCACCACCTTAAAACGTAAATTGTGCATGAAACACAAATCCTGACCCTTCCAGTGGCTCCCACATCCCAAGAATCAGGATATGAAAAATATCTTTTTCTAGCTGCTGAAAGAAATTACCAAAACTAATTAATTACTTAGTGACTAAAATTAAGAATTGTACCTGTCTGAAATTTGTCCAGAGATGAATGATCCACACAGCATGCCCAAGAAAAATACTGATGCTGTGAATGGTCCTTTCCACTTATCATCACAAACAAGATTCCACTGAAAAAACAATGGAAAGTCATTAAAAACACTAAACAAAAAATAACCCAAAGAACTACAGATGCTGGAAACCAGAAACAAAAACAGAAATTGCCATAAATGTATTCTGAAGAAGGGTCACTGACCCA
This sequence comes from Rhincodon typus, assembly GCF_021869965.1. Lineage (NCBI taxonomy): Eukaryota > Metazoa > Chordata > Chondrichthyes > Orectolobiformes > Rhincodontidae > Rhincodon > Rhincodon typus. The sequence continues at coordinate 106,925,921 of NC_063334.1, forward strand.
AAATGTTAACACTGCTTTCTCATCACAAATGCTGCCAGACCTGTTGAGTTTTCCCAGCAATTTGTCTTTTTAGTCATTAAAAGCACAATTAACCTGCATTTCTGGCACACTATTGGTTTGTTAAAAACCTGGGACTGGAAAGAATATAATGGCATTGTAACGTGTAAGAGAACAGTTTGTTTCTCGTTGCAATGGAGGCATTAATTAGTTTGCTTTTAGTCTTTAAGCTTCTAGGGGAGACAGTTCTGTTGTAATAAGGACATTAGCGTGATTGGGCTTCCTAGGTGTCTTTCAAAAGTGTGAATTAGCCAGGTGCAGAATAGACCCCAAGTGTTTTATTCTTGTACGACAACAGTGAAAACACTTCAAAAACAAAAAAAAAGTCCCAAATCATCAGCCATGTGAAATCAGCAGGTCATAAAAAACCCTATAGAAATCCAGAGATAATAGGAACTGCAGATGCTGGAGAATCCGAGACAACAAGGTGCAGGGCTGGACGAACACAGCAGGCCAAGCAGCATCACAGGAGCAGAGAGGCTGACGTTTCGGGCCTAGACCCTTCATCAGAAAAGGGGGAGGGGAAGGGGGTTCCGAAATAAATAGGGAGAGAGTGGGAGGCGGATAGAAGAGGGATAGAGGAGAGGAAACAAACAGGTCGAAGAGGCGGGGATGGAGCCAGTAAAGGTGAGTGTAGGTAGGGAGTTAGGAAGGGGATAGGTCAGTCCAGGGAGGACGGACAGGTCAAGGGGGCGGGATGAGGTTAGTAGGTAGGAGATGGGGGTGCTGCTTGAGGTGCGAGGAGGGGATAGGTGGGAGGAAGAACAGGTTAGGGAGGCAGGGACTGGTTTTGGGATGCGGTAGGGGGAGGGGAGATTTTGAAACTTGTGAAATCCACATTGATACCATTGGGCTGCAGGGTTCCCAAGCGGAATATGAGTTGCTGTTCCTGCAACCTTCGGGTGGCATCGTTGTGGCACTGCAGGAGGCCCAGGATGGACATGTCGTCTGAGGAATGGGAGGGGGAGTTGAAATGGTTCGCGACTGGGAGGTGCAGTTGTTTATTGCGAACCGAGCGTAGGTGTTCTGCAAAGCGGTCGCCGAGCCTCCGCTTGGTTTCCCCGATGTAGAGGAAGCCACAGCGGATGCAGTATACCACATTGCAGGTGAACATCTGCTTGATGTGGAAAGTCTTCTTGGGGCCTGGGATGGGGGTGAGGGAGGAGGTATGGGAGCAGGTGTAGCACTTCCTGCGGTTGCAGGGAAAAGTGCCGGGTGTGGTGGAGCTGGAGGGGAGTGTGGAGCGGACAAGGGAGTCACGGAGAGAGTTGTCCCTCCGGAAAGCAGATAAGGGCCACAACGATGCCACCCGAAGGTTGCAGGAACAGCAACTCATATTCCGCTTGGGAACCCTGCAGCCCAATGGTATCAATGTGGATTTCACAAGTTTCAAAATCTCCCCTCCCCCCACCGCATCCCAAAACCAGTCCAACTCGTCCCTGCCTCCCTAACCTGTTCTTCCTCCCACCTATCCCCTCCTCCCACCTCAAGCCGCACCTCCATCTCCTACTGACCAACCTCATCCCGCCCCCTTGACCTGTCCGTCCTCCCTGGACTGACCTATCCCCTTCCTAACTCCCTACCTGCACTCACCTTTACTGGCTCCATCCCCGCCTCTTCGACCTGTTTGTTTCCTCTCCACCTATCCTCTCCTCTATCCCTCTTCTATCCGCCTCCCACTCTCTCCCTATTTATTTCGGAACCCCCTTCCCCTCCCCCTTTTCTGATGAAGGGTCTCGGCCCGAAACGTCAGCCTCTCTGCTCCTGTGATGCTGCTTGGCCTGCTGTGTTTGTCCAGCCCTGCACCTTGTTGTCTACAGAAATCCATGTTTTATTGGGAATGAAACTATAGCTCAGGACACACACATCTGATTCTCTGTGGTTTGATCAATAAGACATGGATTTGACAGAGTACACAATTGTACTTTCCAACAAGATTAAAGAAAAGGAGCAGGTCATTTGGGGGAAGCCAGTTTTAGCACTCTATTCGGTATGATGGAAATTGCAGTTACTGACAGCACATCACAGAGACCATTTGTTCATGTTATAGATGTGGTTAATCTTGATCTACAAATCCAATTGTAAATTTTTACTTGTAAGACTCGGGGTGGGGCAACGGCTTTTTGGCACGATTGCTCATTCTGTACAGACTTAACAGACCTTCCATCAACAAGATTGTTTAAGGATACAGACTTCTCCATTTAGCTCTGTTATCTCTCATACTAACATATATGAACCATCTGTATCCAACCCAGTGAAGTGGAATTCTGACCAACATGCTCATGGTGCTTTGCAAGATGTTCAGCTGCTGCAGCAAGATCTTATGCAGCAAAACATGCTTTGCTTTTAGTTGCTTTGTGCAATGCCTATACGTTGCCCACGGCCAAAGTGAAAACGTACACAAACCAGTGCCCGATAGACTTTGAGTTATGTCGACGCGAATATCAGCGCATTCTCCAGCACCTGTGGCTGACCCTGGGGAACACAGCTTGCTTTCACTAGCTGACATCAACATCCAACATGGTATTGTTGGAGACAATACTCCAAAAGAAAGCAAAAATTTGAAATGTGATATTGTCAGATGGGGGGCTAGTTAGCTCAGTTGGTTGGATGGTTGATAAAAACCAAAAGAACTGCGGATGCTGTAAATCAGGAACAAAAACAAAGTTGCTGGAAAAGATCAGCAGGTCTGGCAGCATCTGTGGAGGAGAAAACAGAGTTAACGTTTCGGGTCTAGTAACGTTTCGGGTTCGGGCTCTGAGGAAGGGTCACCTTCTTTTTATAAGAAAGCTGCAATTAGCGCCAAATAGCTAGAAATAAAGTACAGTAGCACTACATCACTGCCAAGTGACAGGCTGACTGTCACAAAAATGGCAGCGCCCATACATTGTTGAAAAGTCAGGTAGAGTATCTGTGGATTGGAAGGCAGGATGATAGAATTTGATATTTTGAAAATGATCGGGGTGGGGGGGGCAGCAAGGGAAAGAGTGCGTGATCCCCTTAAAAGATGATGTGTTTTTTCTAGGCTTGGAGATTGTTTTTTTTTAAATGTGCAGGTGCACAGAGAGCTCCTGAAATTGAAACATTTATATCAAAAGGCTGTATGGTTAGCAACACAGGCGGTAGTTTGTTTTGTTATTAAGGCAACCTGTTTGAAAATCGACCAATTAATTTAAACCAGGCACTTAAGAGACTAAATAAACAATTAAATTTAAATCTGATGGTTTTGACAACATTGGACCAATCCTTTGTAAGAAATTAACAGTAGGTAATCAAGGGTATAAAACAAGAGGTTATTTGAAAATCAGTGTGAGAGCAACTGCCACCTGTTAGAGTTAACAACCAGCAGCCCTAAAGAGAAAATCACTGGCTCTTTCAGAATTCTCTAAGCTCTCAGAAAACTATCTAAACTAAAGGTACACTGGCACTCTTAGCTAATATTACTGACACAAGAATTCAATGGAGAAAGGCATTCCTGACTGAAGATCAGCGGAGAGGGTGTGGAGCATTCCGGAGGACATATCCTGGCTATAATTTCGAGAGATTAAGTTTTAATTTTTTTTTTATAATTTTGGTTTATATAAGTAGGACTTGTATTTATTAGAACGGCACACCATTAGAATTTTGTTTTATTCCACAATAGCTAGTAGTTAAGGGGGTTTGGTTTGGTTGGTTAGTAGTCCTGTTAATATGTTCACTGTTAGAGTTAGATAAATAAATTACTACTTGTTGATTACAGAGTGATTGAAAGGATTTCATTTCAATTAACAACTCCTTTATAACTGATTGGGAGTGAGAGGCACCCCAAAAGTTATACCACTTTTCAAACTTCTTTTAACAGATTATAGGGAGAAGCGAGTTTTTCTGGGTTTTAGTTATCAGAAGGGGAGGGTCGACCTCCACTTCATAACAATATTCACAAATTCCTGAGCCCCCCCCCAGCAATATAAGAATGGTGTGACAGCTGACTATCGGCGCATGCACAGCTCTGGCTACCATCTTCAGTGTTGGAAACACACTGTCCGAGACAGAGAGTGGTGGAAAGTAAGAATACAAGAGAAAACCAATGAGAAATATATTAAATGTTTCTACATGTAAATCTTTTCTGCACCCTTTCAAATTTAATACCATCTTTCCTATAGCGAGGAGACCAAAATTGAACACAGCATTCCGAAACCAATTTCCTATACAGCCACAACACGACCTCCCGACTCCTGTATTCAATGCACTGACCAATAACGGCAAGTAAACCAAACTCATTCTCCACTATCCTGTTGACTCCACTTTCAAAGAACTATGAACCTGAACTCCAAGGTCACTTTGTTTGGCAATACTCGCCAGGACCTTACCATTAAGTGTATAAGTTTTGCCCTGATTTTCCCTCCCAAAATGTGGCACCTCACAGTTACCTGGATTAAACTCCATTTGCCACTCCTCGGTCCATCTGATCAAGGTCCCATTGTATTCTGAGGAAACCTTCTTCACTGTCCAGTACACCACCAATTTTAGTGTCACCTGCAAATTTACTAACCATACCTCCTATATTCACATCCAGATGTTGAGATTGGGGAATTAAACAATGGCAGCTGGAGCTGAAGGTTACAATCTGATCAGCCACGCTATTTAAAATGGCTCGAGAAGCCAAATGCCCTACTTCCATACATGGGAAAACACTAGGAACAGCAATGGGCTATTAAACTTGGAACTGATGGCCTGCATCCTAGGGTCTTAAAAGAAGTGGCTGCAGAAATAGCAGATGTGTCCCTTTTTAATTTCCCAAATTAATGCATTAGATTTTGGATTGGCAAACTGGAATGCAAGACGTTTATTCAAGAAAGAAGGGAGACAGAAAGCAGCAAACTAGAAACCAGTTAGCCTGACATCAGTCATCAGGAAAAATACTAGAAGCCATTAATGAAGGAGGAGCAGGACATTTAGGAAACAATTATACATTCAGGCAGATTCAACAGTGTTGTAAAAGGAAAATAAAAGAAAAATTGTGTTTCAAGCAAGGATTGGGAACATTAAGCCCCTTGAATCTGCTCCATCATTAGATGAGATCGTAGCTGATGTGATTGTGATCTTAACGTCACAGTCTTGCCTACCTCCCCCATAACCATTGACTCCCTTGATTAGACCTGACTCAGCCTTGAGAATATTCAGCGACCCAGTATTTGGTGCTCTTGAGGAAGAGAGTTCCACAGACTAAACAACCCTCAAAGAATCATCCTCTTCTGTCTTAAATGGGATATTCCCCTTTTTTATGGAGCTTAGTCTCCTAGCTCCAGCCTTACCCCTGTAAGAAGCAGCATCCTCTCAGCATTTACCCTGTCAAATCCACTCAGGATCTTGTGTTTCAATAAGATCATCACTCATATTTCTCAATTCCAACGGGTAGAGGCGTAACTTGTTCAACCCTTTCTCCTAACCCAAACCCTTTCATCCCAGGAATCTCTCAGATCTTCTCTGAACTCCTCCTGTGATTATATCCTTTAAGTAAAAGAAGAACAAAACAATACACTGTACTCTGGATGTGGGCTCACTAAGGCTATGTACAGCAAAGCAATACTTTCTGACTTGTACATCCATTTTCCTTGCAATAATCGACAACGTACTTATCACTTATTGTGTCTACATACCAGTCTGGTGATTCGTGGCATAGGATACCCCCAGATCTCCTTGTATTACCTAGTTTTGCAAACTTTCTCTAATTAAATAGCATTCTGTGTTTTATTCAAAATTCTCCTTGCTAAAGGGGACATATTCACTTTTCAAACATTCACCTGCTTAACCTTATCTAAATCACTCTGCAGCCTAGTTACGGTTCACTTTCCTCCAACAATCTTTCCTACCTACCTTTGTGTTGTCAGAAAATGTAGCTACCAGTCAAATTATTGATAGACAGATACATGAGAGATCTTTGAGCAAAGAACAACCCAGGGTGGATAAAAGGGAAGCTGAAGATGTAATGTACTTAGATTTCCAACAGGCAGTCGATAAAGTGCCACATAAAAAGACTACAACCTTAGAGAAGAGCTTGTGGGATGTGATGAGGTGGTGTGAAACATTAGCATGGAACAATTGGTGGGCAAACGGATAGGAAAGAAAGTTGGCATCAATGGCTCTTTTACAGTTTGACAGCTAGAAATTCGTAGAGCTACAAGGATCAGTAGCCAAATGATACTAGGTGTTATGAGCAAATTAAGAATAAGTCCAAAAAAATACACAAATAATTCAGAGACTGATCACTAAAAGACAGCAGAAGGTGTGACCGTTACATGGGACGGTGCCAGTGGCATTGACATTGGTAGCTGAACAGTGAGTTAAGATCCTTACATTTTTTGCAGGTTGACTGTAATTTGTTTGTCCTGGTTGTTTTTTAACAGAAGCTGACTAGCAGCATGCAGAGTGACAGAGTGTACTTATCCCCTTTCTACCAAAAGCGCAGGAGCTTTTGATGGCTGTTCTCAAACTGTGACCTTCACTGCATACTAGTACACTAGACCACTGACACACAGATGAGGGGATGCAGTTGGATTTTAACCCATTATGTTGCATTTCCCTGGAATGGCAAATCAAGTAGGCAGAAGATGACTTCTTGCTGAAAGGGAGTTGGGTCGTCAGTCTCTCACTATCTCTTCCTTCTTCCTCGTTCTGTTTGAAGTTTTCCTGACTCTGTAGAGTGTAACATTTCATGGGTCCACACAGGACTCTGCAAGACAGTGGATGCAATTTACATTCTGTTATGATTCCGACAGAAGGAATACACTGGAAATCAAGTCCCACTACTCCATGAGGTGTATAAATTGTAAATGTCTTATTCAATCACAATAATGGATGATTCATTTCTCTTCATTACTGTTATGTGGAACAATAAAAGCAGACTTGCACCAGGTATCTTCAACAAACTTTATAACCTGTAACTTGTTTAGTAGAAACAAACTTCTGCTTTAAGCACATGCTAAACCAATCAACTAAGCTACGATGTATAATTTAAAAATATTGCTAACATAACCATATCCATACACAGACTGGACAAGACACTCAACTCTGCAGAGAAATTAATGGTGGAAAAATAAGCAAAACCCTATTGAACAGGAGTCCAAACTAAAACTGAAACAATATGTGGTACTATCACTTTGCTAAATGGGATAGACTTGGAACAGATCTAGCAACTTGAGACTGGCCATCTGGGAGGCACTATAAGCCAATAGCAGCAGCAGAATCATACTCCAAAGCAGTCTACAACCTCATGGTCTGGCAGGTCCCCCACTTTACCACTACCAGGGAATGAAAGCTGGTTCAATGAAGAGTGCACAAGGACATTCCAGCAGCAGGTCCACTGCTACCCATGCAGGGAAGATGAAAATTTATCTGAATATTTGGGGGACATAAGCTGCATTTGACTTATGGTTTTAAAAAAGGTACTCCTTTCACCATAAATCAAAATTACTTAAATCTTTAGCTGATCTGCTGAACACTGATCATTCACGAGAGTCTGTCAATAGATAAATTCTCTTCTGATTTTCTTTTCTTTTCCCATTGACTTGGTTGTAATTAACTTGCTATTTCAAGATAAATGCATTCAGTACATTTGCCTCATCCACTCAGGGCAAAATAAAAGATCCAGCCAGATTAAATAACTAATCTCTGGAATTTATTTCTCGTCTTCTTGTGACAACTCATTAAAATAAATAAAACCCATTCAATGGATCTGCTGTATCCCAAGCAACTGTAACAGCTTTGTCCAATTTAACAGTTAATACCTGTTCTTTGACCTTCCTACAAGGAGAATAATTGACGCACTAATACACAATCCAACTTCAGCTTATCAATTCAAAGAACACAGTTTACCACACCTCTTTTCATTCCCCCTCCCAATCACATTTTGCAATGTACTTAAGCAAGTTTCTTTTGAAAGAAACAGCGTTAAATTGGATCTCAGTTTTGGTTTGTTTCTCCTTATTCTCGCATGAAGTACATCAAAGACTGCAGATTAATCAGAGTTATACCATTTTAAAATCTTTTAATGCAGAGGAGATTTGGGCTTCATTGCCTAAGCCAAAATGTGTTGCCCATCCCTAGACGCACCTGAAGAGGTGGTGTGGTCTGCCTTCTTGAACAGTTGCAGTCCATGTGCTATAGGTAGACCTACTGTGCTCTCAACGATTTTGATCCAGCAACATTGAAGGCACAGCAAATATATTGGTGAATGGTGTATGGCTCGGAGGAGAACTTGCCGGTACCTGTCAACACCCATCAAGATTAAACCACTGGCACTTCAAGCTGCTTCTCACAAACCCTTTGACAGCGGGACCAATTTCTCAGTACAAAGTCAATGATTGAAATATTTCTCTTTAATCAGTGCGTAAGATAATAAAAGCTGTGAAAAGTTCAGCCAACATCTTCCAATTGGCGCTCGGATCATCCAGCACATACAAAATCATCATTTATTGCTAATCCAGGTAACTTGCACGTTTAATTTGTATCGAACCCAGATGCCCCTCTGCTGCATCTACATCATCTACTTGTAGCATTCATTTTCAAAGCAAATATACACTTACCAACTTTTCAATTACATGTGACACTTAACTCCCAATCGTACTTCTTATACTTGCTTTGCAGAATAATTTTGGAACATAACAGAATTTAATTGATGCTCTCGAGCTGGTAAGAATTACAGGTTAATCTTTCCCTTACCACCATGCAAATAGCTTAAAACATGGACAAATAATTCTAAGAATCCTATCCAGAGATTTATTACAGCTCAGACAGTTTCTGGCAGCACCTTCCAAACCTGCAACCTCTACTACCCAGAAGGATGGTGCTGCAGATACATGGTAACATCACCTGACAGGTCCTGTCCAAGCCTCTCACCACCCGGACTTGGAAATACATCCTTCCCAAGCTCGGGGTTAAATTTCTGGAAGTCCCCACAAAGTAGCACTGAGTATACCTACCCCTGACGCGCTGCAGTGGCTCATGAAGGTAACTTCTCAGGGGCAATTAGGGATGGGAAACAAAGGATGACCCAGTGATGCCCAAATGGAGTGAATGAATAAAATTTAAAATAGAGTCATAGAGTAATAAAGATGTGCAGCATGGAAACAGACCCCTCGGTCCAACTCGTCCATGCTGACCAGATATCCTAAATAAAGTCCCACATGCCAGCATTTGGTCCATATTCCTCTAAACCCTTCCCACTCATATACCCATCCAGATGCCTTTTAAATGTTGTAATTGTGCCAACCTCCTCCACTTTCTCTGGCATTTCATTCCATTCACACAGAGGATGGTGCATGCAAAGGTTGCCCCTTAGGTCCTTTTTAAATCTTTACCCTCTCACCTTAAATTTATGCCCTCTAGCTTTTGACTCCCCTACCCCAGGGAAAAGACTTTGTTTATTTACCCTATCCATGCCCCTCATGATTTTATAAACCTCTGTAAGGACACCCTCAGTCTTCGATGTTCCAGGGAAAATAGCCCCAGCCTTTTCAGCCTCTCCCTACAGCTCAAACCCTCCAACCCTGGTACATCCTTATAAGTCTTTTCTGAACCCTTTCAAATTTCGCAACATCTTTCCTATAGCAGTGAGACCAGAATTGCGCATAGTATTCCAACAGTGGCCTAACCAATGTCGTGTACAGCAGCAACATGACTTCCCAACTCTTATACTCCATGCATTGACCAAAAAAGGCAAGCATACCAAACACCTTCTTCACTCTCCTATCTACATGTGAATCCACTTTCAAATGAAAATATCAGCCGACACAGTCAAAATAAATCCACTGTTACAAGAATACCACACCTCCACTCCCTCCTTGACCCATCACACTGCAGGTATAACGCAGTGCACCTCAAATTCAAATCTGCTCTTTAGATGAACTTGAAATACAGAGGTCGCAATAGCTAGAATATGCTTAACGTGAATCTCTTCAAGGCACATAATCAAACCAGCAAACCATTCAAGTGATGTCGACACTTAAACATCAGCCATCAAAGATTATTCTTCTTCAAAATGTCCCTTCATCACACAAACATTCAGGAGCAGAATTTCCGATTTTTAACTATTTGAAAATATTGCAGAACATTAAAAGTTACTTAGGAATGTTTTAGCTTTAAACTGCGATCAGATGTTTAATCAAAAGAAAATCAAAGACATCTTTGGGAAAAGGTAATGACCACGACTTGCTGTTATTCATACTAAGAAGTCAAACAGTATCAATCATGGAAAAAAAAATCAATTTTGACACTGCTGAGAATGACAGGGTCTTTTTGTGCTTGCATTTTCAAAGCTAGATGTGGAATTTATTTTGCAAGTAGAAGTCAGACATTAAAACTATTCTCAATTTCTTGCAACAGAGTGCGGAATTTGGTGGAGATAACAATGAAGATTTACACAACAACCATGCTTTATGTTTAGAATCCCAAAACATTTTACACACAGTTCCAGTTAGCTACTGCTTAGTCGCGAACCCCACTATCCCTACCACCTTTCTCCAGAGCTGCTAAACTACAGATTATTTTCCATCAAAAGCATGTTTGATAGCACTCCCTCTTCTGAGTGAGGGTTAGGGACTGGAGTTCTGAGTTCTCAAATGAATGGATTTTCTTCTCCAATTTGCATCATAGCTGGGTCGTGCCCTTTGAGAGGGAGTGCTTAAGGCAGTTCAGCACTACGTTCAAAGATGACTAGCACGCAAAAATGCTGCCTTTGGGAGCAATGCCCTCATCCCTAAAATTCATTTTAAAATAAGCTTTTCTTTTAAAAAGAGCATTCCTGAACTTGAATTAAACCCTCAAAGCGTAGATTCTCCAACGCACATCTCACATTTTAAAATTTAGAACAGTGGAAAAGAAACTTGTCACACGTATGAGAGAGCATGCCTGCCCAAAGCAGTGTTAATGAACTCTCAAAACTGTTGTTTCAGGCATATTACAGCTGCTTCATCAATGGCCTTCCCTCCATCAGAAGGTCAGAAGCAGGGATGTTCGCTAACGATTGTATAATGTTCAGCACTGCTCGCAACTCCTCAGATACTGAGACGGTCTACGTCCGGGATTGGGAAGCAAAGGATAACTAAAAGAGCAATAGTTGGGCTGGGCAAGGTAAATAAAATATCAGGGCAAGCTAGCTAATGTTATGGACCAGACCAAACCCTTTCAAAATATATTAACGAGATAGCCCAGATGCTAACTTTTTCTTATTTTAAAGGCAAGAGTCAGGCATTGCATTCCAGGCACAATTCAACTGGTCTAGGTGCTAAATTTGAAGCAAAACACACTTATACACTATAGTTAAAATACAACAAAAAAATGAAGGATTTTGAATAACATAACTCTATTGGAAGACTTAGCAGAATAACAGAATATTAACTAATACGAATTAACTGTTTCAATACAGTAACATCCCATAAACGCACCCTCAGAAAAAGGCAAGTTCAGAAAAGTAGATTGTCTCACAGGCAACTCTCCAGTCCAGGAAGAAAATATCAAGAGAAATCTCTGAGACAGAGAGTAGCAAGGAGAGATGTACTTCAGCTTCCATCCAGCTTTAAGACCCAGCAGCAACTGCTACTGAAAACTAAAACTAAAAATCCTGGTTCTGTGGGAGCTTGACCCCATCCATTCAAGCTGCTTCTATTGTCCCAACCTCTTGAAAAATACCAAGGCCTCACAAGCTGTTTACCCCATAGGCTTTCAATAGATAGCTCTACAACTCAGTCTTAAAACGTCTCTTCAAAGAAAAAGGACAAAATACACCTCTTAAAGCCATAGTACTGTCACACTAGCAACATAAAAAAAATTGCAAGAGTTTTTTTTAAGATATATAAATGGTAAGACAGGGGCAAGAGTGGACATTGGACCGCTGGAAAATGAGGCTTGAGAAATAGTAATGGGGAACAAAGAAACGGCAAAGCAACTGAATAGGTTCTTTGCATCACAGCATACCAGAACTTCGAGAGAGTCAGGAACAGAAGTGGATGTAGTGGCCATCCTAAGGTGGTGTTTCACAAGCTGAAAGGTCTGAAAGCAGATAAATCACCAGGACCAGTTGGACTACACCCCAGAGTTCTGAAGGAGATAGCTGAAGAGATAGTGCAGGCATAGCTGGTGATCTTTCAGGAATCACTGGAGTCAGGGAGGATCCCAGAGAACTGGAAAATGGTTAATGTAATACTCCGTTTAAGAAAGGACGAAGGCAGATGATGGGAAATTATAACCTGGTTAGCCTGACTTCAATCGTTTGTAAGATTTTAGAACCCACAATTAAGGATGAGATTGAGGAGGATTTGGAAGTGCACCATTAAATAGGGCAGAGTCAGCATAAGTCAACAGGAGGTCATGCTTGACAAATCTATTAAAATTCTTTGACAAATCTATTAGAATTCTTTGAGGAGTTAATGAGCAATTTAGACAAAGGACGGCCAGTCGACATGATCTATTTAGATTTCCAGAAGGCATTTGACAAGTTGCCACATGGAAGGTGTTACGGGCAAGGTACTGGCATGAACAGAGGACTGGCTGACTGGCAATGGCCGAGAGTGGGGATAAAGGGGTCTTTTTCAGGATGACAGCCAGTGACTACTGGAGTTCCACTGAGGTCAGTATTGGGACAACTATTCCCGTTATACATGAACGATCTGGACAAAGGAAATGAGGGCTTCGTGGCTAAGTTTGCAGATGACACAAAAATAGATGGTGGGACAAGTGGTGTTGAGGAAACTGGGAGACTGCAGAATGACTTGGACTGTCTAGGAGAGTAGGCAAAGAGGTGACAGATGGAATACAATATGAGAAAGTATGAGGCTATGCACTTTGGCACGAAGAATAGAGGCATACACTATTTTCTAAATGGGGAAAGGACTCAGAAACCAGATACATAAAGGGACTTAGGAGTCCACGTTCAGAACTCTGTTAAGGTTAACATGCAGGTTCAATTGGCAGTTAGGAAAGCAAATGCAATGTTAGTATTCATTTCGAAACGGCTAGAATACCAGAGCAGGGATGCACTGCTGAGGCTGTATAAGGCTCTGGTCAGACCGCATTTGGAATATTGTGAACTGTTTTGGGCTCCATTACTATGGAAGGACATGCTGGCATTGGAGAGGATCCAGAGGAGGTTTACAAGAATGATCCCAGGGATGAAAGGCTTCTCATTTGAGGAGCGGTTGAGGACTTTGGGTCTGTTCTAAATGGAGTTTAGAAGGATGGGGGGTGGAGGATTGCATTGAAACTTACAGGATTCTGAGAAGCCTGGGTAGAGTGGACATAGAGAAGATGTTTCAACTAGGAGAGACTAGGACCTGAGAGCTAAGCCTCAGAATGAAGGTACAACCCTTTAGAACTGAGACGAGGAGGAATTTCTTCAGCCAGAGGGTGGTTTATCCATTGAACTCATTGCCGCAGAAGGCTGTGGAGGCCAAGTCATTGACTGTGTTTAAGGCAGAGATAGATGGTTAGTAAGGGGATCAAGGGTTACAGAGATACAGCAAAAGAATGGAATTGAGAAACATATCAGCCATGATCGAAGGGCGCAGTTAACTCAATGGGCCAAATGTCCCAATTCTGCTCCTATATCTTATGCTTTGGGTTGGCAAGTAACATTCATGTCAGGCAAAGACCATCTCTCGTGCCCCTCGACCTTATGATCACTGAAATCCCCAGTATCAACATCCTAGGGATTACCATTGATCAGAAACTGAACTCCACCAGCCATAAAAATACCATGGCTATTGGCTTATGACTAAGGGCAGGAATTTTGTGAATTTAATTCACTTCCTGTCTCACTGCGGCCTGCCCACCGTCGACAAGGCACATTCAGGAGGTGTGAAGGGAGTCAGTTAGCTAGATGGCTGGTTTGCGAGGAAGGGCGATACCAACAGAGTAGGTTCAATTCCCACACTGCGATGGAAAACATGAAGATCTGTCCTTCTCAAACTTGAGGACCTTTTTGGTAGTGTCTCTGTCTCTGAACCAGGAGGCCCAGGTTCAAGGCCCAACTGCTCCACAGGTACGTATTGACATTTCTGAACATTAGGATTTTTTTTTATAAAGAGGAGTGCAAAGGAATACTCGAGTGGAAGAATATAGCCGCAACAGCATTCAAGATGCTTAGCACCAAACAGGAGAAAGCAGCCTGCTTCACTGGCACTCCATCCACCACTCCCTTCACCACTGATGCACTATAACGTCAATGGACTCCATCTACAAGATATACTGCTGTAACTCACGCAGGCTCTTTCAACAACACCTTCCAAACCTGTGACCTCCAACACCTGGAAGGACCAGGGCAACAAAATACATGGAACACCACCAAGTCTCCCTCTAATCCACTCACTTTCTGATTTGGAACTATATGACCATTCCTTCACTGGCACCAAGTCAAAATCAATTTTGCAATTCAAGCTCATCACCAGCTTCTCAAGGGTAGTTAGGAATGGGAAATAAATTCTGGCTTTGCCAGGACACCCAGATCTCAAGAGAGAATATTTTTAAAATGCTTGTCACGACGGCTTTTCAGAAAAACAGAAGTAGATTGTGATAACGCTACATCTGCACTGTGGAATACTGTTAGCGGGATTATTTAAATCAGTCGGGGTTAATTATTTTTAAAGATTTTCACCTAAATTGTTTAAGGTTTAAATTAATTGCTATAAACTACGAATTAAGTGTTTCACATCATGATTATTTCTTATTGGTGGACAAGTGTTCAAGACTCATTGAGTCAAGAATATTATTAGCGCCAGCAAGTACACATCATTATCTAGCTTCTACACTTAAAATCTTTCAATTTCTTTAACTGGTAATATTTGCATTTTAAAACTTCCAAGGTAAGATTCAGAATGGACTGGGAACAGGGCAAACAGAGATTAGGAATGGATTTTCTCTCTATCCCAAAACCAACCTAACCCTCAAATACAGTCATATCACAACATGCCTTCCCTAGAAATTCCGTTCCTAATGTGGGGTATGCAGGGTAGATTGATCTTACAGTCATAGTCATACAGCATGGGAACAGACCCTTTGGTCCAACTATTCCACACCAACCACGTTCCCAAACCAAGCTAGTCCCAAATACCCGCATTTGGCCATATCCCTCCAAACCTTTCCTTTTCATGAAATTATCCAAATGTCTTTTAAATTTTATAGCTGTACCAGCATCCACCACTTCCTCTGGCAATTCATTCCACATACTAGCCAATCTCTGTGTAAGATAAAAAGTTACCCCTCATGTCCTTTCCACATCTTTCACCTCTCTCACATTTAAAAAAAACCTCGAAGGTCACACTTCCATCTCCTATGCTCCAATGAAATAAGTCCCAGCCTATCTTTATAACTCAAACTCTCCATTCCCAGCAAGATCCTGATAAATCTTTTCTGAACTCAAATAGGTCGGCACAACATCATGGGCTGAAGGGCCTGTACTGTGCTGTGCTGTACTGTTCTATGTTCTATGTTCTAATGGCATCATGGGTCAACCCACAGCAGGTGGACTGCAGCGGTTCAAAAAGGCAGCTCGTCACCACCTTTTCAAGGGCAACTAGGAACGGACAATAAAACGCTGGCCAGCCAGTGATGCCCACATCCCACAAATGAATTTAAAAAAGCAGCTCCATCCTTAGATTTTCCTCCCTCCCCCACCCACAAAATAACATACAAATCACTAAATGCCCACAAGGCCCTCCTGACAATGTTCTGATATCTTTGGTTTCCTGCCCACTAGACAAAACTCAATTTCTAGCATTTTAAGATCCTGAATATAGGCCACTGGACCCTAGGAAGTCTTCCCTGCAGTTCCAGGGAACTAAACCTCTCAAAATATTGCCTGAAATCTAGAGACCTCACTCCCATTTCAAATCCAACAGAAGCTGAAGAAGTCCATGTCCTAGTAACCCCAATCTGCCCAGCAGCATTGCTCTTCTGAACAGAAAATCATTTAACAGCAAACTTATGGGGATCAGTTAGTCGTCTTAAAAAGACATTGAAAAATCTCTTACCTCACTGACAATAGTAGAGATGTACCTGTCTGTACTGTACACCCAGCCGTTAATACAGGGCTCTATTTCACGTGCTGTGTCACTGGAGCGGTCTCCTATAATAGTTTTGAATTTGGTGCACCGACTGTACACTTGCTCACCATCCCTTTCTTCAATAGGGATCCGTAGACTCAGGTTCGGAGAAGACTTACTTTCTTCGAAGGTGCTATTTGGAGAGTCGGGCAGGCGGCAGTGGTGCTGCGGGGTGTCTCCCACGAACACCATACACAGACTAGTGTAACCGTTCGGGATGATGATGACACTCAGCAAGAAGAATATTGTTTTCTGGAAAGGACCCCACGCCCCTAGGAAGGCAGTCAATTCATCATAATCTTGCACGTCCATCCTCACAAAATATGTGACCCTCCCGGGACAACCGCCAGTCCCAATAAATCATGCGAAGAACAAGCTCTTCGAGTCTGCAGAAGCAAAGACAACGTTAATGAATAATGTTTTAATCAAAACTTGTCAACCACAGCAACTTCTTCCAATGCAAATTCAAACACCTTTCACAACACGTCTCCTGGCTCTGTTTAGATGCGCACGCGCGCAGGGGTGAAATAGCAACAAGGAATTTTGATACTTTTCTCTGACCACGTGCTTGAAGCTGCTTTAAAGAAAACTTGAATCAGAGATAGTAGGAACTGCAGATGCTGGAGAATCCGAGACAACAAGGTGCAGGGCTGGATGAACACAGCCTTCGGGTCTAGGCCCGAAACGTCAGCCTCTCTGCTCCTATGATGCTGCTTGGCCTGCTGTGTTCATCCAGCCCTGCACCTTGTTGTCTCGGATTCTCCAGCATCTGCAGTTCCTACTATCTCTGTGTAATAGGCTAGAGTGTCTATCTCCATTATAGTTGGGTTTAATGTGATCAGTCATAAGGAAATACCAATTGCCTAGCACTTCAGGTAATGCAGTTTCTTACCAGTCTCTACTCTGGAGGAAATGAACAAACATTCCCGCAGACAACAAAACAATATATTCTTTACCAAATGAATCCAAAGGAAAATCAAACCTTGAATTTTACAATTGATGTAGTTTCCCTTGTGTCTGCCAATGCCAATACGTTCTCTGCCCTAATGGGAATTCACTTCAGGCATGTAGATTTCCTTGTGAATGTGAAGTTTATTCCAAAGCAGGTCAACATTTTTTTTTTAATGTTGACCTCTCTGCCTATCTGGAAATCGATTGTTCCCCAGTCCTGAACACGAATGGCTTCAGTTTAGAGACTGGATGATTTTTCATTTCAACTGGAACAATACATACATTGTCCAAAAAATCTTGCTTAAATAACGAGGTGAACCTCATGCAATATTTTATGGCCGAAAGGGACATAATTCTCAGACACGATGATAGTACCTGATACCTTCCTAATTGGCTGATCAGGACCCAAATCCAAATATGACATTGCTCTGTATGTAGACATGATTATTGACAGGTAATTCCAAATTAAAGCCTTAGTTTTTCTGTTACTAAAATTAATGAATTCATCATTTGAACCATTGTGTTAATTAGTTGTTGTAATAAGTTTTTGACAAGGAAGAATTGATTGCACCCAGCCTCCAGGCCTCTCTCTGCTGGCTGATTTCGTCTGCTCATCATGCTGAAATAACTTTTTTTTAGCCTTATATTTAGAATTATTATCTAGGATGAAATTGGATATCTTAGCCTTTCACCACAACCTATGTGTCTTTTTCCTTTGACTTTAGATT
>NC_063334.1:106948729-106997085 GCF_021869965.1 Rhincodon typus
ACCCCCTTTGTCTGTAGGAAGTGGGAGGAATTGAAAGAGAAGTTGTTGAGGGTGAGGACGAGTTCAGCTAAGCAGATGAGGGTGTCAGTGGAGGGGGACTGGTCGGGCCTGCGGGACAGGAAGAAGCGGAGGGCCTTTAGGCCATCTACATGGGGAATGCAGGTGTAGAGGGACTGGACGTCCATGGTAAAGATGAGGTGTTGGGGACCGGGGAATTGGAAGTTCTGGAGGAGGTGGAGGGCGTGGGTGGTGTCACAGACATAGGTAGGGAGTTCCTGGACCAAGGGGGAGAAAATGGGCTCCAGATAGTTGGAGATCAGTTCGGTGGGGCAGGAGCAGGCGGAGACAATGGGTCGACCAGGGCATTCAGGTTTGTGGATTTTGGGAAGGAGATAGAAGCGGGCCTACAGCCCCCTTGATCATGACCCCACCTCTGAGCACCAAACCATCATCTCCCAAACCATCCACAACCTCATCACCTCAGGTGACCTCCCACCCACGGCCTCCAACCTCATCGTTCCCCAACCTCGCACTGCCCGCTTCTGTCAGCCTTCCTGCTCCTCTGATGCTGCTTGGCCTGCTGTGTTCATCCAGCTCTACACCTTGTTATCTCAGATTTCTGAAGGGCCTAGACCCGAAACGTCAGCCTTCCTGCTCCTCTGATGCTGCTTGGCCTGCTGTGTTCATCCAGCTCTACACCTTGTTATCTCCTTTAGGACCCAACCAGCTTAATCGGTAGTACTGCTGCCGAGCCATTCTTGGTGGTGGACATTGAAATCTCCCACCCAGAGTAGCCTTCCATACTATGATACCCAGGAATCTCACAAGTCAAACATGAATTAGCAGGCTGGTTGTGGTCAATTATAACCTATAAATGACACATTAAATGGTATGTATAACTAAGACAAATCTTACAAATTGGCTTGACAGTCCACTCATAAGACTGTAAGATGTAGGAGCAGAAGTAGGCCATTCAGCCCAGCTCATTAAGTCTACTTCACCATTCAACAAGATCATAGCTGATTGGATAAACCTTCATAATGGGAAAGGATGACACAGATGTATACAGAGAGTGGAGGACTGTGAAATAAAAGAAGTTGAGAGAGAGAGAGAGAGATAGAGAATTTGTGGGTTCAGCAGCCTGAAGAGTGGATTAAATCTGCAGGCTTTGACAAAATGTATCCCAGGCTGACTGAGGCAAAGGAGGAGATATCAGGGGCCCTGGCCATAATTTTCAAATCCTCTCAGGGATGCTACTGAAGTTGTCCTACTTGAAAGGAGAAGGAAAGAATAGAGCAAGAATTACAGGCCAGCCAGTCTAGCCTCAAGTGTTGGGGAAAGTTATTAGAAATAATTGAGGGAGACAATTCATTTGCACTTGGAGAGATAGAAATTAATCGGGGATAATCAGCATGGATTTGTTAAAGTACAGTTGTGGTTGACAAATTTGACTGCATTTTTGCAGAAGTAACCAGTTGTGTGAATGAGGGCAAGGCATTTGATGTGGTCTACATTGACTTTAGCAAGGCTTTTGGGGAGGCTGCAAGCTAGTCACAAAAGTAAGAACCCGTGGGATCAAAAGTGAAGTGGCACATTGGATCCAAAATTGGCTGAGAGGCAGAAAGAGGGGGTTAATGGTAGAGGGGTATTACTGTTTTTGGAAGTCAGTTTCCAGTAGAGATCCATAAAGACAAATGCTGAAGCTCTTAGTGCAAGTTAATGATTTGAACGGAACGGTGTGGGTATACATCAAGAAGTTTGCGATGACATGAAACTTGGTAGGATCAGAAACAGTAAAAAGAATAGCCATAAACTGAAGGAAGATATTGACAGGTAATGACTGGACAGAGAATGGAAAATGGAATTCAACCCAGAAGAGAGTGTGAGGTATCGCTCTTAGGGAGGGCTAATAAGGCAAGGGATTACAGCATCAAGGGTAGGCCCCTGTAAAGTTCTTTGAGGGACCTTGGTATTCATATGCATGGCTATCTGAAGATAGCAGGTCAAGTAGATAAGGTAATTAAAAAAGGTATATGTGATACTTGTATTTTGTGCCTCAGATAATAATGGCAAGACCAAATAGGTTATGTTGGAATTCTGTGAAATGGTGGTTAACCCATGATTGGAGTACTGTGAGAAGTTCTGGTCACCACAGTGGTGCAATCACATCCTTCCCGTAAAGGGGGTGCAGAGGAGATTTACTGGGAAGCTGCCTTGGCTGGAAGGTCTGAGCCATAGGAAAAATTGGATAGGCTGGAGTTGTTTTCCTTGGAGCAGTGAAGGTTCAGAGGTAACCGGGCAGAAATGTATAAGATTGTGAGGGGCAGAGATAAGGTGGATAGGAAGTACTTTTTAACATTAGTAAAGAGATCAATAAGCAGGGGATACAGTTTTAAAGGTAAGAAGTAGAAAGCCAAGAGGACAGTTGAGCAGAGATGCTTTCAGAGTGTGGCAGGGTCTGGAACCCACTGCCTGAAGGCATGGTTAAGTCAGAAAACCTTGGAACATTTAAGCTGTATTTAGATGTTCTCTGACCCTGTCAAAGCATCCAGGTCTATGGCGAAGAGCTGGAAAACGCAATTACGTAGTCAGATCTTTTTTGACCGGCATGGATATGATGGTGTGAATGGCCACCTGTGTTGTAATGTCTACGAATCCATGAGAGTCTAGGACAAGAGACGGACAGCAGCGTTTTGGATGAACCGAAGTCAGGGAAGAGGACTGAATGAGAGGACAGTGGCTTTCCCAATGCCTGGAAAAAGAAATAGTGCTGAATCTAAGATGGATCTTCGGGTTATATGAAGGAGGGTTTAAGAGACTACAGCTGTGGATTACTAAGACAGTCAAAGTGAATTTCATGCTTTCAGATAATGTCACTAAGAAAAAAACATGCAAATATAGAAGTGGAGCAAAGATGGACCCTCAGGAAACTCCTAAATGACGTGGCCAGCATGGGACCGCGCTCTGGTTTACAGATAATGTAGCACAGTCATCAAACCTGACTGATGGCAGTCTAAGGGGAAGAAACCTGACAGAAGAAAACAAACACTAAAAGGTACAGGAGAGCTGTGCATTAATGGGGCAAGCAACGCATTCTGACAAAAAGGTCACCAACTTGTTGAAGTCTCCACATACATCGTATATTTCCTGTTTTTAATTTCTGATTTCCACAATCCAAAGTATTTCGTTTTTTTTCTCCATTTTGGTTGCATAGTCTTCCAAGATTTTTAGTGGTGGCACAGGTATGGAAATTCATGATTGCCTATTGATATTCATCCAAGTTAGTACTAAATTTTATTTATATTGCTGGTATCTGGTCAAACAGTTCCCCAGGAATAAGCAAACGGGTCAAGTTGAGTTTTTTTTTAAAGAAAACATATAGGACCCCTGGTTCTACTAATGGAGACAATGTACAATAGCAAGGAAATTATGCCAAGACTTTACAACACACTAGTTAGAACACAGGTGGAAGACTATTCCATTTCGAGGCAATGCAGAAAAGACACACTGGAACCAGGTAGATGTGTCTTCAGATAGATGGAGACGCTAAACAAGCTGGGATTGTTGTAGCTTTGAAAAGAAAATGCAGGTGATTTGATAGAGGCATTCCAAATAACGGTAAGAGTAAAAGGAGGACACAGAAACTGTGCAGTGGAACAGAGAAACAAAGCACAGGATTTGAGGGGACTGATTAATCACTTTGGATGCTGTTGTTACATCTGAACTCCCAACTTTCAGCCTCCATAAAAAAACTTATCCAATTCTCAACCACCCACGTTCCATAGCCTAACTCACATCAAATCCCATTCATCCATCACCCTAGTTCTCGCTCACTTAAAGACTGTATATAGATAGTGCTTTCTGTGACCACCAAATATCTGGACGTGTTTCACAGCCGACTATAACCGTAGTCACAGTTGGAATGCAGGAAAATTGGCAGTCAGTTTCTGAACAAACCCCAACCAAGAAACAATACTGACTAGATAAACCTGCTTTTTAGTGACAATCAATGAGAGATAAATATTGATCAGGGCATGAAGGATAAGTATCCTGTTCTTCTCGGAAAAAGCACCACGTAATCTTTTACATCAATCTAAGAGGGCAGATGCAACACTGGTTTAAATTCGCTGACAGATGGCACCTCCAACAGTACAGCACACTGCAGTGGAATGTCAGCTTTGATGTTTCTGCTCATGTCCTGGAATCTTGTGATACAGAGACAAGAGAGAAACCAAGTGGGGAAACAGTTGTCACCACATTGATACATGGTCCCTGAGCAACATTTCCTGGCCACTCCTGACTTCCAAAGGTCCTGTTCCAATGTTTATTTGTTCCCCATATGGCCTTCATTTCTTTTGTCACTGGTGGTGGTGATGTTTAAAATATGGAATTAAATTTAATTCTTGAATTTTCATAACTCAATTTTAAAGGTGCACCATAGATTCTGAATCAGACGTTTTAGATGTTTTGTACAACCTTTTCTCATCAGGTGAGCAGTTACATACAAATTCTACCTCAATCAAAATCTAGATTTAATTAACAGTGCAACAGTCTGATCAAATAACTTAAAACACACAAATTGCACTTGTAGATGATTTACTGAAATATTTTCCAGCAGCTTCTCTCAAACACCATAAAGGCTACATATTACAAATGGAAAATTTACAATAGCATATATTCCAAACACAAAGATCATATCACTTTGAACTTTAACAAATCAAAGCTCATAATGAAATCATGTAACAATTTTGCAAATAATTCTTAGTGCATTACTGATCTATTTTTGTTTACAAAACACTAATTTCAACATCTAGAAATGTTAGCTTTTGTGCCTCCCTAGAGACTTGGAAGAAAACATGTATGTCCAGCAGTTGAAAAAATATCCGATTGTTGTAAATGCTGCAGCTCCAGTCCAAATAGCCAGCTGATTTTATACATCCGTGAATAAGTATCCATTTGCTTTCGAATTACGACCACTTGATTTTTGTTTCACAGGACAGCTTCTCCGTCAAGCAGCTACAACAATTACTTCATTTGCTTGCCGACCCTGTGGCTAAAATGAAAAGGCAAAACCAAAAAGTTATACTAACGGCTTTTGGGTAAAACGAGATCAAACTTTCCCCATGTACTCATATAGAACATGTGGGTAAGCCTTCACATGACTGAAGTGAAACAAAATTCAAGTGTCTATATTCAGTGTACCTTTACAAAAATGTGTGTGGGAAGAAATCTGCGCAATAGCTGGTTGGAGACAGCAGGAAACCGTGATAAGCTTATGTTAAGACCTGGCAGTTGTTGGTAACCAGCCATGAGTGGATAGAAGTTGTACAATAACTCTTGTTCAGTGTCGGGCAGAATTCGCAATCGAACCTTAGAAAGAATGCAAAAGTAGTACTTAAATAAAAAAGCAACTTTTAGAAGGATGAAATAAAAAGGAACAACTTTTCAACAACAAATACCTTTATTGCTCCATTCTTCCACACTTAAAATATTTTAACAGATTCAAAAATTGTACCTGCTTAAGACCAGAAAACATAAATGCATCATTGGGCTCCACACAAATCTCCACATCCTGCACCAATTTGGTTCTATTTTGCAACCAATATTTGACTGGTAGTGATTCACGAACTCTACCAAACGATGGAAGCTCTTCAAAGAAAGAAAAGCAAGTCAGTGATATACTTGCAAATTAAGTTTAAATTGCTGCATCACCTCCATTAAAGTAGAACAACAGCATATTTTAATGCAAAATTTAATGTAGATAATTATGGAAACATGCACATATTAACTTGAGATTCATGGAACAATTTTCATTAGAAACTTTGAATTATCAGATAACAGGTTTTTAATGTCCCAAACCACCCGCTCCATTCCTATTAGGGAATTTCTACACTTCCTTTAGAAATTATACAAGTCTTAAAATTTCTTGTTAACTAGGAACTCCCACAAGTTGTCGTATTGCTGTTGCAATTAAAATTTCTAATTGTGATGTTGCATGCATATAATGAGTGGTTGTATAAATTAGTTTACCTGCATGAACAAACAGCGGAATTTCCTCCACAATCACATGGGGCAACGTTATCAGCGTGTTGACAACAGGTATGCTTTTAGCAGCAGACGTCCTATCAGCAAAACACATCATAAGTAAATGCTTAAAAGCATGGGTTCTCTCTTTTGATTTGCAACGAACTAGAACAAAATAGCTTCCTTGTTAGAAAGTTAAGGATAGAGTTCTGCTCCAAGGCCTTGCTTATCTAGAAGCTGAGTGTCATTTTAAACATGCATCATCATCAAAACAAAACACAGTCTTCTGTTGATAGAGCCAAATTCTCCATTTTACATGATAAAAAATACATTGCCTTTTCCAGGAGATTATATAACGACCCGAGGCAACTCCACTGTGGTTAGTAGGTGCTGGTGGACACTGCAAGCAGAAGCACTCACTGGCACATTCTCCTGTCTGTAAAACCACTGAGGGAAAACAGATTTCAAAAGCTGAGCAATTATAAGACAAATCACAATTGAATTCTTGGTATTTTACATATATCATTGACTGGCTATTACTCAACATTTCAATCTCAATCATTTTGTAGCAAACAAAACGAAAGCTTTAGCTTGAGCAGACTAACTTTTTAAAAATAAAGTTCCATTTTCAGCACATCATCTCTTTCTCTCTTGCTTGCTTCCCCCTTACCCCCACCCACCCCCACCTTTCTTTCTTCTACAGGCATGCATGTTATATCACCACCGTCTGGGGAGGTGATGGCCTAGTGGTATTATCACTGGACTATTAGTCCAGAGACCTAATGATTTGGGGACTTGAATTTGAATGGAGCCACAGCAGATGGTGTAATTTGAATTCCATTAAAAATAATCTGGAATTAAGGGTCTAAGATGACCGTGAAACCATTGTTGATTGTCAGAAAAAACCCATCTGGTTCACTAATGTCCTTTAGGGAAGGAAACTATCATCCTTACGTGGTCTGGCCTACATACGACTCTGGGCCCACAATGTGGTTGACTCTTAACTGCCCTCTGGGCAATTAGGGATGGGTAATAAATGCTATCTTAGCCAGTGATGCCCTCATCCCATGCACGAGGGAAAACAAAAATCAACAATTCTTTGCTTTACACAGAGAAAAACCTGATATAGTATTATCATAGCTGAATTGCTGCTGACCAGCAACTTTTCAAATGCTGATCGAGACCCCCATGACAATGAATAGACTTCCAATTATTTTGCTGCAAAGGACCTTCAATAAATAGGAGAGATGCCTAGCAGTGATGTCATCCATTTTGGATGGCTGAAAGATTGTGTTTAGGAGATTTGCAAGCATGCGTAGAAAATTAAATTGGACATATTGCATATTAACCATTACTGAATCAGCTAGCCATCCTCGTGAAACCCACAAGTGCCGCCTCAATTGAACAATTACCCTTAAAAACCACTTAACAGTGATAGAGGACATCATCGCCAGTGCTCAAACTGGGCATATGCATTATATCCAGAAATAAATAATGTTTAAAAAAAAAAATTTACCCATTAAGACAATTATACCTTGAGCTAGCTGTGACTCCATCTGATCAACAGCAGTCATGGAATGCGCAAGTTCCAGTTTGCTGGTTACTACGGTGAGTGACCATGGAGAGGCACTCAAAATGTCCATCATCAAAAGAAATGGAATATCTGCAAACACCCGATCCATGTGTTCAAACTGAAAAATGTATTTTATTTAGAAAAATAAGCGTATTGCCAGACAGCTGAGAATTAAAACATTATGAAACTAGTTGAAAACTTGCGTTGAATGACAAATCATTCAATCACCACAATATAAAATGCATAGAGTTTAAGACTGGAAGAGTTGGAATGATCTTTTAACAAACACAGAACAAATAATTTTAGTATTCTATTTAGAATTTGAATGCTGATTTCATATGAGATTTTATCTATTGAACAATTTTTACAAACACTCCAAATCATTATCCACAAAATTAGGAATTTTGTACCCAGAAAGTTCTCAACGATATGTATTGAGGACAAGAATTTGATACGGCACACTTCAGTTACCTGCATTAATCATTGTTTACCAGTTACAGTGGATTACTAATTTATGCAGTTAATTCAATACTGAAATGCAGGCTCAATTTCAAACTGACATAATTAAACTTTCTTGTGGTGGAAACAGTCTACGCTGTGTCAGCCTAATCTAACAT
The DNA here is from genome assembly GCF_021869965.1 of Rhincodon typus. Taxonomy (NCBI): domain Eukaryota; kingdom Metazoa; phylum Chordata; class Chondrichthyes; order Orectolobiformes; family Rhincodontidae; genus Rhincodon; species Rhincodon typus. Next base: position 106,956,944 of record NC_063334.1, read on the forward strand.
TTGTTGTGTTCAGAATTTTGGAGATTTTTATATCCAATCCAAAGTGAACACAAGTGTGCAACAGAAAACTAAACAATTTACCACCAACTCCACAAAAAGTTGCAAAGCAGTTTTGAGACTCCGAGCACTTTATTCTATATAACCCAGCTCAAATTCAGAGTAAATAAACACGGTAATGGGTCCAAAAATCAATCTCCAATTACATTATGAAAACAAATTACTGCAGACACTGGAAATCCAAAAGAATAATACTTGCAAGAAAGATAAGCAGGTCAAAGTTACGAAGAGAAAAACAGAGTTAAAGTTGAGTTGATAACTAATCAGAACTCAGGCTTGACCCAAAATGTTAATTAAGTTCCTCTCTCGATAATAGCTGTCTGAGCATACTATTTTCTGCTTGTGTGTGTTTAGGTCAATTTATAAATTATAAAAAGATCACAAGGTAGGCTAGTCGTACTTGAACCAGGAACAATTTGTTACACGTCTTTACAGCTACACATTCAGACCTAGAAATGACGCAAAGCTTCTGCTCTGACTCACCTGACCTGCTCTCTTAAAAGGGGGCATCATACAGCCCCAATACATATATCACATTTTCCATCATGGTATTCAGTTGCATTTTGTATACCTCCAGGATCCAGGTGTTACAAATATTTATCAATGAAGAAAGATTTTAAATATTAAGTGCCATTTGATGGAACTGATCCAAAGAATAAAGGTCAACAAGCTAGGAGAATTAATATTTTCTGAAGACTCTGACAATTGTTAAAAATAAACTTTTTAAAATTCAGGTAAGACCTGAATTTCTCCAGCATTTTTTGTTTTTATTTCAAGCATTTTTGCAGTACTTTGCTTTCAAAAGAGGAATATATTCATCCCATTATCTGAAAGGTTCACTGCCGCTGTTTGTGGTAATATCCTTTAGCAATGAGTACAACTTTCATTTGCCTCCTCAAAAAAAAAAGATGGGTACCTCACATTAACAGGGCAGAAGTTAATAGTCCCAAGAACCCTTAATAAGTCAGTTGGTTTATCTTGTGATCATCAGAGGCACACAAACTCCAGATTCCAGAACTGATTTGCACTCTGTGCCAAGTTAGTTCATCTCAGCCACAGTCTTAGTGGTCCTGGGTTAGGGAAGGAAGATTGTCAGAGCTCTCATTTCTGCTCATCATCTATAACAGCTGCTAGACATGTGAACATGTGGATGCTATGCAAGAAGAGCATCAGTTGTGATGGGGTCAACAAAGAATAACTTGTAGACACTTCCCAACAAGATTCACACAAATAGAAACCACTTGGGTTTGATACTTGATGAAGGCTAGAACCTAAAGAAAAAAAACAAACACCTTGAAAAGCGGAGGGTGGAAATAAAAAGCAGTGTCTCTCTGTTCTCACACTGCTGATGCCAGCATGGCTTATTTTAGTTTTGATAACTGGGGAAACAACAATGACCTCTAGTGTAGCCATCAAACTCATGAGATTATCAGAATTAGTCCTAGATGCCTAAAGCTGGGCAATACATCACTATCTATTTTAGAAACAACACAGAATGGCAACAAAGATGCCAGAGACATGAATGTTGTTTTATAAACTTGATCACCAGGAACTAATGTCCACTTGGCATTTTTGAATAGAACTGCCTTTGGAAATCTTCAGATTACAGTAAAACCATAGAAATCAAACAATAAAATTTGCTCTTGCACTTACTTTTGTAGAAACAAACTTTGCAGTAACATCAAATGGCACAACTGTTTCAATGGTGATGGTCTCATCCTAAAAGGCAAAGAGAATTTCAACAACTTTGCAGTACTGAAATCAAACCTAGAATCTTTCATGTTTAGAATTTAGTGTCACTGCCAAGATTTTCCCCCAATATTCTCTTCAAGAACACATCAAGTTGTGTCATTACTGAAGTAGAATTTTTGCAGTTGGGCAAATTGTCTAAATACAGAAAATAATTCATCCACAATTTCGACTTTGAACATTGTGTCATATGTCCAGATTCTTAACTTTGATAGAGGATAAGTAGGAATGTGGTGTTGAAGCCACAATCAGATCAGCCAGCTCAAAGTGGGGCTACTCCTGCTCAAATTTGCAGTTTCTTATCCCTTTTGGTTTTGGTGCACCTAAAAACCAAGTACCTTTCTCTTCAAAAAAATAAAAGAAAAATCTCCCAAGAACTTTTTTTTGAAAACAAGAAGTATATTTAAACAGTTGGACATGACTTACATTGCTTATGAAATGCCTAGGCAGGCAGTCTGAACAATTCTAAGTAGTGTACAAGTCAAATATTTGTACTCAGAGTCAGAGATATACCGCAGAAACAGACTCTTCAATCCAGCTTGTCCATGCCAACCAGATATCCTAAATAAATATAATCCCATTTTCCAACATTTAGCCCATATCCCTCTAAACCCTTCCTATTCATTTCTCATCCAGGTGCCTTTTAAATGTTGTAATTGTACCAGCCGCCATCACTTCCTGTGGCAGCTCATTCCATACATGCACCACCTTCTGTGTGAAAAAGTTGACCCTCAGACCCCTTTTAAATTTTTCCCCTCTCCTCTCACCTTAAACCAATGCCCTCCAGTTTTGAACTCCACCACCAACCCCCCCCCCCCCGCCCCCACACAACCAACCTTGGGGAAAAGACCTTGTCGATTCACTCTATCCTCATGATATTATAAATTTCTATAAGGTCACCCCTCAGCCTCCAACACTCCAGGGAAAATGGCATCTCTTTCTAGAGTTCAAACCCTCCAACCCTGGCAACATTCTTGTAAATCTTTTCTGTTCTGAACCCTTTGCCCCACGATGTTGTGCCGAACTTTTACCCGAAACCTAAGGTCTATCTAACCTCCACTGCTACCTTATACTATCATCCATATGCCTATCTAATAGCCATTTAAATGCCCCTAATAAAGCCGACTCCACTACCCTCTCCAGCAATGTATTTCACGCCCCTACCATTCTCTGAGTAAAGAACCTACCTCTGATGTCTCCTCGATATCTACCGTCACTCACTTTAAAACTATGTCCCCTCGTAAAAGCTACCTCCACCCTAGGGAAAAAAGTCTCTGGCTGTCTACTCTATTTATATCTCTGATCATTTTGTACACCTCTATCAAGTCACCTCTCATCCTTCGTCATTCTAAAGAAAAAAGCCCTAGCTCTCTCAATCTTTCCTCGTAAGACCTTGCCTCCATTCCAGGCAACATCCTGGTAAATCTCTGCACCTTTTCCAACGCTTCCACATCTTTCCTGTAATGAGGTGACCAGAACTGGACACAATACTCCAGATGTGGCCGAACCAGGCTTTTGTATAGCTGGAACATAACTTCACAGCTCTTGAACTCAATCCCTCTATTAATGAAAGCTAACACACCATATGCCTTCTTAACAACTCTATCCACCTGGGTGGCAGCTTTCAGGGAACTGTGAACATGAACCCCAAGATCCCTCCGCTCCTCCACACTGCCAAGAATCTTTCCATTAACCCTGTATTCTGCTTTCAAGTTGGTCCTTCCAAAATAAATCACCTCATACTTTTCAGGGTTAAACTCATCTGCCACTTCTCAGCCCAGCTCTGCATTCTATCAATGTCCCTTTGTAACCTAGAACAGCCCTCCGCACTGTCCACAACGTGACCCACCTTCGTATCGTCCGTGAACTTGCTAATCCACCTTTCCACTCCTTCATCCAAATCATTTACAAAAATCACGAATAGAAGAGGACCCAGAACAGATCCTGTACACCACTCGTAACTGAGCACCATGTTGCATATTTTCCGTCCACTACCACCCTTTGTCTTCTAAGGGTGGACCAATTCTGAATCCAATCTGTCACATTTCCCCCTATCCCATGCCTCTATCTTCTGCAGGAGCCTACCATGGGGAACCTTATCAAACGCCTTACTTAAATCCATGTATACGACATCCACTGCTCCACCTTCATCCACGTGTTTGGTCACCTCTTCAAAGAATTCAATAAGGTTTGTGAGGCATGATCTACCCCTCACAAATCCATGCTGACTATCACGAATCAAACTGTGCCTTTCCAAATGATCATAAATCCTGTCTCTCAGAGCCCTTTCCAATAATTTGCCCACCACTGACGTAAGACTAACTGGTCTATAATTTCCGGGGTTATCCCTGTTCCCTTTTTTGAACAAGGGAATGACGTTTGCCTCTTTCCAATCTTCCGGCACTACACCCATGGACAGTGAGGACGAAAAGATCATCGCCAAAGGCCCTGCGATCTCGTCCCTCGCTTCCCATAGAATCCTTGGATAAATCCCATCAGGCCCAGGGGGCTTATCTATCTTCAACTTCCTCAGAATTCCTAACACATCATCTTTACTAACATCAACCTCCTTTAGCCTCCCTGCCCATTTCACAACATCCTCCTCTACAACTAGGTCCCTCTCAGTTGTGAATACTGAAGAAAAGTATTCATTAAGGACCTCTCCTATCTCTTTAGGCTCTGTGCACAAATTCCCTTTACAATCCTTGATCGGCCCTACCCTTTCTCTGGTCATTCTCTTGTTCTGCACATTCGTGTAAAAAGCCTTGGAGTTTTCCTTGATCCTATCCGCCAAGGTTTTCTCATGCCCCCTTACAGCTCTCCTAAGCCCTTTCTTCAGATCCTTCCTGGCTAACTTGTATTCCTTTCGAGCCTTTTCCGTTCGTCTCTTCCTAAACCTTACATAAGCCTCCATTTTCCTCTTAACCAGTCGTTCAACCTCTCTCGAGAACCATGGCTCCCTGCTAGGGACAAACATATTGAGCACACGCAGAAGGGCCTGTACTGTGCTGTACTGTTCTATTTTCTTCATGTTTCACAACATCCTTCCTATAGCAAGGAGAGCAGAACTGCATGCAGTAATCCAATAGTGGCTTAACCAATGTCTCGTACAGCCGGAACATGACCTCCCAACTTCTACATTCATTCATTGGGTTGCTTGAACATTCAAAGCTGAAATGTTAAATAGCAAACATTACAAGTAAGGGTATAAAAAAAGGCAGTTTTGCATTAAAAGCACCTTTTGCAACCTCCAGCATCCTAGAACTTTCGAAGCAGAGTTACTGCTATCTTAGAGGAAACGGGGCAGCCAACATATACTGAAAGAGTTGCGCAAAGCATCGTGATACCTGACCTAAATAATTTATATTAGTGATGTTGGTTGATGAATTAATATTGTATAGGACACAATGGAGAACACTGCTCTTCTTCACAGTTGTACCATGGGATCTTTTATGGCACTTGAGAGGTCAGATTATTTTTTTGTTCACGTATTTGCAATGAAGCTTGAATCCACCCAAAAGAGCCAATCTGTGCCAAAACTCATGCATTTGTTCAAAATATATTTTATACTCTTCACTTTACCTTATGCTAAGGATACTGGAAGAATAATATGGGGGAAACTATCACTAACCTTATGGCATTTGCAAACAATTTCTTTGCCTTCAACGTTGGTAGTAACAACATAAGAAACGTGAACCAAAAAAATTCTCGAACCAACTTGTCCACATCGGATGTGCAGTGCTTTTTCCACCTATAAAGATTATTAAATGTCAAAAAAAATTACATAATAACCATTATTATTTAAAAACAAACTTCTGCATGCCACAGTTCATTAAAAGCTTCAGGAGCTGGTAATAGAATCTACTGTGGCAGCTGTTCATCAACACAACCCTGGTATAAAAAAAACTGAAAGAACTGCAGATACTGTAAATCAGAAACAAAAGTAAAAATTGCTGGAAAAGCTCAGCAGGTCTGGCAGCATCTTTGGAGAGAAATCAGAGTTTACATTTCAGGTCCAGTGACCTTTCCTCAGAACTTGGCAATTTGCACTTTTTGAAGTTAGATTTCTTGCATTATTTTTCAAATAATCCAAAACAGTAGTCAATTATCAACATTCAATCACCAATAAAAAATAAGGTAGGTGTAAACCATCTAACAGGACAATAGCGTTCCTGATCAGATCATTTGTTGCTGTACATCACAAATGCATGAACAGGCCTAACCTTGCCATTTTCAGTCCTGAAAAACACCCAGTTTACCAGAGATTACCCTAGACGGGCAAGGCATCATAAAACCTTGGGCAATAGGTGAAGCCAGCTGTGTCACACAGCTACTATGCAGTAGCAACACATGGTGCTCACCACAAGCAGTTAACCCAAAAAGATCTGCCTATCACAAATGTGGAATACGATGGTGCCATGCTAAGTTGGCTGTACGTCCCAAAGGCTGGTGGATTGTATCAAACAGCATGTTCCTTTAGCTACTGAAAACAGACAAGACTCCGTGTCAAACAAGCATATGCTTGCAAAACTCGAAAGACTGTCCAACAATAGACGCAATCCTGTAATTGAACAACATTTCTAAGATAATCTTGTGTGCTAAGTTTTTTTTTTAAAATTCACTTATGAGATGTGGGCATCTCTGGCTAGGCCAGCATTTATTGCCCATCCCTAATTGCCCAGAGGGCAGTTAAGAATCAACCACACTGATATGCGTGTGGGGTCACGTGTAGGCCAGACCAGGTAAGGATGACAGATTTCCTTCCGTAAAAAGGACATTAGTGAACCAAATGGGTTTTTCCAACAATTGACAATGGCTTCACGGTCATCATTAGATTCTTAATTCTAGATTAATTATTGAATTCAAATTCAACTATCTGCCATAACAAGGTGTAGAGCTGGATGAACACAGCAGGCCAAGCAGCATCAGAGGAGCAGGAAAGCTGAGCTTTCGGGCCTAGACCCTCTGATGCTGCTTGGCCTGCTGTGTTCATCCAGCTCTACACCTTGTTATGGCAGATTCTCCAGCATCTGCAGTTCCTACTATCTCTCAACTATCTGCCATGGTGGGATCTGAACCCGGGTCCCCAGAATATTAGCTGAGGCTCTGGATTAGTAGTCTAGCCATAATACCACAGCTGTCAACTGAATTAAAATTGTCATTTGGACTGTCAGTGTGGCACACCTGAGCATTCTGAAAGCTACATATAGGTATGCATACATTAAAAAGCAGTGCCCTGCTTTCAGCAAACAGGAAGAACATATACATATACACATCGTGTCTCTTTCAACTCAACAAAATAGACACCAACCATTCGCTGGCTCATTCCTCTGGGCAATGCCCTAAACAGAGTCAATTTGCCTGGTTTAAATTTAAACAAAAAACATTGCAGTTATCTTTCAGTCATCATCTAACTGGTACATCAAACATGGCACATCTCTACTGATGGTTGTCAAAATGACAATCAGCGCACACTGTTCATTCAGTATAAAAATGTGTCTCTTTTGCATTCTCTGCCACATATCAAGCTTCACCTAAAGGTTATTAACCAAATGAGGTCCATGCAGATTTTTTTATAATTCCAGAGAACACTAAACTCTATTTGTTTGCATGTTTTAGATGTATACGCTTTGCATGTGTGCTGAGCTTGCAAGAAACAAAACCTACACAAGTATCAGAGGATGTTGTTTTTCAGAGTGTTTGAAGGGAGCTGGAAAAATTAGACATTAACGAATAAGGGGAAAAAAAAGGACAAGCAAGAAAAGGGAACAGCTCAGGGACACTGGTTGATGGTCTTCTGTTCTTTGCTGGACACAGAATCCCAATAGTGTGGAAACACGCCATTTGGACCAACAAGTCCACACCGCCTCTCTGAAGAGCATCCAATCTGGACTCACCCCCCACCCACCCATCTCCCCACACACCCCACCCCCCACCCTATCCCTGTGACCCTGCATTTTCCACGGCTAATCTACCTAACCTAGGCATCCTTCGACACTGTGGGCAATTTAGCATAGCCAATCCACCTAACCTGCGTATTTTTGGACTGTGGGAGGAAACCCATGCAGACAAGGAGAAAATGTGCAAACTCTACACAGACAGTCGCCCGAGGCTAGTGTTGAACCTGGGTCCCTGGACACTGAGGCAGCAGTACTAACCACTGAGCCACCGTGCCGCCCCTGCTGAGAAGCTAAATATCAAGGTGAAGCCTAGGTCCTGGCTAAGAAAAATAAAACAACATAAACCCTGTGAACACAAGAGGGAATAAAAGTTAATAATTTTCTTCAGAAAATAGGTGTTTTATTACTGAAGTCAGTAACAGCTGAGATTGAAACGATTATTTTTGGAAAGCATGAACTGAGCTGGAAGCTTTACCTGTCAGAGTATATACAAAGAAATTACAGGCACAGCGTCCATGATCACTAAAATGGTTGGAAGCAAAATTTCTCAAAGATGCTCAATAGATAGGGCTCCTCATCTGAAGCATGCATTGTAAAATTGTTGCTCTTTTCTCCAAATGTGATCTAAAATTTTCATCTGGGCCCATTAAAAAGAACTTTACCATTTCTCCTGGGTGCAAGTCTCCCATGGGGATATCAGGAAGCAGTGCAGGATGAGAATCATTGCACATCTCAGTACCATCAAGGGTGACATGGGTTGTTTGAGTAAGGTTGGCATCTTGACCTGGAAAATGGTACAGAAACCAATTTTCAATGTTTGTTCACAGAAACCCACATACATTACAGTTCAGCGGAAGTTCATTACAAAAAATAATAATAGTTGTTTTAGATATAGGACTAAAATTACTATACATGTTTTTAAACATTCGTTCACAAGATGTGGTCATTGCTGGCTAGGCCAATCTTTATTGCCCAGAGGGCATTTTGGGGCCAACCACATTGCTATTGGTCGAGAGTCACATGCAGGCCAGACCAAGTAAAGATGGACATTAATGAATCGGATGGGTTTTTACAATACACATTTTCACAGTTACAAACAGGCTAACTCACTGTTTCTCATTTTCATTGAATACAAATTTCACCATGTGCCACGGTAGGATTTGAGCCCACGTCCAATGTTTCCTTAGAGCTCAGCTTGTTGGCATACCAATCCCGGCAATGCCTTCTGGTTTGGGATGTCACTACCACGCACGGGCCAAGGCCCATACAAATCAGTAAGAAAATTAGAGGGAATACTGCCTATATCCCCAGTACATTGGCCTGGAGTTCTGGATTACTAGCCCAGTGACATTACCACTACACAATCGCATTCCCAGAAATTTCTAAGACAGTTGAGGGCCATAGCTATTTATAGCTATTGAATATAGGTCTGTGTCCTTTAACATACAAGATCAGCAGAGGACAAGGATAGGGGTGTGTGTTATATAAATCTTGCTTCGATTCAGAAAAAAAATTACAAGTAAGGAACAAGAGTAGGCCATTCAGCCCTTCAAACCTTCTCTGCCATTCATTAAAATCACGGCTGATATGATTTTAAACTCAACTCTACATTCCTGCATACCCTCAATGATCTTTCAGCCCTTCAATTATCAAGAATCTATTTATCTCTGCTTTGAAAATATTTAAGGATTCCACATCCACTGCCTTTTCAGGCAAGGAATTTCACAGACTCAAACCACAAAGATAAATGTTTCCTCTTTTCTTTTTAAATGGAAGCCCTCTTGTTTTTAAACTATGACCTGTAGTAATAGACTTTCCCCACAGGAGGAAACATCCTTCCAACATCCACCCAGTCAAGTCACCTCAGGATCTTAATTATTTGACTAAATCTCCTCCGACCCTTCTAAACTCCACACGATACAGGCCTAATCTGTCTAGCCTTTCCTCAAAGCAATCCATATATTCCAGGTATTATCTATTAATATAGTCTGAACTGCTTCTAACTCCTTAATATCTTTCCATAAGTAGTGACCAGTACTGTTTATAGTACTCCCTATGCAGTCTCACCAACACCCTGTACTGATGATATAAATGCAGGGGGGTGGATACCAAAGCAACAGGTCAGAAAGTGAGAAGCAGAGATTAATAGGATAAACATGCAGGGCCAGTCTAACAACCATGGGGAGGGAAGGAATCATAAAAGATGAAAATACAAGTTGAAAGTTGGAGTAAATGATAGAAATGAGGCTCAGTGTTATTGGGGATTAACAAATAAGGATGGAGTGTGTGGAAAGCATAGTGCACAAGAAAATATTAAAACAGAAAGACAAACCAGTAGAACCTATTTAAAAGCTTTATATCTAAATGCACGCAGTAATCGGAATAAAGTTGATGAGCTGATGGCGCAAATAGAGAAATGGGTACAACCTGGTGGGGATCACCAAAATGTGGTTACAGGAATATCACGACTAGGAGTTAAATGTCCAAGGGAACTCAATATTCTGAAAGGATAAACAAGAAGGAGCAGGAGGTGGAGTTGCTTTATTGGTTAAGGATGACATCAAGGCTGTATTAAAAAATGATATTGGCACTTGGGACCAAAAATGTTGAATCAGTCTGAGTGAAAATAAAAAGCAAGGGTAGAATCCCCTTGGTAGGAGTCATTTACACGTCCTGAACAGTACTCCTGAAGTAGAGCATAGTATAAATCAGGAAATAATTAGGGCTTGAGAGAAGGGCACAACTGTAACTATGGGTGATTAGAACATGCATATTGATTGGATTAATCAACTTGGCAAAGGTAGCCTCGAAGAAAGTTTTACAGAGCACATGAGGGATTTTTTCTTAGATCAACACCTCATGGACCCACCCAGAGAACTGCCTACTTTAGATTTGATATTACACGACAAGGAAGGATTGATAAATGGTCTTGTAGTTAAGGATCCTCTTGGAAGGAGTGACCACAAAATACTAGAATTTCAATTACACATTAAAAGAGTAAAGATAGAGTCGCATATGAGTGTTTTAGCATTGGGCAAAGGTAATTATACAGGCCTGAGGAAAGGGGTGGCTCAAGTGAACTAGGCAAAAATATTAAAAAGGGCAGGACAGTTGAAGAACAGTGGCAAATGCTTAGGCAGATACTAAATACCTCTCAATTAAAGTACATTCCTGAGAGGAAGGGGACTTGTAAAAAGGTGAAATATCATCCATGGTTTAACAAGGAAGTTGAGGATAACAGACAAAAAACTGGAGCACATCATACTGCAAAAGTTACAGGCATTCTGGAGGATTGGGAGAACCTGAAACATCAGCAAAGGGTTACTAAAACTGAGACCAAAAGGAAACTAGCAGAAAACATAGTCTCTGATATCAAAAGCTTCAATCAGTATCTAAGAAGGAAGAGAATACTGAGAGTAAACATTCACTCTTTACAGGATGAAAATGGTGAGGTAATAATGGGAAACTCGAATGGCAGAGGCACTAAATCAATATTTTGTCTCTGTTTTCACAGTGGAAGATAATAATTTCTTCCCTAAAACTGCAGTTACTACAGAGGAACTTGGTGAAATTACTATAACTAGGGAGAGGGTATTAAATACTGTGATGGAATTAAAGGCAGATAGGTCCCTGGGGCCTGATGACTTGCACCCTAGGGTATTAAGGGAGGTGGCAGCATAGATAGCAGACACACTAGTTGTGATTTTCCAGAATTCCCTGGATGCTGGAAGGGTACCAGCGGATTGCAAACACGCTAATCTAACACTCTTATTTAAAAAAGGAGACAGCAAAAAAGCGTATAGACCAGTTAGTTTGACTACCGCAATGGGGAAATTGCTGGAGTTAATCATAAAGGAGGAGCTAACTGAACATTTGGAACTACAAAGATCAAATCACCAGTGTCAGCACAGTTTGACGAAGAGCAAGTCGTACCGGACAAACTTGGAGTTCTTTGAGGATGTCACTGGCAAAGTGGATAATGGGGATCTGGTGGATATGGTATATCTGGACTTCTACAAGGCATTTGAGAAGGCGCTGCATAAAAGACTGATCCAGAAGGTTAGATCCCAGGAGGTTAAGGGGAGAGCATCGGCTTGGATAGAGGATTGGCTGAATGACAGTAAGCAGAGGGTCGGGATGAATGGGTCCGTCTCCAGATGGGGAACTGTAACTAGTGCGGTGCTGCAAGGTTCAGTTCTCAGACCTCAGCTGCTTACAATCTATATAAATGTTCTGCAAGCAGGGACAGAGTGTAACATAGCAAAGTTTGCAGATGATACTAAAATAGATGGGAAAGCAGGCACTGATTAAGAGTTAAAGAGTTTACAGGTGGACATTGATAGGCTTGGAGCATTGGCCAGAATCTGGCAGATGGAGTTAAATGTGGATATGTGCGAGGTTGTCCATTTTGGCCGGAAAAATACAAGGACAAGTTATTATTTAAATAGGAATCAGATTCAAAGTGCAGCAGCAGAGAGATTTGGGCGTTTGTGTGCATGAAGGTGGCTATCCAGGGACAGCATAAAATAAGAAAAGCAAATGGAGTCCTAGAATTTATTACATTTATAATCCAGACCTTTTGTAAAGACCTATTGTTACAATTATATAAAGGTGCTGGTGAAACCACACCCGGAATACTGTGACCAGTTTTGGTCTCCTTACTTGAAGGTTGCGGTGGCGTTGGAAGCAGTTCAGAGGAGGTTCACCAGGTTGAATCCAGGGATGAAAGGGTTGTCGTGCAAGTAGTCGTCTTGGGCTCCTACTCACTGGAGTTCAGAAGAATGAAGGGGGGCGGAATCTGATTGAGGGATATAAAATGCTGAAGGGAATTGATAAGGTAGATGCTGAACAGATGCTCCCTCTGAGGGACAGTCTCAACCAGAAGATCATACAGTGAGAGGGGGTAGATTCAAAACTGATGATGAGAAACTACTTCTGAGGGTTGTGAATCTGTAGAACTCACTGCCGCAGAGCATAGTGGAGACAGAATCAATCAGCAGATTTAGGAAAGAAACAGATATGTTTCTAATGAAAAGTTGGATAAAGGGCAATGGGGAGCAGGCAGGAAAATGGAATTAATACCAGAATAAGATCAGTCATGATCATGTTAAATGGCAGAGCGGGCTCGAAGGGCTAAATTGCCTACTCCCAATCCTAATTCCTATGTTCCTGTATAACTGAAGCATAACCTTGTGACTTTTGCATTCAATTCCCCCTCGCAATAAGCCATAACATTCTATTAGCTTTCCTGATTAAATGCTGTACCTGCATACTAACCTTCTGTGATTCATGCACTAGGGCCCCCAAATCTCTCTGCATCTCAATTCTACAACTTGGCACCATTTTGAATTTTTTTTTTTTTTTTTTAAAATTCTGTCAAAATGAACCTTTACACATCATTCTCCATTTGCCATATCTTTCCCATTCAATTAACCTATCCATATACCTTTGTAGTTTCTGTATGTCCTCTTCACAACTCACTTTCCCACCTGTGTCATCAAATTTAGCTACCATACCTTCTATCCCTTCATCCAAATCATACATAAATTTCAAAGAGTTGAAGACCCAGACCAATCCCAATGGCACACCACTCATGACATCCTGCCAATCTGTAAATGATCTATGTTGTTCTCGTCTCTTCTTCCAGTTTGCAAGTCAATCTTTTGTCCATGCCAAGATGTTATCCCTACAGCATGAGCTTCTATTTTCAGTATTAGTCTTTGATGTGGCACCTTATCAAATGCCTTCTGGAAATCTAAATACATCTATTGGCTCCCTTTCATCTGCAGCACAAGTTACTTCAAAGAACTTTGAGAAATTTGTTAAGCATGATTTCCCTTTAATAAAACCATGTTGTTTCTGCCTGATCACCTTGAACGTATCCAAGTGCTCAGTTGTAAAGTCTTAATAATAGCTTCTAACATTTCCTTACACCAAAATTTATAGAATCCAAACCAATTTGTGGAGAGTGAAACCAAGACACAATTATTTTCTTTGTGGAGAGAGTGTATCAAAGGTACATTCAGTGCTGGTAGGGAAAGAGTTCCATGATTTTTACTCAGTGACAGCAAAGGAACATCAATATATTTCAAAGTTAGGATGGTGAGTGGCTTGGGGGAAAACTTGCAGACGATGGCATTCTAATGTGGAATTTAACCTCACTTCAAATGTGCACAGCCTGAAGGCGGAGTTCAAGAAGCTGTAAAAAACAGTTCGATACAACTGGAAAAACTCATGGAACACTTCGCTGTCCAGGATGAGGAGTCAGCTCCATCTGTAACACTGGAGTCATCATGACACTGGTCTCTTGTGCAACCACTTGTGAATTAGTGTGCATATTGATACTCAAGATGATTTATCTCATTACGGATATTTGTTCTATAAAAGAAACCCTGGTGCATAGTGTCTAGATATTTGCATACCTGGTTTTAAACCTGCTGTGAGCTTGACATCTCTTGCAGTGGTAGCTTCTTGTGACTGTACAGTAACTGCTAAGCAATACATTTCATTGGTCAAGGCAGGGGGCTCATGTCGCAGCTGAACTGATATTCTTGGAACTCGAGAAATCACCCTTTAATTGCGAAAGGAAAAAATAATGAAAGCAGATCAGACCGGGCAGCTGACAGAAGTGGACATCTTAAGCTGTAAGCACTGACTCCAAAGCAGTGGTTCTACACAGAACATAGATCAATCACCTACAAAATGCACAAAAGGAAATGTCTGCAGGCAGCAGAATTAGAGAAAAAACCCAAGCTGAACCAAAACGATGAAAGCTCACCCTTACATTGTTGAGCTGGAAGCAAAATGATGTATGTAGAATCACAGAACTAGCTGGTCACCATGTAAGCTATATTCACTTTGAAAATTGTTTTCTCTAATGATCTGTAGAGAGTTAAACTAAGAAAACCTTTAGAAGAGACAGACTTTCAAGACTCCACAGAATACTTTTACCCCCATTCTAATAAAATGAGCAAATTGCACAAAAAATGCCAGCATGCTAATATTTTGCTGACCTACTATTTTAGCATTTGATTCATTAACCTACAGTTAAAAGTTCATGGATCCAATTTCTTATTCTCGTCCTGGTTTTCATATCAGATATGTATACGTGGAAACGACAACCCCACGAGAACAAATGACGAAGGTATACATTGTTAAATTTGCTCCAAGACATGAGATTTAAACTGAAATAGCTGGACTTTTACTTGTTAATTGATAACATAAAACTTAGTTCAGTAGGTATAATAATCTTGAAAGATAAACATGTTTGTTTCACTGCATGAGGTTTAAATGAGATGTGACAACAAGATTACAATCGTGCTCCGGATTATACCGTGAATAAAGAAGGGTCAGTGTCAGGTTAGATTACAAAAAATTAGCCAGGACAGAAAATAGTGAAATTCACAGACCAGATAAACACCTGAACACAAAGCTAGAGGCAGCTCTTTCTACTGTTGTAGACATTTTGTCTCAAAGTCTAAACCAAAAATGAGAGACGGAGAGAGAGAAAAAAAGTGATTAAAAGACCACTCTAACCTGACACCAGTCTCAGGTCTTTCCTATTTGGTTTATGAACCGTATTTAAAGCTTATAATAAGCTTCTTAATAAAGAGCTTCAAAATCTATGAGCTCAACCACTACTTTTGGGTAATCAATGGCTCCCAGGCAAAATTTTTGGAGAAGAACTTGAGTGTGCTCAACTAGATAGAGATGGGATTTACCAAAATGGTTCCAGGGATGACAGAGTTTAGGTACTAAGTTGGTGAAGCTGGGACTGTTCTCTTTGGAACAAAGGGGAATGAGGGAAGAATTAAACCAAGTCTATGAAATCAGAATACATTTAGGTAAGGCAGTCACAGATTTAAGATTTTGAAAAAGAGATACAAGGCTGAGGTGGAAGAACGAACAAGAGACGTGCCATTTTTCACAGCAATCAGTACTTACTTTGAACTCACTGCCTAGAAGGGTTGTAGATGTGGAGATGTTCAACGATTTCCAAAGTAAATTGAATTAACATTTGATTGAAATAAAATCGTAGGGCTACAAGGATAGAGCAGGTGAATGGGTGTGTCTCCAATACTCTGCAAAGAGCCAGCATTGTTTCAATGGTCCGAATATCATCCTTCTGTCATGAATTCAAGGTAGCTGTCTCCATCATTCCAGCAGCCTTTCTGCATTGATAATGCTTGAAGATCAACTGCTCATTTCTCACTCAGCTTCCTGCTACATAGCAGCATTTGCCAAACAAGATTCTTCTCCCAGTATCATACTTTTATTTTTATCACAGCTGTTGACAGAAGCTCAAAATCTTCTCTATAGTGCACAAATCACACCCAATTTTCTCTACAAGTGAAAGTCTCACTAATATTTCTCTGTCTCCCACTCCTTACTTTAAAAGTAAACCTTCCCGATGGAAGCATTTTAGACTATACAAATATAGGGATTGAACTGCTTGTTATTTCTAACAATACATCCATTCTACAGAAATAAAAGTCAACAAAATAAACAACATTACATTGAAATCCAGTTATCTTACCACTTTGCTCTATTAAAACTCTCCTAATTGAGGACAAGGGAGGAAGAAGTAAAACATGTAGAAACACAAATAGAGTTTCATGAGAAGGAAATAAGTTTTAAACCTAAAGGTTGACACAAACATATATTCTACAATTTATCCCAAATAGATTTACAATAAATAAGGGCTGGGCAAGCTCACTGCTCTTGCAAAATCAAATGTAAAAATGAATTGCATACACGGGTTAAGATTCTTTTCTGAAAGCAACATTAAACTTGTTCTAACTACATCATTCTTTGAACAACTTCTAAATGTCAAATTTGGGGATGCAACTGAAGACAAGCAGGATAGTTCTTTGCTCTGCTACAGTATGGCAATTGTGAATGGTATGGAAACTGAGTAATGGATTTTCAGAGTTATTGTATTAAACAAACTAGTCCCTTATACTCACATGGTGCTTGCCTGTATTGTAACACTGTCCCAGCATACTTCATTGTCAGGCAACTTGGGTCTCCGTTTAAAGGATCGAGTGGCCTGCACGGCCTCTTGGCATGATGCAGCATCTCCTCCTCCACCTCTCCAGTTAAGTATCACACATCTGCCAATATCACTGCCGAGGACCAGGTCTACAGAAGTAATCTAATAGTACAGACAGTAGAAACAGCATCTAATTTTAAGAGCTGAATTTACTCAGCAAACATTGCTTTTCTGAAGATAGTGATTTGATTTTGTTCTATCAAAAGGGACAAACTGATGTTATGATGACCAGGGGTAAAACTAATACCAATTGTCATTCAAGAATCCATGGCTTTTAGCCTATTGTGATTATACATAACATTTGCAAAAAGTAAGTTCCACCAGGGATGAAGGAAAATTGATTGCAACATTACATGTCTATAGTTTTCTTTAAATTTATATTATTCGTGTTCAAGAACATAGATATTTCAAACTAGCAAATAAAGGATCACATAAAAAATTACCTCCACTTTCTTTCCAACATCTTCAGTCCTGGCAACAAATTTGAACACATACTGCCTGGTTTTACCAGGGACTAAGCACATAGTCCCCTGAGATGAAGCTTCGAAGATGTCAGACGTTTGATAGGTCTCTTCTAATACACAGTGTTGGTTATACTCCTTAAGAAGAAAAAGAGGTTTGTATTAAAATCTACTGCATTTGCAATTGGCTCCACTCTGACGTCAGAGCCAACTCTCAGGATCACTTTGATTAGCTTTATATTACAGCAAAATTGAATCAAGGTCTCCCTAACCGGAACACCGAGAAACATATGCCAGAGCATGATTAGAATGTGGAACTTGCTGTCCAAAAGGAGTAATTGGGGTGAAGCAAAGTGCGTTTGAGAGATATCTAGGTGAATAAGAAGAGAAATGCATAACATGGCCATCTCCTCCAAATCAAGCCATCTGAGAGTGCATGCAAGAGTATTTAGAGATTTATCAAAAATATCTTATCAACGGAACACTCAGTTAGGACCATCCTACCCAATAAGATAGTGGTTTTCCCACCAAATGAAGGCCAATTATACATTTTAATGACATACCACATTTAACCACTAAATCACTGTTCAAAGTATGAATGTAATCTTCTTTAGGAAACAGGAGTCCTATTACTTAGCCAAGCAAACAGATGGGTGAAAAACTTGCTGTGACAGGCAGCTAAGTCCTACCCTACAAAAGGATCTAGGTGTTATCTTACCTGGTTATTAAAACAGACACAGAGCTTTGAAAATCTGAATGGATGAGGGCAATCAGCTCGAAGGTATACATGGAGTTGCACAGGGTCATCAACGTGAAAACTTGGAGCCAGGAAGCGGGCTTTACATTCAACTTCAAAGAAGAAAAAAATTGATATAAGAAAGCCAGAATCAAGCAGTGACTGCTCAGTGAGCAACCACAAATTTAAAGAGTGCTTCATGCTTGGCGTTGAGATGGACATGTTAAATTATAATCAAAAACTGCACAATGAGATAACTTTTTGATGGAGTGAAGAGCCAACAAACTTAAGTAATATAATCTTGCTGCATTAAAATTGTTATTGAAATAAACACTTGCCACATCAGGAAAGACATCATTACTTTTAAGGAATTCCTACAGCAAATCTGAAAATACTTCATTAAAGGAGGCAAGCACTTACTACGCAAAAGAACATACATTATCTAATGCCAATGAAAGTGGAAAGCTCCATGGTCCCAGAGTACCTCAGGCTCTCTCTCAATTCCCCTGCCTAACAAGAACCTATGTACTTCTGCCTTAAAAGAATTCAACGACATTGCCTTCACTGCTTTTTGAAGCAGAATGTCGTACAAATCTCAAAAAAATTTGTATCTCTGTTCTAAAAGGGTGACACCTAACTTTATAACAACAGCCCCCAAGTTCTTGACCGACCCATAACAGGAAACATCCTTTCCATGTCAACCTGGTCAAGACTGTTCAGGATCTTATACACTTCAAACAAATCGCTTCTCATTTCTCTTGACGTTTAGACGACCAAATTCAGCTTGTCCAAACTCATTCCTCTAAGACAACCCATTCTATTCAGGTATCAATTAATACTCTCCTTTGAGCCACTGCTAATGCATTTACTTCCTTCCGTAACTAAGGAGACCAAAACTGCACATAGTATCCAAGATGTGGTATCACCGAAGCTCCATATAAAAGTAAGGCTGTTATACTTCAGTTATGCTCAGTTCCTATCATTTAAAAAAAGCATCTGGATTATGTGCTTTGTCTGCATACAAATCTTTTGTGACTCATGTACTAGAACACGAATATCTCTAGATCTCAAATTTCCACTAAGTGTCTGCTTCAGAAATACTCTGCATTTATTTCAACTTCACATTTTCCCACATTTTATTTCATGTGCCACATCTATACCCACTTATTCAATCCATCGACATCTTTCTGCAAACTTCACAACAAACTTTCCTGTCTTTGTAACATCAGAATATTTAGCTACCGTGCCTTTGCTCTCCTCATCTAAGTCATTGATGTAACTGTAAACAGTTAAGGTCTCAGCACAGAACCCTGTGGGACACCTCTTGCACATCAGACAAGGATCCTTTATGCAGGCTCCATTGCTTTTCCAGCCAGCCAGTCATCAATCCATGCTAATACGTTACTTTGTACACCATGAGCTTTTATTTTCTACAATAACCTTATCATCAAATTCCCTCTGGAAATTCAAATACAATACTTCTTCTGGGTCCCTATATCCACAGCCCATGTTACTCCTTCAAAAAGAAATCTAATAAATTGGTTAAATGGGACTTCCCCCCTCACAAAACCACATGGACCTTAAGCAATCACCTTTTACCTTCAGTTTTTCGAAGTGCGCAGCTGCTAATTCATCATCTCCCCCATAACAGGCATCAAGCTAAAAAGCCTACAGTTTCCAGATTTTTGCCTCCCTTCCTTCATAAAGATGGGTTATATTTGCTAATTTCCATTCTGATGGAATTTTTCTTGACATTTTGAAAATTTAACATCAATACGTCTATCACTTCATTAGCCACCTTTTCCAAGACACTAGGATGGATCCAGAGCCCGCAGCTCTATTAGTTCACTTCCCTGGAATCTGTAATTTCACCAAAATCCTCCCTCTTTAACAGAAATAATGTCTTGTCTGGAGAAACAGCATTAAAATACTCCATGCTGCACGAGCCTATTACAGAGGAAGTGATAACAAGGGAGCGGGGCCAGTGACACAAAATGACAAAAGTTCTGCAAAAGGACACTTCCATCTTCAAAGGTAAATAACAAAAATGTAAACTTACCAAACGGTACATAATCTTGCATCTCAATAGTAAACACATTACTTCCAGCTAAAGAAATACGATCTGCCCACACCTTATGAGCAGTCTTAATGGCCTTGGAGTCACAATCAGGTTCTGGCGCAGGGCTCTCATTCTACATAAATGAAAGAAGACGGTGCTGTAATTTTTTTTTCTTCCCTTTAAATACTTTAAAAAATGATCCTACAAATACTGACCATCAACACTTTTATCAAGTTCTTTTCTATGCGAGATTTTTGTTCATCATTCAGTGTGGAAGCTGTCAGTTCAGTCAAGGAATAATCTCAAAACAGTTTTACCATAATTTTTGAACCAAGGAAAGAACAGTAATTCCAAAATATGGGTAAGGGAGCTGAAATGAGCGAGGGTAAGGATTGGGGTCCCATCATTGACATCAACACCACTCTTCCACTCTGAATAAAATCAGAAAAAAGGGGTCAGAATTTAACAGACACCCGCCAGCAGGTTTGCAAGCCAGGGAGGCTGTATAGATCACTGTGGCCAATTCATGGCTATTCTAGGGGCTACTTCCTGCCCAACCTCACCTCTCAAGCCTGCTGCAATACCCGACAATGCTAAGCTGCATCCTTCCTCCAGGATTAACACATGAAACTGCTCGTAGTCTCAATCTCGGCTGCTGTTTTTGCAATCTGGTAGTTCTGAAGTGAGGCTCACACGTGAGGTTAAGAAGTCTCAACTCCAGCCAAATAAGTTAAGCTTGTTTAATGGACAAGGGGAAGGCAGCATCCACAAGCTTCTGTTTCCTGCTGACTCTTCGCAGGAGGGGTAGTGGTGGTGGTGGTGCTAGATACTGGTCACCTGCTCAACATTGCCCAACATTGTTTCTGTTTGCTATCTAGTGACCTCTGCTGGAATGCCTGCAAGAATAGTAACAACTTTTAAAGATTCTCAAAGGATGGGTCACTGGCAAGGTAAACAGTTGTTGTCGTCCAATCCAAATTGCCTTTCAGAAGATGGTGGGGCACCACCGTCTTGAAAAATGGCAGCCCTGGACTCACTGGAGTGTAGAAGAATGAGAGGCAACCTTATTAACACTGACAGGATTCTTAGGGGGCTTGACAATCAAAGGACCAGATGGCATAATTTCAGAATAAGGGGTCACCCTATTATGAGAGATATCTGTGGAATTCTTTACCACGAGTCTATAGAAGGCTAGGTTATTAAGTATATTGAGACAGACAGATTTTTAAACAGTGTGGGAATTAAGGGTTTTGGCGGGGGGGAAACAGGAAAGAGGAGTTGAGGATTATCAGACCAACCATGATTCACTAGTGGTGAGGTCTCAGGCTAAATGGCCTAATTTTGCTACTGCGTCTTGTGGTGTCAGTACTCGCATTGTGTTAGTGGATTGATACATTCGTGTAGCTTGCTAGGACCTTTCAAAGTGAGTTAAAAAAGTCAACCTCAAAAGCAGTGCGATTGGCACAACAGCTTTAATAGTCAAGTAGCCTGCCTGGTTTCACTAATGTAACATAACAAAGGGGTATTAGTACTTGTGGAACTGGATCCCTGCAAAAGTGAGCAGTTCAGGGTCTACCTGGAACTAGAGGGCAGAGTCTCAGGATAAGGAGTCTCAAGGCAAGTGCAATGAGGAATTCCTTCTCTCAAAGCAAGGACAGGATTTATTTACTCAACAGAGCAGCACAGGTAAAAAGTTATTGTGAACATTTTCAAGGGTTAATTAGACAAATTTCTAATCTACAAGGGAGTCAAGAACTATGAAGAGGAGACAGGAAAGTGAAGGTGAGGCAACTTTCAGATCAGCCATGATGGCAGAGTAGGTTACAGTGATACTTAATAGCAGTGGTCAGCTCCTATTTTTTTGTTCGTGAGAGAACTGAAGGTTGTGAAGAAAGTGCAAAAAAATTCATGTATGAATGCATGACACTATTACGTTTAGCTATCAATTCAACATTTAAAGAAGGAAACAAAGAGCAGAAAACAAATTGTTTAACATATCTATGTACAGCCAGCAGCCATATTCTTCTTTTACTCTACCAGAACACAGCAAGTCACTTCTAGCACAGATAACAACCAATAGTTAGCCTCCAGAAAGAGTGAATTTGAACAAGGCGAGTCAAGATTTGCATTAGAATGGAAAACTTTGCCAGATGTGTACTTCTGAGCTACTCTAGAGAGATACAGAAGGCTTGACATCAAAATTTGACACCAGGTAATATAAAACATTCCAAGACACCAGCAATGTCACATAGTGGCAGAAAACGAATGAGGGAAGGTGACTAAATCATAGACAAAAAGATAGATTTTAAAGGGGAAGCCAGCTGAAATGGTTCACTGGCCAGAAACAAATTGCTTGGAGATTGCACCAACACAAAGATAGAATAGGATTGGCCAGGAACAGATTTGCAGATCTGTGTCCCATTATTAAACACAACATTGAGCAGAAGGTCTACACAACTTAAGGAAACAAACAGTGTTCACACCAGGTTATTCTTACTAGAGGGATATGACTGTACTGACAGGTTTTGGAGATCACAAATTATACTCTGACCTGCAGGTCTGATTGCATAACATGGGAACAGGAAAATACAGTTTAAATTTTACTCTCATTTATAACCAACAGTTAAAACCCCACCTAATCTTTATTAAGAGATGGCCAATATAGGACTATCCAGAGAATGAAGCAACAATAGTTTTATGGGTGAAATGGATTCCTTTTGCAAAAGCAAGGATACACCTCCCAAGTAGCTCCAGGGAGTAGGTGATGTAATCTTTGATTTGACCCATCAGGTAAGCACATTTGAGTGCAGTGGTCAGAATAAAGGTAAGTAGCTTCCACCAGCGTTCACTGCGGTAATCACACATCACGTAATCCAGTAACCTACAGCAAGAGGGAGTGGGAAAAAGATATTCAACAATTAGGTGGCACAGAAAGTGAAAAAGGAAAACGGAAAACAAGACCAGTAAAGAAAGGAGAGAATAAAATGGCAGTTAACAAAAGGAAAACAAAAAATATTCTCCACATGAAATCAGAAGGTAGTAAGAGATGGGATGGGTCTTATTAGGAACAAGAGAGCAACATATCCCTAGAGACGTAGGACAAGGCTAGGATATTTAATGAGTTGTTTGTATTGCTCTTCAAGGAAGAGATGCTAAAAAATATCATGGGTTGAAATACAGATGGGCTGGACTTGTAGAAACAAAAACAAAGTCGCTGGAAAAGCTCAGCTGGTCTGGCGGCATCTGTGGCGGCATGTTCTGAGGAAGGGTCATCGGACCTGAAACGTTAACTCTGTTTTCTCCTCCACAGATCCCACCAGACCTGCTGAGCTTTTCCAGCAACTTTGTTTTTGCTCCTGATTTACAGCATCCGCAGTTCTTTTGGTTTTTATTTAGGACTTGTAGAAAAGCTGGTTATGCTTACAGTAGATGAGTTGTTAGGTCTGGATGGCCTGCGTGCCAGGCTAAAGGAGTTGGGAGCAGATTTAGTGAAAGGTATTGTCATTATCTTTCAATGCCCACAAGGTATAATACACATGCCAGAGGATTGGAGTGTGGCAACGTTATTCAAGAGAAAAGGACATTCCCAGTAACTACAATCCAATCTGTTTAACATCTGCGGTGGGCAAGTTGTTAGGAATAAAATTGGGGAGGGGGTGTGGGAAAGAAGGTGGGGAAAAAAAAAAAGCAAGAGTCTAGAGGTGGGAGTTAATTTATGACAGCCAGCATGTATTCATAAGTGGCAAATCATGCTTGAGTAGCCTCTGACTCTTTTTATGGAGTAATCGATAAGTGTGATGAAAGGGATGCAAAGCATGTTGTCAATTACTTTCTTAAAATCCATGTGAACAAAGTACCACGTAAAAGGCTGGATAATAAAGCTACAGTACATCCTTGGACTTAAAAATTGGCTTAAAGACTGAATACTGTAGGTTGTGATAAATAAAAGCGAAAATAATGTAGATATTGGAAATTGAAAAGAGGAAAAATCAGAAAGTGATGGGGTGGGGGTGTGGAAATCAGCAGGTCTGGCAGCATCCATGGAGGCGGGGGGAGAGCGAGAGAGAGAGAGCGAGAGAGAGAGAGCGAGAGAGAGAGAGCGAGAGAGAGAGAGCGAGAGAGAGCGAGCGAGCGAGAACATCTAGTCCAGTACAACTCCTCTTCAGAGATGCTGTCAAGTTGTGATAAGTGGTTCTTTTTCAGAATGGATGATGCTAGAAAACACAGTCCCCAAGATTTGTGCTAGGGCCATGCTTTTTTTTTAAAATAGAGAAATGACTGGACTATTGGCAGTGAGTAAAGTTTCAAAATTGCCAATAATAATGATACCAAACAGGGAGGTGTGACAAACAGTAAGATGATACCACTCCATGTTAACACAGACAGACTAATTGTTAGATAAGTCACAGGAGGAATTTAATACAGACATTTGAAGTAATGCATTTTGGTAGAAGAACGAGAGAGGGGCAATATCGACTGAACTATGCAAACTTAAGACTGTGCAAGGACAGAAGGACCTGGGAGGTCACATTCAAACATACAAATTAGGACAAGTAGGCCACTCAATGCAGCAAGCCTGCTCTGCCATTCACCAACGGCTGATCTGACTAGAACCTCAAATCTGCATTCTCACTTACCCAGATAACCTTTCATCCCCTTGAATATTTCTAAGGCAGTGGTGTATAAATTCTTGTTACAAATCAAGGTCTCTGCTTCCACTACCCTTTCAGGAAAGAGAGTTCAAAAGACTCTCAACCCTAGAAAAAAAGTCACTTCATTGTAGGATTGAGCTATTTTCAGGAGTTAGTAGTGTTAATTTGATTACACAAGTGAGGAGTTACATTACATTTTGATGAGTTGTTAAAGCATTTTCTGTAAGGAAAATGCCATTCGGCCCCAGATCAAATAGAAAGTTCAGGGTTTTATTGTTTTATGGTTGAGGTTGATGTCACCTTAAGCTTTTGCAGTGAGTACACTTTACTTAAAGCCACAACTTAAAATTTTAACATGGTTTTATTTACAACAAAGTATTACTGACCTATGTGTATGCATGCATACTTAGAATTGTAATAAATAGTGAGCTTTGTTGTTTTGATCACTTGGGTGCATCATTTGGAACACATGGGATAAATGTTAAATCACTGAAAGGTGACACTATGTCAACTAAGCAGACATCTTCCCAGAGTCTCTGGAGACCAGCTCAACAAACAGCAACATACTGTTAACAAAAGGGTTGATCGCATAAGACAGATCTGAGTGAAGAGACAGTAGGAAATGGTATCGCTAAGATAACTGGAATTTTTTAAACAATATCTGGTAAACAAAGCTTAAAACAAGTGTTATATGTTGTTTAAATTAACATCATTAGCTGACAAAAATAAGTTGCATTTTTGCTGAGGTCTTCTATACTAAAAAAAGTTCAACACATTTTGAACACTGATCACACATTTTAAAATATCTGTATTGTATTCTCATGTACAAGCAATTTCAACACTAAAAGAAACTGCCTAAAAACTTTTCTTATTTCTGAACAACTGTTAAAAGACAAGGCATCCTCCCATAGAATGAACTGAAGAACTCCAAGAATCTTAGAAGTTTTATACTTTAATCATAATCCAGAAAGGTGTTAGAAATAAAGAAGTCACATCCTATCCTAATAGCTTTCTGATACTGGGCTGACCTGAACTCATTTGGACAATATTAAAAGGACAGAATTATGATAGCTTTTGTATTTGACCATGTACTAATTATTTTGAAAGTTCTGATACAACGTGTCCAGTTGTGCAGTAAGAAGGTGGTTTTGTACCACATCAGCATTGAAGGCAAAGATGTATTCACAAGTAGTGTTGCAATGATCCAACCATAGTTAAGGAATCTTAAAACATGACTTTATCTGCCTTTTAGTTCATTTTACATAATAGATAACTGGAGATACTCACTTCAATGCTTTGCTGTAGTCCTTAGCATAATAATACTCCTCACCCATTTGAACCACTGTCAACATATCAAAAACAGTAACAGATGTTTTTAGAAAAGGAAAAATTGAATTCAAAAAAGCAAGCAGAAGCTGGCTAAGGTTCTAAAAATATTTGGTATGCATTACTCACTCAAATGACTCTTCATTCGAGGACACTTGTACTTCTTGAATTGAGCCACCGCATTACTCAGGAGGGTAATTATCAGTTCCTAACAATTGATAATGTTCTCAGTTATAATCCTGCTCATCAAAACAGATTAAATCTTTTGTCTAAATCATAATGCATTCAATGTTAGTTACATTGGTAAAACAGTACACTTACAGAGTGGTCAACATCTCTTTCTTTGAGCTGAAGGGCCAGAATACCAAACTTTTCTTTCTCAGGATCTGGTGGCTCAATACCTGAATAAGACAGTTTGTAATCCATTAAATATGGACAGTCAATGACATTAGAAAAAAAAAGTGTGGAGAAACCAGAGTAATCAGGCCTAGCAGAACGGAATAAATTTCACCGCAATTAGAAGTGGGCTTCAGTTACACTTAACCCTTTTAAAATCATTGCCTACTGCTGTTGCCATGGGGATAGAATGCTTTTTTTTAAAAAAGCAATTCAGGGTAACTTTTCATTCCCATTGTTACCACTTCATAAATTCTAAAGACAAAAGTTAACCATCATTGTCAGAGTCATACAGGGTGGAAACAGACCCTTTGGTCCAACCAGGCCATGCTGAACATAATCCCAAACTTTTTACTCACTGCTTTGGGCAAGACTGGCTAATTGCAAAAAGCAGGGAATTTTGTATCACTAGTCTCAGATTAGGCCACGCAGCCAATTGAACAATTTTGTCCCATTTTAAACATACAATTTGATGCTCCAAACACATCTATTTTGTTACTGTTTAATACAGCTCCCCATACACATATTCCATTTTAATAATTTTCTGTCTAGAAATCTGGCTTATCATGAATTCTACAGAAAAAGGCCCCCAGCACGACTTGGGCAAGTTTTCTTTCCAAAATACATATGAAAGATGAATAGGCGTCACCCTCCAATTTTTCCTATTGCTCAACTAATTCAATAGAATCTTTCCTACATGCCATACATCACAGTCAACTAGCAATCCAAAATAAACTCAAAAGCAAATCTCAAAGAAGTGGTAAATATTATGTACAAAAAACCTATAATCTATGGAACGTCACTGAAAAACAGTTAATACATGGATGATAAAAACGTTTCTGCAAATCTTTCTTGTGTAAAACTTTAAGAATACAATAGAAAAAAAAACATTGATTGAATAGACTCTGATCTATGTAAAATTTTGAAAGAAAGAATGATATTAGAGTTAGTCAAAAAAGAACTTGCATCTCTTCCCTAACTTGAGGTACACATTCTTATGTTACAAGTGATTGTATTGCAGAAGTTCTGAATTGGGTGCAAAGCAACATGAAGATCCAATGAGATGATTCAAGTGCTTTTTAAGAGGCGAGGGGGTATCAGACTACATTTTACATTTTATGTAGGTGAAGATCCCTTTAAAGAATAGGTTTCTTTCATCTGATTTTTGGTAGAAAGCTGTGGGTTTCCAGTAATTGATCATGTACCATGCTTGGGAGATAACCAACAGGACAAAAAAAGGTCAACAAGACAACTGTAGGGCAGGTAACACTTGGCAATGGTCCTGTGATCAGGCAGTTTAGTTTCAGCTTTCAAAACCAGCAAGCTGCAAAGTTTAGTTGGAAACTGTGCATTGGCTAAGAGAGTTTAAAATTATAAATCGAGGGGACTCTTATTAGCGAGTTTGATTTTTGAGACTGCAAATCTGTACAGTGAGTTTTGGGTCCAAAACGCCACAGTTAGTATGTATTAAAACAAATGACAACTCTGACCCAGGATGCAAAACTTAAAACGCTTGTGTCAAATGAGTTTGCAACTGTAAAAGAAGTGGGTGGAGATGTGACGCAACAACTGAAGGCCCAAGGAATCTCAATCCTTGTACAAATGTTTGAAGTAGTAACCTCCTGATTTTTGATAAAAGATTGGACTTTTTCTCATATGTGCATATGCATGTGCATTTGGGGGTCTAACGAGCATGGGAGACATGATTTAAGGAACTTGGTTATTGTTCTTCAATCTTTGTGTAGTAAAATTATTTTAATCTAAAGTACAAATGTTTCATTCTTTTCACAAGTACCTGGGTTTTCAGATTCTAAAAGTACAATAACAATCACTACTGATAGCATAACAGAGAAGCATTAACTAAATTAAAGGCTTTTATTTTGATCTACAATTTAGTTAAGAGATTTGACTTAATGACAGAACACAACTTTCAGACCAGATAACTTTTAAACGATGAGCGACATTAGCACCAGTCTTGGCCAGTGGTGGCACGTAATCAAATATCACAGTAACTAATGGTGAGAGGTTAGCTTGAGCAAGTTGAGACAGCCTCACAAGCAAACAAACACTTCACCGTTGACCAGAACATACAGTTAAACTAAAGCAATTAAATGTAATGAGAGGAATACATGATTTGGCCATAAGAGAAAGAAAATCTTTCCTAATCACTGCTTGAACACATCAAAACATTTACATCAACTTTTTATTTTTAAAATTGTTACTTCTGGCCTTACTTTGATGATTTTGCCTCCAAGGTCTTTGCCCAAAAAAATCCAACATTCCAGCAGGAGTTTCCAATGGGTCAGGACTGGGATAGGCAGTAGAAGACTACAAAAAATAAACATAACACAACAGAATAAAGATGAGAATCTATCCGCTCAAGCATCATTAAAGAAGTGAAATTGCCAAACAAATACATTTGATCACTCAACTTTAAATACATTGCTTTCAGTTCGGTACCTGGCAGCCTTGAAACGACCACAGACTCTCAATGCAAACACACATCAGGCAAAAGCATTCCAATTTGCATAGAGTTGTTAATGTGTACTGTTCAGTCTACCACACAGAAATGGGACCTTGCTTAGGAGTTGGGATATGCTTTACAGAAATTAATAAGCAAAACAAAGAAGGTGCAACCATATGCATTTATACTGGCCCTGGATTATTCATCAGAGGACAAGCAAACAACTGTTGTACAAGTCTGTATATCTGGATATTCTTTCAGTTAGCCTTTCTAATTAGCAAATCCTTTGGTTGCCCTGCCTTTCCCAGTAAGATTAGTTGGATCTCGAACCGGTGAATTAACAATTAATCTTCCAGGTCTAAGCTCTTGGAATCCAGTTGGACAAAAAGGGTCGTTAAACTACCATTATATTACTCAACCACAATGATACAGACACCCTCAGCAGTAATCTCAGTGGAACTGATTTAAAATTAAGTAGACAATATTCACGCTAACAAGTGACATAAGTTGACTCTAAATACCTTGAATGTGCAGGTGTTCATTTAAATGGCTACATTGGTGGTTCTTTGAGATCAGTGTTCTAGAGGCTGTAACAGTACACAAAGGGAGTGCATGCTTCCTTTACTAGTCAGGTGTATAGGATGATGGGGAGGGTCATAGTTTACATTACGAGATACTTTTTGGTCACCTCCTATGGCTGTGGCCAATCTGACTGATTGCATCAGTGCCTTCTGATCTGGTCAGCAAGAGCCAAGATAAAGCAAAAGAAACTAACAACATTCTGACTCGCATGCGTCCATGATAATCCACAATTTTGTCCTCTGATGAATAGTACAGGGCCAGTATAAATGCATATGGTTGCACCTTCTTTGTTTTGCTTATTGATAATATCACTGAAGTGTGCATGTTCCATTATTTTCGTAGCGTGTCTTCAGTTTTTATTAACAATACATGCTCGGTACAAAAGAGGGTATGTGTAGGGGGAAGAGGTAATTAAATGAAAAAATAAATTAGTGGGCTTCAATTAATGGTTTCTAAGGATTTAGTTTTGCTCCAAGCGAATTCTGTTTAGAGACATCATGTACTGGAGGAAAAATTTTGTTCTTTTTATTGGACACTTGACCCATGCATATTTATGATCTTACAAGACCCTGAACGGGATCACAGCACAGTGCTTACTGCTTGTAAATTACTTAATGCTTAGAATTTAGATATGTGTAGTGAGCATTTGTTTGTATCCCAAGTAACTGGTAATTTTCTATAACTGTATAATATCTCATTATTTATCTGTGCTTGAAGCATTAAGTAATTTACAAGCAGTAAGCACTGTGCTGTGATCCCGTTCAGGGTCTTGTAAGATCATAAATATGCATGGGTCAAGTGTCCAATAAAAAGAACAAAATTTTTCCTCCAGTACATGATGTCTCTAAACAGAATTCGCTTGGAGCAAAACTAAATCCTTAGAAACCATTAATTGAAGCCCACTAATTTATTTTTTCATTTAATTACCTCTTCCCCCTACACATACCCTCTTTTGTACCGAGCATGTATTGTTAATAAAAACTGAAGACACGCTACGAAAATAATGGAACATGCACACTTCAGTGATATTATCAATGTTCACAAACTACATTAGACAGCTTTACTCCAATTTTCGAAAACTTTACATACATCATAATTGCAGAGTTGGTTTGCCAGTTGTTTGCGTTCTTGTGCATAGTATGCTGCCTGTTGGTAATAGAAGCCAGGGTTCTGGGTCTGAATTGCTGTGAGGCCAAGTTTAATGGCTTCGTCAAACAAATCCCCAAATGCTTGAAATCTCAAAGGGGGAAAAAAAGCAAGCATTACAAATAAATTCACAGAAGACATCCAGTGTCATAGCTTAATGAGCAAGAAAAATAAAATAGTGGCAAGTGATGAGCCCGCAATAAAAGAAATAAAATTACCTCTCATCACAAATCCATTGTCGATTGTCAGGAAAAATCCGTCTGGTTCACTAACGTCCTTTAGGGAAGGAAATTGCCATCCTTACCTGGTCTGGCCTACATGTGACTCCAGACCCACAGCAATATGGTTGACTCTGAACTGCCCTCTGGGCAATTAGGGATGGGCAATAAATGCTGCCTAGCCAGCAACGCCCTCATCCCGTTAATGAATAAAGAAAATTTAACATGCATGGGGGTAAGGGAGCAATTACAAGTTTAAGTAATCAATAAGATCATACTGTTTAGACATCCAGGCTGTGTGTTCAAATGCTAGGTCTGCACTTCCTATCTTCTTTTTGCACAAATCCACATGCTTACGGAACTGCGCAATGGCATCCAATGGAGCATTATGTTGGAAACATAAGCGACAAATCTGGGGGTACAGATATAGACAACAAAATCAAAATTTCATGTCCTTATCAATAATATCCCAAAGTATTTGCACCCACAATACTAATGAATTGCCTGTGATCCTATTCTTTGTTTTTGGACCAGTATAGCATTAAAACTGGGTTATCAATACATCGATCCTCACTCATGCTGTGAATTGATATATCAATGTTCCCTCTGGCTCTTTGAAAGAAATGCTTGCAAATCCCCTTATGGCCATTACGAATACGGTTTATTTTCAGAAGTATTTTGTGGGAATATTTGGTAAATGACTGTTCCAACTTTACCTCTATGCAACAGTGTTCTGAATGTTTCATTATTCACTTTTGGATTTAATGAAACCAATTAATCTCTGTCCAATGGAGCACATTCATAAAAAGTATAGAGTTCACGATACAGAATGTATTTAAATACACTACAGAATTCGTAACAGCTCCATGATAAAATACTAAAAGTAAACTGGCAAACAATTGAAATTATGTCACAGAGTAATTGTCAAAACGAATTGCTCAAAGCTTAAAGATACATGAGGTCATTAGATTGCAGTTACTCTGCACATTAAACATGTCTTTTACTTGCTTTTCAATGCTTTCAACATGACTGTTTGCTTTTGAAAACCAGACATCATCAATGCTTCAAAATTGTAACACAAATATTAATGATCCATATTACATTTAACTATGGCAATACGGCTAACTCCATAATCAGCTGGCAAAATAATATACCAAATAAGTTGTGTAATCACCTTATAGTTGATGAATCCAGCCATGGTCTTGATTTCAAGCATGTTGGTCTCATGGGCTCTCAATTCATGTACAAGGTTATAGGCCGTTCTGTAATTTCTGAAAATAACAATGCCTTCAAATAAACAGATAGCTAACAGAGTGCGGATACAATGAACATTCCGAAACTGTTATTAGAAAGCAGAGATAAGAAGTGCCACGTTTTTACATAAGACCAATGTTGATCCAATCCATAAACTAACATTCAATCCTACAAGTTCAATTTTTCATTGTCTGGGAAGAGTGGAGAGAAGATGCAAATGGTCAAAATGGCTATAGACAAGATGAATGCTATTGCCACTTCAAGCTCTGATGAATGAAGACGTACTTTTGTTCTTCATTATTCTTTGTTTACTAAGAGGAGGTAGGAATTTAAAGATGCCCCTATTTATTTCTTTCTTGCATTTCCGCTCACATTCCAAAACACAAAAATGTTTTATCTCATGAAGAAAAAGACATTAAAGATAATTAAATTCAAAACCTTTCCAAAATTTGGAAGAAATTAAATCTACTCAATGTCAGAGCAATTAGCTGTATAATACCAAAAGTTTAATTCCCATTTTGCAATGACTTCAATATAGATATTGCAGCAGTAAAGGGTATCATCCCACTGAATAATAGATGAGGATCAAACTGTATATAGTTGTGATAAGCTGATAACAACCATGCATTGTCATGACCAAGCCATTGGACGTCTTCAACCATCCACAAAGTCCCACTTACCCTGCTTTTAAAGCTGGAGAAAACAATGCTGGAAAATATGAAAAATGTTTTTCTTCCCCAGTCAGGTTTTTGTTCAGGTCAACTGGAGCCCAGACAGTTAGATAAGATAAACAGGAACCAATTACAGTAACAAATTGAACAAAGATTACAACTATTACTTACTTTAATGCATTTTGTGTATCCTGTTTCAATTCACTGAAGAAAGCAGTTTTGAACTGATGTCTCACAAATAATAGCTGTCAAAATAAAGGCACATGCTTCAATTACAAAGACTGAAATTGTCATTCTTTTAAAAGTCCAAAAAGTTTGACTTAGAGAGAGATTGTGCAAGGCAATGGACTGCTTACTGAACTGTTAACTGAACAGATTCCACAATAGAGAGGTTCTTCATTTCTAAATGCATTCTGTATTAATTGCTTTCAAGGAGTTTGATTGGAATTTTTACTCTTCTACAATCAAAAATACTTTAAGTAGTTTGCAAATGAATACGGGTTATGAGTGTGCAAGCAGCATTTAGCAATAAACCCACAATCGTTTATTCATTTCCCACATTTAATTTCTTTTATGATGTAAAATAATAACTTGTTTTACAAAATAAAGCCACTGAACCTGAATTCATCAGTTGACTTGCCTCTAATTTACTTCGGTTATAAATGCTTGAATTCAAGTAACAAATGTTTCGACATTGATCATGGAAAGAAATTCAGGCCCCAAAATATGTTATAGGCCGCAGGGCGCCCACTGAGCAATACTGGAGGAATGGGAGATCACCAAGTAGTAAGTGAATTCATAAAATAGATCAGTGATGGGAAGATTTTCAAAACCTCAAATTATGTAATGTGATAAAAATACACATGACTTGAAGAAAAGTTGTAAGGCAGACATCAGTAGAGTAAACAGCTTGTGAGGCCTTGGGGTTTTTTTTTTTAAAAAGTTAGAACAATGGAGGCAGGCTGGATGGATATAACCAGCTCTCAGACCAAAATTTCCAGTTTTTTTGTTTTTATGTTTAGCTTTAAGCAGTTGCTGTTGTGGGCTTGAGGAAGTAGAAGCTAACATTTCCCTCTCTTGGTTACAGCTAGAAGCTGGGGTTGCTCTCTGCTGAGTTACCGGTGAGACGATTCTATTTTCATGGACTTTCCCTTTATTTGGCCAAGAGGTGTTTATGGAATGTTGCTATATTGGAATAGTACATTAGTAATAGTTGCTTTATTATTCAGTTATTTTTTCCAATAGAGTTGTTATTCTAAATTCTTCTTTCTTTTGTTTGTATTTTAGCTGTAGTATTTAAATAAATTGTGCTTTTGCTTAACGTCAAGTAGTTTGATCAGTTGCATTGCATCTGGAAAATGCCACTTGACATTTGCCTTAAGAAATAAGAAGTAGTTAGGGTCTAGACTACCTTAAAATATTTTGAGGTGGTCTGGTCTGGTCTGGTCCATAACATACAAAAGCAAACTTTTGACTATGTATCCAGTCACACTTTAGATTACCAGACAATCTGGTAGGGCTTGCAGTGTACTTGAATGATTCCAGCTGTGCTGCAATGTCAACCATCACATGCTGCTGTTGCAGAAGTGACAATGCCACCTCACATGCCCCACTGCAAAGAGGCAGCTACCACTTCATGAATCATCACAGGGAGCAAGAAATGAATGATTGAAAGGAACAGGGAAGAACATAGCTAAGACACAGGTACTTAGTTCAAGCGTGAAAGGCAGGAGTGAGAAACAGTAAGAGACTGGCGAGCAAGTTATGCAGGGCATTATTATTTTCTGCAGTGCGAGATGGGCAGCAATATAGTGAAGAGGAGGGGCATCAGGACACAAGGGCAAGTGAAATTAAGAGAATTTAGCACAAATAAATAGTGAAAGATTGTACCCACTGCTGAGAAAAGGGGACAGCAGTGATGGAAACCATGATTTTTGCCGTTAATGGTACTGATGAAGATAGTAATCAGATCATTAAAAAGGAGAAGGCACAAGTATATAAAAGGGAGGAGTTTAAAAGAATTGGGTGATATAGTTTGTGGGGGAGATGCTTGCTGGGGAGAGGGGTCAGTCTGAGGTTGCAGTACAATACAGCAAATAGCGTCGTGTGCACTAACTACAATTCTGCTGTGAAAACTTTTCAGAGTCTAGGCAGTAGTTTTGACACAGTTTTGTGTTTTGCATCAACTTTGAAAAACACTCTCAACCATTTAAAACTCACTTTGTTAATGAAAGCTATTTTAAGGAAATCAAAGTGAACATTCAAACACCTAAACTGGAAGATACCCTACATACATGAATGTATTTAGACAGGAGAGGCCACCACCCCCTTTCCAATGCTCTCAACTATATTTACCTGATGAGTTGTTTTGTTCAAGAATTCTTTGTGAGATTTTACCCTCCGAATCTCTGTATAATAGTACGTTTGCGCATGTTCATAAAAAGCATTCTCCAACCTGAAAATTAACAAAAGCAATGTGTATTTTTAAATGTGGGAAATTGAATTTATTTGAATTTGGATTCAAACAAAAATACTTGATATAATTAAATCATCCACGTCCAAAGCAAAACACATCTGCAATGAAGCAACTTAATAAATCATGAGAAAACAAAATATTTTGAATTTTGGTCAACTACAATCCTTTCTGGACTTAGTTCGTTCATTGTGCAAGGTTATAAGTTTAAGACCGTAAATAGAGTGTTATTATGGATTTAGGAATATTAAAAAACTGTTTAAATAAAATAGCCTGTCAAACATCAATAATTAAATAAATAAATATAGAACCCAATATTATGGAATTCTAAATGCAAGAAGATGAAAATATAAGCTGAATTTAATCGTGATTTTATCCCAGAACATGGGTCATCCTGACAAAGCCCCACAGATAAGACATGCTTAGCCACTTGCACTGTATAGGTATTCTCCTTAAACCTCTTTTGTACTTGCAAGAATATAGAAATTAAACATGAAAACAGGACATTTCCTGTCAGTGACAGTATTTACCTAAAATGTCAAAAATAACTGACATCATATTTACTCACCTTGTTTCGACTGCCCATCACCCACCTATCCAGTCCAAGGTGGAATGTTATAGTCTCTATTGTTGTGCTTCAAACATTAAGAATATCAATTCCAGCTTCAAAATCGTCAAAGCATCTCCTGCCTGTTCTAAGTCTTAGATGGAGGAAGAACGTGCATTATGAAGGTAATCCAGAACCCAGGCTAATGTTCTGGGCCACGAGTACAAATCCCATCAAGGCAGATGGTGAAAACGGAATTCAATCAAAAAACCGGAATAAAAAGCTACATAAATTTCAACATGTAACTGCTGCCAAATTTTGTAAAAAGCATCTGGTTCAATAATGTTCTTTAGAGAAAGAAATCTGCCATCCTTACTTGATCTAACCTAATTGTGACTCCGGATCCACAGCAATGCGGTTCAACGTTAACCATCTTCTGAGCAATTATGGATGGGCAATAAATGCTGGCCTAGCTAGTGACATCATATTTCAAGAATGAGTAAAGAAAACATTAAACAGTGTTGACAGTTCATTATCTAATGTTTCTGCTGTATCCTTTCTTAACCCTAAAATCAGCTGGTAATGTATTCTTTTACCCATAAGAGCTCCTTTTCTGAAAAAGGACATTTTGGGTGTTATAATTTTCTTATATGTCAGTATCCAAATGAATTTTTACTGAAGCCTAAAACCACCATAATCCTCCTAGTGAGAATCCCATACTGCACACAATATCCTAACATAAGCCTTCAATTTTATAAATAAAGTCTTTATTACTTCTTCACCTGTACTCCATACCTCAGGATAGAAAATTTAAATATAGAATTCCAATTGAATTTTTCTTTAACACAGTTTTATCAGCTTCAGTACAACTAACAATGCCAACCAAATCAAAGCAGCAGGGGAATATCAAGGGAAAGGTATAAAGCAGCACAACACTAGTCAAATAAAGATCCCTCTTCCTCTGTATCGCATATGGCTTCAGCTTTGAGCGTTTGTCCATTGATATTCAGTAGGGAGCTACCAGTAGCCCCTGTAGAAAAAAAATTTTATCCATATACTAGCTGCTGTTCACATGTTGAGTACAGCATTGTTTTAACAAAGATTTGAATGCATGTAGAGCATTGGATTCAGTCTTAGTCTTAGCCTTGGCTGACATTTTTTTTTAAAAAAGCCACGGTTTAAGAGAATAAATAACTAAAACTAGTTCAGCAGAAGGTTAAGAAAACCTGACAGTTTTAAGGAGTTGAGGTGCAGTGAACTGGATTTCTTATTTGTTTATTCTTTTATGGTACATGGGAATCATTGGCAATGCCAGCATGTGTTGTCTATCCCTAACTGCCCTTCAACTGAGTAACTTGCTTGGTTATCTCAGAGGGCAGTTCAGAGTCAATCACACTGTTGCGTCTCTGTATCTCAGTGGCTAGACCAGGTAAGGATGTAGATTTCCTTCCCCAATAAATACTATTGAACCCAATGAGTTTATACAATAATTGTTAATTTCATGGTCACCATTACTGAGACTAGCTTTACATTTAGATTTATCCATTTAATTTGAATTCCATCAGCTACTGTCAGCGTGCTCCCACTGCATTCGTCTTGGATTCTGAATTACTAATCTAGCAAGATTCCCACTATGCCACCATTTTCCTCACAAGCATGTAAAGCACCTACCTGATAATATAGCCTACAAGATGATCAGTGTGTGGTAGCACAAACAGTGACTTTCCTGACAAGTCACAGGCATTGCACAACGCTGCTGCTCTCTCTGAAGCAATCAAGTCCTCACCTAAAGTGAAAGATATATTTAATTCTTAGGATGGTGAAGTATGAACTTCTTATAACTGCATGATAATAAAATTGCAGAAAGACTGATGAACTGTGCAGCAACAGACAGATCTTAAACAGTGGCTGAAATATTTTAAATGAATTACATTTCGGATTTTATTTTAATAATACTGTAAAGCAGCAAGAAGTTCACTTTCATTTCATTATACTTGATAATTAGAAATAGGAATACTTCAAGAATGCTCCAAGATGAACATGATCATCAGCCCAAGGACATCACAGCAGTTCCTCAGGCTAGTGTCCTACATCCAACCATTTTCAGCTGTTTCAATAACCTTGCCTCCAACATAATGTCAGAAGCGTGGATCATTCCTAATGATTTCTCAATGTTCAGAACCACTCAGATACTGAAGCAGTCTTTGTCTAAATGCAGCAATACCTCCTCCAGTGATCTCCAGCATTACAAATACCAGTCTTCAGCCATTTCAATTCACTCCATAGGATATCAAGAAATATTTGGAGACAGTGGATACTGCAAAGGCTATGGGCCCCACAACATTCCAGCAATAATGCTGAAAGATTGTGCTCCAGAACTTGCTGCTCCCCGAGCCAAGCTATTTCAGTACAGTTACAACACTGGCATCTACCCAACGATGTGGAAAATTGTCCAGGTATGTCTTACATATAAAAAGGACAAATCCAACCCAGCCAAATACCGCCACATCAGTTTACTCTCGATCATCAGTACAGTGATAAAAGAGGTCATCAACAGAGCTATCAAGCAGCACCAGCTCAGCAATAACCTGCTCAGTGACACGCAGTTTGGGTTCAGCCAGGGCCACTCAGCTCCTGACCTCACCATAACCTCGGTTCAAACATGGACAAAAATGCTAAATACTAGAGGTGAGGCGAGAGTGACTGTTGCGAAGTTGGGTAGAGTATTTGCAGACTGGGAGGAAGAATGTTAGAATTTGGTGTTTGTAAAAGACTAAGCAGGGGGAAAGCAGTGTGTGATCCCTTTAAAAGATGACGTGCTTTTTCTATGCTTAGAGATTTAAACAAGATATCTGGAGGCAGCAGCTTGTTGGTTTGCAGGTGCACAGGTAGCCCTTGAATTGAAACATTTGTATCAAAAAGCCTTAGAGTTAGCAGGCTAATCAGCAGTTTTGTTTTGTTATCAAAAACAAAAGTTTTGATTTTAGACAATCAATTTGAATCAGGCATTTAAGAGGCCAAAAACCAGCTACATTTAAATCTGGTGGTTTTGACAACATAGGACCAATCCTTCGTAAGATATTGAGATGTCATCAAGGCTTTAAAAGGAGAGGGCAGTTAGAAAATTAGAAGAATTAACTAACATCTGCCAGAGTTAACAGCTCTCAAGAGAGAATCGCTAGCTCTCAGTTTTCTCTAAGTTTTAGCAAAAGTACCATCTAAATCAAAACGTACCTACGTTACAACTAGTCAATATTCTTGACGGAAGATTTCGATGGAGTAGGTACAGAGCATTCCGGAAGACATAATCTGGCTGTAACTTCAAAGAGACTAAAATCAGTGGGTTTTTTTTTTTTTTTTAAATTTTATGCAAGTGATATTTGTATTTATTGGAACAGCATACCATTGGAATCTTGCTTTATTCAGGAATTGTAAGTAGTTAGAAGGGATTTATTTGGTTTGTTAATAGTTCAGCTAATTTGTTCACTGTTAGAGTTAGATAAATAAATTGTTATTTGTTGATTGTAGAGGGAGTGTCAGAGACTTGTTTTATTTAACCACTAAAAGTTGCGAGAAGCAGGTTACACCACTTTTCACACTCCTTTTTAACAGATTATAAGGCGAGGTGCTCCTTTCTGGATGTTTCAGTTTTAGTTATCAGTGGGGGGGGGAAAAGGGGGTCAACCTCTACTCTATAACAGTCACAGCCCTTAACATCGAGCCTGCATTTGAACAAGTGTGGCAAAACTGGAATCTATGGGTATCAGGGGGCAACCTCTCCACAAGTCGGAGTCACACACGACACATAGGAAGATGGTTGTGGTTGTTGAAGGTCAGTCATCTCAGTTCCGGGACATTTCTGCAGAAGTTCCTCAGGATAGTGTCTTAGGCCCAACCACCTTCAGCCGCTTCAATGACATTCCCTCTATCATAAGGTCAGAAGTGGGGATGTTCAAGGAAGACTACACAATATTCAGCACCATTTGTAACTACTCAGATACTGAAGCATGTCCAAATGCAACAAGATTTGGACAATATCCAGGCTCCAGCTGACAAGTGGCAAGTAATATTTACACAACACAAATGCCAGGCAATGACCATCACCAAAAAGAGACAAACAACCACCCCTTGACATTCAATGGCATTACCATCACTGAATCCCCCCTGTCAACATCCTATAGATTATCATTGACCAGGTACTCAACCAGACTTGCCACAAAGACAGTGGTTACAAAAACAGCTCAGAAGCTACGCATACGGTGGTGAGCAAACTCATCTCCTGACTCCACAAAGCCTGTCCATCATCTACAAGGCACAAGTCAGGAACATGATAGAATACTCCCCATTTGCCTAGATGATTGCAGCCCCAAAAACACTCAAGAAGCTCGACACTATCCAG
>NC_063334.1:106997585-107010774 GCF_021869965.1 Rhincodon typus
ATTTCTGAAGAAGGGTCCAGACCCGAAACATCAGCTTTCCTGCTCCTCTGATGCTGCTTGGCCTGCTGTGTTCATCCAGCTCTACACCTTGTTATCTCAGATTCTCCAGCATCGGCAGTTCCCACTATCAGTGAAGAAGGTGTTTGGTATGCTTCCCTTTATTGGTCAGTGCATTGAGTATAGGATTCGGGAGGTCATGTTGCAATGTACAGGACATTGGTTAGGCCACTTTTGGAGTACTGCGTGCAATTCTGGTCTCCCTACTATAGGAAAGATGTTGTGAAACATGAAAGGGTTCAGAAAAAGCTTACAAGGAGGTTGCACAGGGTTGGAGGGTTTGAACTATAGTGAAAGGCTTAATAGGTTGGGGCTATTTTCCCTGGAGCATCAGAGGCTGAGGGGTGACCTTATAGAGGTTTATAAAATGAGGGGTATGGATAAGGGTGAATAGTCAAGGTCTTTTCCCTGTGGTAGGGGAGTCCAAAACGAGATGGCATAGGTTTAAGGTGAGAGGGCAAAGATTTAAAAGGGACCTAATGGGCAACTTTTTCGCAGAGTGAGGTGCATGTATGGAATGAGCTGCCTGAGGATGTGACAGAGGCTGGTACAATTACAACATTTAAAAAGCATTTGGATGGGTACATGATTAAGAAGGGTTTAGAGGGATATAAGCCAAATGCTGGCAAATGGGACTAGATTTTTTTATTTAGGATATCTGGTCGGTATGGACAAGTTGGACTGAAGGATCTGTTTTCATGCTGTACAGCTCTATGACTCTGTTATTTAGATTTCTTCATACATAATAAAAGCGAGCATGGATGCAACTAGCAGTCTTCAAAGAAATCGCCTAAACTGGAATACAGAAGTCCAGATGGATTAACAAAAATTACTATTGAGGCAGGTGTGTGTGTGTGTGTGACGAGGGGAGAGTAGCTATGGGGAATTGACGGTGACCTGTAAGCGTTACAAACTTCACAATGTCAGGCCTGTGCAGATTAACATGGAACTCATGATGTTACAGTCTATTGCTCATGCACACTGTGCTGTAGGTCTCCCCCACAACCAGCAGTCATTTAAATCTGAGAATTTAAACCTCTGTGCTCCCAATATGCTATTCTTACTGAAGGAATTACACCTTGCTCAATTGGGTAAATAGAGATTTAAATAAAATTTGATGAACACCAGACTGGTGCTGAAAATAATTTTATAATCATTGAGCTTTGTTAAATGATTACTGTGCAGATGAGGCCATTTACCCCATTATGTCTGTCTTGGTTCTCTAAACGAGCATTTCACTCAGTAATATTCTCCAACTTTCTCCATATAACTGCATATTGTTAGTTTAGAAATAACCATCTAATTCCTTGATTGAACCAATCTCCATCACACTTTCACGCAATAAATTCCAAATCCTAACCACTCGTTGTGTGAAAATGTTTTTCCTCCCATTGCTTTTCTCGCTGTTTTACTAATTCCTTTCATTCTGTGTCTGTTTGCTCTCGATCCTTTCACGATTGGGACCATTTTCTTCCTATTCACTCTATTCAGAACTCTCATGCTTTTGATGCAGAAGCTAGAAGCCATTGGCTGCTCTCCGCTCACTGTCGTCTTCCATTATGCTGGAAAGTGAAAGTACACAGTGGGAAGGAAAATGGCTGTGACCACACTTGGAGTGGGTGGGGCAAATGACCTGTGAGGGAGGGGACTGCAAGACTCACCACTGTGGAGACTTCATAAGGAAACAATGTTACGCACAGACCCACACACTGTACAGACACTGACTCTATGAGACTTCCTTTGAGGCCTTGTCCATTTAAACCTCACAGGTTGAGGAGGTGACCTAATGGAGCATGCTGATTTCTGCACAGAGGCTGTGAACAACCTGCTAGTACCTGCAAGACAAAAACGAGAGAAGGCGCAGTGGCCAGAGGTTAGAATTGGTGTGCAATGAATGACCCTGACAGTGAGGTTAACGTGAGAGCTGCAATGGAATGAAGGGTGGCACTCACTCAGTCGGTGGAATATGGATGTCCCAGCATTCTCTTTGAAACGGTGACGGTGTTCTCCTGCAAGGGCCAAGATTCTGTACGCGAGAGTCTGATGTCCGGCACTCCTCCGCCAGTCTGTGCTGTTTCTGCCCTGTCACGGGCTGCTGTTACCTAGAATGAAAGAATGGGAGGGATTGAGTCAGTCAGAGTGAGTGGAGCAGCTGTGGTTCTGGTGGTGGAGAGGTGGTGAGGTGGACTGAGTGAGCAATAGGTCCAAGTCAGTGTGGTTTGCAGGACAGCATAGGGGTGCTGTTCCCATGTAGCTGCCACCCTTGTTGGTCTGGGTGGCAGAGGTCACTAGACTGAAAGGTCTGGGTGCTGTTAACAAAGGCTTGACCAGTTGCTCCAGTACATCTTGTAGATGGGTACAAACTGATGCCAAGGCATATGGTGGAGGGAGTGAACGATGAAGATGGTAGATGAGGCCATAATCAAGCAGGCTACATCGGCTTGGAAGGATTTTGAGCTTCTTGAGTGTTGGTTCAACTTGGGAGGAGGTTCTGCCTTGGAGAGATGCTGGTCTTCTGATGGGTGGCAGCTCTAAATCCCAAGAGCATCATCAGGAGTGGTGGCCAATGCAGCCCCACACAACAGAGCAGATGGAGATCTAGTAGGTTTGGAGTCTCTGAAGGCTAGCGGTGTGAGTGTGGGGAGAGTTGGTGACTAGGTTGAAAAGCCGAGGATTGGAAGCAGCACAGAAGGGGGATAGACCTCAAGTGGAGAGGCTGTTAGGAAAAGAGAGGCTACATGGGAGGCACCCCTTACTGATGCCCAAGTAGAGTAACTGGCTGGAACATTCCGCTCCATCCCTCGCTTCATCCCACTCGACAAATTCTTGTAACCAGTGGGCAGCTGCCCTCAAGTGCTCAGTTCCTGATGGTCTCAGTCACGTTAGGGCAGGTATGCAGCTTGGCCTAGCCTGCAGTTCAGTGTGGAGTATCGTTGCCTATGGGGCAGCCTGATGGAATCAAGTACGCACCGTTGTGCCTTTCCCAGGATTGAAATCTCTATGGGGAGGTGGGGATCGCAGTTTTGGGGTGGGAAGGTGCAAGTGCACTGAAAGCTATCAGCCAATCAAAGTCATAAAGCCATAGGGATGTACAGCATGGAAACAGATCCTTTGGTCCAACTCATCCATGCTGATGGGATATCATAAATTAATCTAGTCTCATTTGCCAGCATTTGGCCCATATCCCTCCAAACCCTTCTTATTCATATACCCATCCAGATGCCTTTTAAATGTTGTAATTGTACCAGCCTCCACCACTTCCTCTGGCAGTTCACTCCATACACTCACCACTCTCTGCATTAAAAAGTTGCCCCTTAGATCCCTTTTAAACCTTTCCCCTCTCACCTTAAACCAATGCTGTCTAGTTTTGGACTCCCCTACCATAGGGAAAAGACCTTGACTATTCAACCTATCAATGCCCGTCATGATTTTACAAACCACTATAAGGTCGCCCCTTAGCCTCTGATGCTCTAGGGAAAATAGCCCCAGCCTATTCAGTCTCTCCTTATTGCAATGCTTTGTAAAGTTAAACAACATCTTTCTGATAGACAGAAGACCAGAATTCAACACAGTACTCCAAAACTGGCCTAACCAATGTCCTGTACAGCTGCAGCATGACGTCCCAACTCCTATACTCAATGCACTGACCAATAAAAGCAAGTGTACATAATGACAGCATCCACTCCTCTGCATTCATCAATCCTCTTCATCACTTCTTCAAAAAAACTCAATTAAGTTAGTGAGACACGATTTCCCATGCATAAAGCTATGTTGACTAACCCTAATCAATCCTTGCCTTTCCAAATGCATGGAAATTCTGTTCCTCGGAATCCCTTACAACAAATCACTGATATCAGACTCACCGATCTATAGTTAACTGGCTTTTCTCACCAGCTTTCTTAAATAATGGCACCACGTTAGCCAACCTCCTGTGTTCCGGCACCTCACTGTGGGTATCAACAATATAAATATCTCAGCAAGGGGCCCAGCAATCCCTTCCGTAGCTTCCCAAAAAGTTCTAGGGTACACCTGATTCGGTCCCAGGGATTTATCCACCTTTATGCATTTTAAGACGTCCAGTACATCCTCCTTTACAATATGCTTAGTAGCTATTAATTAGCAGCTCTTATAATTAACAGCTACCCATTGCTTGCCGTGCCATTAATTGCAGTGATAACTGCTGATCATTGTAGGAGCCCCATACCAGGATTGAGTGAATTTGGAATGGGAATTGTAGATGAGGGGGCAGGAGGGGACACGCAGGGGTTTTTGAGAGAAGGGGCGGGGTTTCAGTGACCAACTCAGCAACGGACGTTCAACCTTTTGATCCGGCGGAGCTTAGCTGAGACAGAGTGACCACCCAC
Source organism: Rhincodon typus (assembly GCF_021869965.1). Lineage (NCBI taxonomy): Eukaryota > Metazoa > Chordata > Chondrichthyes > Orectolobiformes > Rhincodontidae > Rhincodon > Rhincodon typus. The sequence goes on from NC_063334.1 coordinate 107,002,007, forward strand.
TCAGGAAGCTGCTTGCAACCTCAACCCTGGGCCACCATGAAATTGCAGCAGCCTCACAGTTAATGGGCATCCAATGTTTTGATCTAATTGCTCTCTGAAACTGTTTTATTTATTTCCCCTGTTGTTGATAGTGCATTGTCTGTTTTTTTTGTTTTTGTACAGAATCCAGAGATGAAGGTTGAATTGTTTTTGGAATTTTTTTTAAAGTTTTGAGTGGGGTTTTTTTGAGTGCCCTAAAATTCAAGTGCCACCAACAACTTACTCCTGATTTTCACTTCACTTTCTGAAGATAATTAAGACACCTCAACAAAATACTTCAGTCCAGGTAGATTAAAAGGAAGATGTGTGGACTGAGTGCGGACTGATCTTTAAATGCCGTGCTGTATTCACTTCTGTATAATCTACTCTTAAATTCCAGTCAAATCAAATCACTTGAGCTCAGCCAGAATTTCCTCAGGATTCTCATCCATTTTCCACCGCTTATGCTTTCCTGGTTGTTTTTCTCACTGTTGTTTGATAATTAGGAATTGTTTGCTTTATTTCCTTTTACAGGCATGTAATCAGGGATTCCCTAACTACAGTGTCATGCATTGTCCAGTGCACTGTGATATCACACAGAACAGGATCACCAGCCTGTGCTGACTAAACTGATGGAAGGGCAAATGGAATCAATACATTTGCTTCAGAATAAGGAGCAGGAAAAGAAGAACCAGGAATCTGATTTATTGTACAGTCACCATTGAGTGAATGTGTCTGCTTGTGTGTGACAGTTTTGAGATCACCTGCTATTCCATTGATTCAGTGGTTTTTTTGACTGTTCCTGGGCGCACTTAAAGAATGGGTATTTAATTGGAGTTGCTAGTGCCTGTGGAACTGAACCTCAACAGTTCAGCAACTCAGTATGAGCACTTAGGATGGGAAAAATTGGAGATACAAAACTTTGAAAATTTAATTTCAAATTGTTGTAATCGAGGTAATCAGTAATAGATAAAGACTGGGGTCAATGGAGATAAATACAGATTCACTATGATTGAAACAGAACAATGGCTTGAAGCACTGAGTTTTCTTCTCTTCCAATGCTCTTTGCGGATGCAAATTATTTCGTCAAAGGGTGTAAGTGAAAACAAATTAAGGTTTGTTTTCATGAATGTGGTGGATCATTAAACAACTGAGTGGAGGAGGAGGCTCCACAAATATCCCAATCCCCAATGATGGAAGAGCCCAGTACATCAGTGCAAAAGATAAGGCTGAAGCTTTCGCAGCAACCTTCAGCCAGAAGTGCGGAGTGCATGATCCATCTCGGCCTCCTCCAGTGGTCCCCAGCATTACAGATACTAGTCTTCAGCCAATTCGATTCAATCCACGTGATATCAAGAAACAGTTGGAGACACTGGATACTGCAAAGGTTACGAGCCCTAACAACATTCTGGCAATATTACTGAAGACTTGTGCTCCAGAACTTGCTGCTCCCGTAGCCAAGCTGTTCCAGTACAGTTACAACACTGGTATCTACCCGACAATGTGGAAAATTGCCCAAATATGTCCTGTACACACAAAGCAGGACAAATCCAACCCGGCCAGTTACCGCCCCATCAGTCTACTCTCGATCATCAGTAAAGTGACGGAAGGTGTCATCAACAGTGCTATCAAGCAGCACCAGCTTAGTGACACCCAGTTTGGGTTCCACTAGGGCCAGTCAGCTCCTGATCTCATTACAGCCTTGGTTCAAACATGGACAAATAGCTGAATTCCAGAGGTGAGGTGAGGATGACAGCCCTTGATAGCAAGGCTGCATTCAACCAAGTGTGGCATCAAGGAGCCCTAGCAAAACTGGAATCAATGGGTATCAGGGGGCAAGCTCTCCAGTAGTTGGAGTCATACCTGACACATAGGAAGATAGTCATGGTTGTTGGTGGTCAATCATCTCAGCTCCAGGACATCTCTGCAGGAGTTCCTCAGGGTGGTGTCCTAGGCCCAACCATCTTCAGCTGCCTCATCAATGACCTTAACTCCATCATAAGGTCAGATGTTCGCCAATGATTGCACAATGTTCAGCACCATTCGTAACTCCTCAGATACTGAAGCAGTCCATGTTCACATGCAACAAGATCTGGATAATACCCAGGCTTGGGCTGGAAAGTGGCAAGTGACATTCATGCCACACAAATTCCAGGCTATGACCATCAGCAATAAGAGACAATCTAACCACCATCCCTTGACATTCCATGGTGTTACCATCACTGAATCACCTACTATCAACATCCTGGGGGTTACCATTGACCAGAAACTCAACTGGACTCACCATATTAACACTTTGGCTACAAGAGCAGGCCAGAAGCTGGGAATACTGCAGCGAGTGACTCACCTCCTGACTCCTCAAAGCCTGTCCACCATCTACAAGGCACAAGTCAGGAGTGTGATAGAATACTCCCCACTTGCCTGGATGAGTGCAGCTCCAACAACACTCAAGAAGCTTGACACCATCTAGGACAAAGCAGCCCGCTTGATTGGCACTACATCCACAAGCATCCACACCCTCCACCACCGATGCTCGGTAGCAGCAGTGTGTACTATGTACAAGATGCGCTGCAGAAATGCACCGAAGATCTTCAGACAGCACCTTCCAAACCCACGACCACTTCTATCTAGAAGGACAAGGGCATCAGACATATGGGAACACTACCACCTCCAAATTCCCCTCCAAGTCTCTCACCATCCTGACTTGGAAATATATCACCATTCCTTCACTGTCGCTGGGTCAAAATCCTGGAATTCCCTCACTAATAGCATTGTGGGTCAACCCACAGCCAGACGACTGCAGCAGTTCAAGAAGGCAGCTTACCACCACCTTCTCAAGGCAACTAGGGATGGGCAAGAAAATGCTGGCCAGCCAGTGACGCTTGCATCCCACGAATGAATAGAAAAAAAAATTTCCAAGACTTACCAGTAAGATCTCCCATCAATCATGGTTCTGGATTTTAAGCTTCCTCCATTGGCAAGTTTGAAGGGAGAAAGGCTCCAGGTCTAGCATTTGGTCCTCCCATTAAACTAAGCAACAAGATGCAGAAACACTCTTCCTTGTTCTCAAATCCCTCCACGACTTCACCCCTTCCTTTCTCCAGTCCTACAAGACCACGAGATAGCCATGCCTTCACTTCTGGTCTTTTTGTGTCCTTCATTTTAATTGCCGTATCAATGCTGCTGAATTTGTAAGTTCTGGAATGGCCTCCCTAAACATCTGGTGTTCTGTAACCTACGTTCTAGCTGCAAAAAAGACTCTGAGCTTCCACTTGCCTGTCACTTCAACACACCACCCTGTTCCCTGTGTCTCAGGCTTGCTGCAGTGCTATTGTGAAGCTCAGCACAAGCTGGAAGAACAGCACCTTATTTTCTGCTTGGGGACCCTGCAGCCTTCTGGACTCAATATCAAGTTCAACAGCTTTAGTGCTTGAGCTCTCCCATGTCCTTACACCAACCTCCGTACACCAGACATTGTTATCACATTGTCTGCTATTACACACTAATCACTATCTGTCACCATTAATAGCGGTCACCCTCCTAGCCAGATCGTTATCCACTCCTTTGTTTGTTCAACTGTTCTTCTGTCTCTGATTTCTTTCCACAGATGCTGCCAGACCTGCTGAGCTTTTCCAGCAATTTCTGTTTTTGTGTCCAGTTCGCTAATCCCATTACTGTGCAAATGTATGTTGTTGTTATTGGCATGGATCTGTTGGGCCCATTGGCCTGTTTCTGAGCTACAAATAGAATGTAATAAGAAAAACACTGGGATAGAGAATTGAGCTGGAAGGGCTGCAGCGTTTGAGTCCCAGTGTCTTTCAGTTCTGATGAAACATTTAACTCTTTTTTGTTCTGTCTTCCTAGGTGCTATCAGACCTGCTGAGTGTTTTCAGCATTTCCTTTTATTTCAACATTCCTTTTTATGTTTCAGCTAATGACTACAGACTCTGAATTTTTCTTTCATTAATTCATGAGGTGTGAGTGAGACTGGCTAGGCCAGCATTTATTGTCCATCCCTAACTGCCTGTGAGGTGATGGTGGTGAGCTGTCTGTTGAGCTGCTACAGTCCTTCAGGTTTAAGTAGACCAACAGCATTGTTAGGAATGGAATTCCAAGATTTTAACATAACAACAGTGAAGGAATGGTAATGTAGTTCCAAATCAGGATGGTGCATGTACTAGGAGGGAACTACCTATGTAGGAAGGTTTGCAATGCGGTCAGACTTTAATATTATGGGTGTCTCTATATCCAATGCCATGTACTTGATGTACATCAGCTGCTTAATCCTGAGCTAAGAGGATGTTTTGGCAAATGGATCTCACCAACATGACGAGGATTCTGATTGAAAGGTTGATATAGGCCTGGAACCATTTCCCCATTTAGCTACAAATCCAATGCACAACTTGTGATCCTTAATTATTAACGTTTCCTACTTTTGTGTTCAAATCCCTGCATTGCCCTCTCCTTCCCTGATCACTTCCAGACCCACAACACTCTGAGATATCTGCTGTCCTCACATTCTGACTTCTTGCACTTCCCTGATTTTCATCACTCCATTGTGGGTAACCATGCTTTCAGCTCAGTTAAATCCTGAGCGTTCCCTTACAAAGACTTATTGCCTCTCAACTCTGTTTCCTCCTTTTAATACAGGAACGACTGGGATTTCAGATGGTCATTGGGCCCATATGGAAGTCCCAAGACTATTGATATCTGCAAGTGTGCTCATCCAACCTTCCAAGAAGTGTACTTGTAATTGGCTGAATCTGAGCTTGTGGGTAGCTTCCCGAGTTTGTTTGTCAATCAGAGAACCCACAGCAATGTCAGGCTGGTACCCCCTACCCCCCAGGAGAAGTAGGCTTTTCTGAGGTGAGTGCAAGGGTGCTTCAGCATAGAGGTGTTCTCGGTTACATGCACGGAATTAATTAAATATCGAGGCACAAGGCTGGTGGAGGCATCAGGGCAGAATGCTGCCCCACCTCCATTCCTTTGGATTAATGACACAGAGCTGGAGCCTTTCATCACCTACAACTCAGTCATTGAGCTTAGAGTCTCTAGTTTTGATGTCTGTTCTGATGTTGGAAAATAACAGTGTTAGCCCTTAAAGTGCCACCTAAGTTGGAATGTGACTTCCCATCTCTGTGAAATAGGAGGGATCTTCATTTGGCTCCTCCTATTTTCCTAGTCCTGCCAGTCTCTAGAATCATCTCCACAGGGCTGGGTCAGCATTGAACCCAGTATTTCAGATCAATGTCCTTCCACCATATGCATTTTGACAGTCGCTTTTAAGCTGTATGTTGAAAAATAGTAATGCTGTAGGAGAGGACATGCAGTGCTTGAAGACACTGATTTTTCATCTATAACCTGGTTAAGAGTGACTATGGAGGTGAATGAGAAATCGCATGTATCTTTGGCCTGAGGCTCAAATTGACAGAAATGGGACTGTGGTGATCATATTACATACAATTACTTGGCCACTATTCAGACTATTTTGTGAGGAACTGGGAAGAAACCTTTTCTCTCCCTTTTTTATTTCAATTCAGTTCAATTGAAACACCCTTACTGTCATCCTGCTGGCGATTCCCTAGTTTTGCACATGGATCAATACAGGACCAAACCAGGATTCTATTGATTTGTTTAGGTCTATTCTGTACTGGTAACTGAACTAGCCAAGTTATTAGTAAAGCTTAACTTCTTGATGTTGAACTTATATCCCTGCTGTTTATAACTTGAATTTCAGTTACTGCATTCAATAAAGTGCTTCATAACTAAAATGCTTAAACATGTCATGAGTATTACTATAGGAATACATCCTAGTTAAAATGTAGCATCATACAGGAATTTAGTGCATGCATTGACACAGCTCTTGTTCTAATTTGGGGTTTTCTGTAGTCATTCATAACTTAGATATATAATTAGTAAGCATGCAATAGCAAACACAATTGAAGTAGATGTTAAGTTCTGCAGGAAATTAGCCAAAGGTCAAAATGAAATGTTATAACATGTCTTGAGGTTGATTAGTATAGCAGCCACAGTCTCTGAAAGCCAAATGCACAAAGGACGGCATCATATATTGAGTAGGAAATGTTTAGGGATTGTGTCTACCCTATTTTACAAAATAACGCCCTGTCAAGTTCACTTGCAGTAAAACTTTGCAAGTTTCAGTAACTGTTAGTAATTATTGGCACTTCTACAGCAGCCCAAGATATTACATGTGCACAAAGCTATGAGACAGGAACTGTGCAGGTTGGTTAGTTCATTGCAGTGGCATGGTGTTGCACCAATCTATGCAAGGTTAAACAAGTTCTCCTTCATCATTCTTCTGTGTAGGTCTTGTTCATAGCTGAACAACTTATTTTCCTGTGCCTTTTATCCTAAGTACAGGAACCAAATTGCCAAAATGCTGCACAATAATATCAAAAATGTATTGAGATTCATAATGAGCCTTATCTCCAATAACTTTTTTGTGATTAACAGGAGGTGCTTGCTTGATGCTTTCTTGTGACACACCTGAATGCCTCCCTTCAGGCTGAAGTGTTAATGAGTGAGTAGAGCAAAACCTGCAATATCACTTTAGACATGTATTGTTACTGCTTCAGTAGTCACTGAGTCAACATCTGAGCTGTGACAGAGACAGTTCATGAACTGTTACTTTCACTATCCCAAGGGCAAATATAGGTGGACAACAAATGTTACCCTTGCAAGTGATGTAGATATCCCCAGAATGGAGTTGATGAGATATTTGTCTGCTGGTAACAGTTATGTTGAAGCTCTTATCTTTTTGCTAGTTTTGGATTTTTATTAGTGCTTGGCTCATTGGTGGCATATTGGCTTCTGAGTCAGTAGTTATGGATATAAGTCCCCTTCTTTAGTATATAATCTAGGCTGACAATGTACCAAGGAAGTCTACCATCGTTGGAGTATGCCATCTTTCAGGAGTGAGGTAAACTAAGGCCCCATCTGCCTTTTGAAATGGATTTAAGTGTTTTGAGAAGACTGTTCATAGAGGCTTAGTGGTCACATGATGTTCTAACTATCATTGTGCCTCAACCCGCACCATTACAGATGATTGTTGCTTATGTGACTTTACACATTGTTAGCTATTTTCAGATCTCATTATGGCAGGGACAATTTGAAGGCACTTTATTTCCTGTAAAGCAATTTCACTCATGTTCTAAGTGTAAATAATAAGTGAGAGTTCCCTCTTCTTTGTAAGAGCTGAAGACGCTTAAGAGCATCAAGAAACTGGAATTTATGTTTTTAATGATGTCTGATATGTGTGAAATTACATTAATATCAGTAGGCAATTAATGATGTTTTGAGTTGAATGAAGGGAAGGAAAAATGCCCTGACTGGTTGTTCCTGACCGATATGAAATATAATGAGAAATTGAGGCCAATTTGTGTCTGCATTTCACTACATTTAATAATGAGCAACCTTGCCACCTTGTGTCAGTGTTCAGATACTGCATACACACTTCAATATATATTTTTTCTGAAGAAGGGTCCCAACCCGAAACATCGACTTTCCTGCTCCTCTGATGCTGCCTGGCCTGCTGTGTTCCTCCAGCTCCACACCTTGTTATCTCAATATATGAGCAGTCAGATTTGGACCAGAAATAGACCACTCAGCCACTTGAGCTTGGTGCCCATTCAATAATGTTATGGGTTGATATGATCACTCCACGTTCCTATTCATAGAATTCATAGAATCCCTACAGTGTGGAAACAGGCCATTCAGCCCAACAAGTCCACACTGCCCCTCTGAAGAGCATCCCACCCAGACCCATTCCCCTACCCCTGCATTTCCCACGTCCAACCCATCTAAACTAAACATCCCTGGGCACTATGGGCAATTTAGCATGGCCAATCCACTTATCCTGCATGTCTTTGGACTGCGGGAGGAAACTGGAGCAAACCCATGCAGACATGCAAACTCCACACAGACAGTCGCCCAAGGCTGGAATCAAACCCGGGTCCCTGGCACATTGACCTCTATTGCTTTTTGAGGAAGACCCTCTGCAAAAAAAGATTTCTCCTTTATTTCTGTCTTAAAAACACTCATTTTTAAGCAGTGACTCTGATTTCTCAGTTCTCCCACAAGTGGAAACAACATATCCACATCCACACTGTCAAGCCCCTTTAGGATCTTAAATGTTTCAATCAAACTCACCCCCTCTTACACTTCTAAACTCTAGCATGTACAAACCTAGCCTGCGCAACCTTTTCTTTTAAGACAACCTGCCTATTTCAGGCATTGGTCTAGTCAACCTTCTCTGAACTGCTTCCAATGCAATTATATTCTTTCCTTAATAGGGAGATCAATACAGTACAATACTCCGGCTGTAATCTCACCTATGTCCCCATATAACTGAAGTATGTGTTGTATGCATTCAATTTCCCTTGCAATAATCATTGCAAAATTCTATTAACATTTTTAATTACTTACTGCACCTGCATACTAACTTTTGATTCACGCACATGGACACCCAGATCCCCTTGCATCTTAGAGCCCCACAACCTTCCAATATTTAGAGGAATTGCATTTATATATTCTTACTGCCAAGGTGACCATCACAGTTTCTCATACGATACATCGTTTACCAAATCTTTGCCCATGCACAACCTAGCTATATCTCTTTTATAACACAGTGTGGAGCTGGAGGAACACAGCAGGCCAGGCAGCATCAGAGGAGCAGGAAAGCTGATGTTTTGGGTTGGGACCCTTCTTCAGAAATTTCTGACCCAAAATGT
>NC_063334.1:107011274-107021325 GCF_021869965.1 Rhincodon typus
CTCCAGCATCTGCAGTTCCTACTACATCAGAATGGGTCTTCTTTTTTAAATGGTGCCTTGGTATTTTGAATATTCACTTGTCCTGCAAGGGATAGCCTTGATTTAACAGCTGACCTTGGACAACAGCACCTTCAATAAAGCATTGCGCCCTAGTACCAGACTCTAGATTATGTGCTTTAATAATGGAGGGAGACGAGGAAACAATAACCTTGTGACTTAGGGACAAAAATAACACCAACTGAGGCAGAGTGATATGCATCACAGTAAGCAATTTTTTACTCTGAAAAGATTTGTGGCAGGTTATTGCAAATATTATATTTTCACATAACATAAGCTTTCCTCACTGCCATTACCTTCTTAAGAGACAAAGTTTGTACAAATTTAAATTGTCTGAATTATGACATAGTTGTAATTTCTGATCATTCAACATTTCTAAATTCAGGCTTACTTGGAATTAATGGGCTACATTTTCTTGTTTGGCAGAAGTCTCACTGGTTTGACAAGTCAAATTATGTACCTAATTATGTCATGGCATCCTGCTCCTGATAGAACTTCCTGGCTCAGTACCAGAGTAGTTGAAATTTTCATCATTTGTTTTACCCCAATTCCAGGTCTTGCACCAGTCAAGTTTGTATAGAGGGTTCCCAGAAGTTCTCTTCACTCTGCACTTGGAAACTAACACAATTATTGCACTGCTATAGTAGGTTCCTTGCAGCAGCGGTTCCACAAGATGAACATAAAGGTACCAAAATAAATTCCAAACCTTCAATTCAAGGGATGAAGAGCAATGCAGCTGATCTCGTTATTTATTAAACCAACTGAATTCAACTTCCGGAGTACCCTTACTTGCCTCTGTCATTCTAGCCTACCATTTCATGGCCAGTGCAGAGGTGGATACTGATTGAAGTCTAGATCTTCATACAACATCGCCTGTCATTTACACACTGTGAGACAAGTAGTACATGGTTGTCTATCATTGAACAAATAAGGGCTCAAGGAAAATGTCAGTGGCTAATTTTAATGGAACAGATTCAGCCAAAAGCCTCCGTGATCCTTCATGTTGATTCGCCTCACTACCACCTAAGTGAATACTAGAGAAAGAAGCTTTTCCAAAGCATTGGAAGCCATGTATTGATTGAAGTAGTCAAGCTACATCTATTGGTAGATGTCAACAGCAGTCATGAACTTAAGTCTAGAGCCCTCAAATTGAAAATGAAATTGGGAGTACATACCTGAATCATGGCCATTGGTAATGTAAGATTATATAATTTTATTCTAAATCAACAACAATTGCAGTGTATACTGAGTCCATCAACTTGATTGGATTTCTTTCTATGGCTCAAAATACATGATGTTGCGATTCATTATTGTGTTTCAGGTTGGCATGTGAAAAATACAGCCTCATTGTAGCCACTACAGTAGAATCATTATTATTGATCTTCTGAGAGCATTAGCTATTGGACCACGCATAAAGATAGTTTTATATTTACTGATTCTGTTTTTCATATTCATTTCTTCCCTACTCTTCGAAAAAAAAACACTTGGATTTCTACAGTGCTTCATGAAGTAAGTGTGTCCCAAACTGCCTTATGGACAATTAAATGTGGTTTCGAAATGTAGTCACTATTGTAACGTGAGATAAATTTGTCAGATTTGTTTTATCCAGAGGCTTTTTTAAGAGTAAGTCTTCCTGAAAGCAGTCAGTCTTCCTTAGTTCCTGGAGCAACAACATATTTTAGTAATGAAGTAATGGCATAGTGTCATCAGGTCTCTATGTCTCATATTTACACTGGCCAAAATGTCATGGGCATTATGAGCTCACACAAAACAAATCAGCAGCATTATGTTCCATAGCTTGCAATGGGGTAAGAAAATCTGTTTATGTGATTAATAGATCTCTCGGTCACAATAACAGCAGCTTGGGATGGGAAGCTGACTGCATTTCTGTCCTATCATTTAATATGATGCACAAGAGGCCCTCCTGTAAACACTGGGACACTGCTTTAACCTATTTTGATGCTGCCACTGTGTGTACAGAACCCACTCTATCAGAGTCAGCAGCTGAAAATCAATACAGACACCATAGTCACACATGGTATTGAATTACTAGCACAACGCAGGCACTTGTTTTCACTTAAAATTCACAGGAGATTTTGGATTAGGCATTTACCCATTCAAATGATAATCTCCAGGATGCACAAATGATTTTAAATCTGGTATCAGGAGATGGGAGTTTTAGCTCCAAACTACAAACAAGTAAATAGGCTCAAAAATGTACTGAAGATTTGGTATAAATCTGGATTAACAGCTGTATTTTAAAAGAGTCCACTGATTGTTCCACTTGTGCACAAGGTTTCACGATATTACATGCATTCACATACAATATTACAGCAGAGAAACAATCTGTTTGCCTATGGTCTTTGATGCAGTTTATGCTCCACATGAGGGTCTTAGAGTCATAGAGTCATACAGCACGGAAACAGACACTTCAGTCCAATTTGTCTGCACTGGCCAGACATCCCGATCTCTTCTGACCTTATTTCATATCATTCAATCAACAAATCCTTTTACTCCTTTCTCCTTCATGTACTTACTTAGTTTTGTTTAAATAATCTATTCTATTTGCCTCAATTGCTTCCTTGGGAGTGAGTTCCAATGTTGGTCTGTCAATGGTCACCACTGCTGGACCTCAGGTCCGCTGGGAGTGGCTTGCTTTCTGTGGCCACTTAATTGGCTACTACTGGGAAGTTGCAAACCTGGGTCCTGGCAATTAGAAGCAGGCCTTTGGTCCTCTGGGACTAGAGCAACTTTACCTTTAAATAAGTTTAACTTAGCTTTTCAGATTTTGAATCATATGCCTTTAGAAATAAAGCCAGATGGGCATGAACAAAGATTAGCCATTGTCTAATTATTCAGTTTCATTCTTATGTTGCAACAGTGACTACGCCTTAAAAGGACTTTGTTGGCTGTAAAGTGTTTTAAGATGTTCTGAGGCACTCATGAAATCTATGTTTATCTATCTAGCGTTTGTGTTTAACCAGCTAAATAAATAACTCGACATTCAACATTCTCGGGGGTTAACCATTGAACAGACACTGAACTTGATTAGCCATACAAGTACAATGGCTACAAGAGCAAGTCAAAGGCTAGGAATCCTGCACTGAGCAACTCACCTCCTAACTTCCCAATGCTGTCCACCACCCACAAGGCAAAAATTAGGATGTGATAGAATACTCTCCATGGGGGCCTGAATGATCCAGGACCAGCAGCCCTCTTGATTTGTACCACATCCACAAAACATCCACTCCCTTCACCACCAACGTTCAGTGGCATCAGTGCGTACCATCTATAAAATACACTGCAGAAACTCAGCAACAGTCCTTGGACTGAAACTTCCAAACCCACAACCACAACCATCTGGAAGGACAATGGCATCAAATACAAGGGAACGCCACCACCTGCACGTTACTCTCCAAGTCACTCACCATCTAGACTTGGAAATATACTGTTATCCCTTCAGTGTCTGTGGATCAAAATCCTGGCACACCGTTTCTAATGGCATTGTGGACTACAACTGTTCAAGAAGGCAGCTCACCAACACCTTCTGAAGGGCAACTAGTGGTGGGCGATGAATACTAGCCCAGCCAGGAACACCCAAATCCCACAAATAATTTTTTTTTTCAAAACTTGCTTCATAAATTCTGCCTAATTTTTAGAAAACCAGCCTTTTATTTTCAGGCCTCTTTTGTACTAGCATAACCTTATCTAAGTGGCTATAGAAGAAAATAGGAAACAGAAGCTTCCAAACATTTGTAAAATGCCCAAAATGCATTAAAACCCTTCCAGTTAAGTCCACAGCTCCTGTTTCATTGATTTGCCCTACACAGAACACAGAATAGGTATAAATGCCTAATATGCCTTAAAAATTAAACTGCAAAGTGTCCATTGTGGTGGAGGTAAAATATAAAATAATCTTTTAAAGGAAAAGTGGATAAATATTTGCAAAAGGAAAACTTAAAAGGGTATAAGGAAAGAAAAACTAAAAAGTAATTAAATGGGTAGCTACCTCAGAACCAGTACTGATAGGCTGAATGCCTCCTTCCGTGCTGGTAAATTCCATGACTAATTAAATTGGCAATGTTAAGAAAAAGTGGATAGCTGATTTCAAAGTGAGAGGGGTTGTCTACATATTATGTAAAGAATTACATATAAGCACAGCAAGAGAATGGGTGGGGAAATATTCACCCGTAATAATAAAGCTTCTAAACTGACAATTCCAAAATACTCTGAATCACATTTTGCTAATTTAGTGTACAGAGGTACTGCTGAATCGAGGATTGCACAATGTGACTGATTGTGCAGATGGACTGTTGCCCTTGGAAACAAGAATTATTTTTCTTAATCCTTCAGCCTTAAGCAGAAGAATGCTAAAACACTTAGTTTTGGTAACTTCACTGTGCAGGCTCCTCGCAACATGTCCAGACAATAATGCCACAATTTACTTTACAATATACTATGAAAGCAAATTTCAGACCTATTATTTTCTGTTCTGAACAAGTGGTCAGCGAATGGTTACAGCTTTTGCATTTCCCTTTTCCCCTTAGCATTGAGCCATTGTAAATGGGATCGTTACCAGACTGACATTTAATCAATAGATAAAAATTATTTTGAAAGCCTATTATTTCTTTATTAGCACATGGCTTAGCAATTCTCATAAAAGCAATTCTAAGTTAAGCCTCAATAGATAACATATTAGGCAAGGCATAATCACTTTTCTGCAGCTAGCCTGATTTGCATTTAAAATTTGCAGGGAAAAGACATTTCAATTTTCAGACAAAAATTTCACTGCACCCAGAGGGATAACGGGCCTGTTGTATATGTACTATTAACTACAGATCTTCTTTCTATCATCCATACTGAGCTTGGTGGCTCTATCTTAGACATACTTTATGAAAAATCATAGCCTGCTGGTACATAAAAAGTGTTAAAAACGTATTTTAATACCAAGACGATTCTTCACATAAAGAATGACCAATGTGTGAAACAGACTCCTGAACAAAGTGAATTTTGAAAATCCTAGAAAGACAAAAGAAGCAACACGATGATGCAATGATTGGGGGGTTCTTTGTTATTTTTTCCAATAAACTTTCCCCTTCACATTTATCTTGTGATATCATAATATATGTTAATTTACTGAGCATTTATTATTCTTTTCTATGATACCTATGAACCAAATTTAGCTCTGTGGCTGTGGATAAGTGTAGGTTGAAAGGATTCAGGATAAGTTTCAAATGCTTCAAAATTGGAGCATTGAACAGTTGATGGTAACAGGGTTTGAGTCAGATTGAAACTCTGCTTTCAGTCTATTCAACTGCATAAGGCATTATCCTTTCAAAAATGTTAATTGAGTTCTGGATCATACCATCCGAAAATAGAAAAGCTTGACAAAAATGACCATGGTGCATCTGGTTCACCACCCTGGCTGTTCCATGATACAGCAATAATGGAGTTGTTGGCTAATCATAGCAGTCAATCTCTATCATTAGTGTCCAACAGACTCAGGAGTGATAGAAGGAAAATCCTAATCATGGAAACATTCGGAACCATGAGCAGGACTTTCCCAACAGTTAGCATTTTGTCGAGTGAGATTCATTGCATTTCATCTGCCAAGGTTCTGAACAACTTATCACACACAATCTTCCACACTTCAGGCATTAATTATGCAACCAGAGTCTTAAGCACCCGTCTTGTAGAATTGTTCACCACTGCTGGGATCATCTGGTGTGCACATGAATATCGTCAGTGTCATACTTAAAGCCCAGCTGCATCCAGTTCAGATGTTGCAAATCAGGAAACTAGCTCTCACAATATGGTGCTGACCATTATGACACAAAGGAAAGGAAAATTTGCACCCTATTTCACTAAGGTGAACCTGGGCTGCTGGTGGACAATGTGCTGGAGAGGAGAATTGTTCTTTCCCCTGTGGGCCACCACAGGAGGCCACACCACCAGACCAAGCCAGCCTGGACTTAGGTAGCAGAACTGGTCACTGCTGCATCTCAAGTTAACAGCACTGCAAAAAGGTCAATGATCTGCTGTATTTCACAAGGATAGATGCCACCATCTACTATCTATTATCTCATACTCACAGGGTCACAATTCACTCTAATTCTGCCACTGCACACACATCTCTGAAAGGCTCAAGGACTCCAACTCTCATTTTTACATGGCTCTCACCAACCTCATATTCCTCAGTTACTAACCCTTCCTGCCTTCTGTGCCTCCTCCACACTGACTGGGACCTTCCCTACTCCTTTATTACAACTAACTGCTGTTCCATTCATTTCCATCATATTCAATGTCTTTCTTTTATCTCAATGCAGAAAGATTTGGCCCACTGTCTGTGCTGATGTCTCCGCAGCAACCCAGCTGACCTACCTGTGATCCCTGGACTGGTTGCACTTGCCCTGCAAGACTGACTGTGTCCCAGCCCCTGGACTGCAAGGACACAGATCTTTGAAATTTGGTATGACTAAGCTCCTGACTCACCATGGTCAAGCCTCAGGACTTGAATTTGACAAGTCCCTTGATTGAGCATTGGTTACCCTGACTGATTGTAGTCCTCCTTCACCCCACTGAGGACTGGTCCCTCTGACTTGTACAGAATGCTCGAAGGCCATGCCGTGTGTTTGCTGGCAGATGCTGCAAGTGTGACACTGATGTGGCCCAGTGCCACATAACAACATATCCATCTCCATGTCTGTTCAGTACTCCCTTCCTCTTATTTTGCAGTTAAAAGCAATGTGAGCTACAGAGGCTGGCACCCTTTAACTAAGCACTATAGACTACATGTACTGAAAAGCAATGTGATCCACACAGAGTCTGGCAGACTGTAAGTCAGTTCTGAAATCAGTGAGTGTGCACTAAGAAATACTGTGAAGTGCACAGGGGCTTCAAGTAAGTGCAAAGAGAATGAGTTCTAAGGAAGTAAGCTAAAAGCCATAGGATGCATCCTACATAAATGCACAAAATGAATTTATGTCCTTAAACAAATCCTTGAATTGAAGTGTTGAAATAGTATAGAAGTTGGTCCAAAAGTAGGCATGTTGATGTAGTGAGGCTGGTTTGTCGATACAGGCTTGCCGATGAAAGGTTAAGGAAGATGGTGTCCATGGAGCGTGCAAGGACTTTGTCATAAAAACACAGTTAGATGATTGGCCGGGACAAACATTTGGTGAGCTGCAGCTTTTGGGCACCACTCTGACTTACATGCTGGTAATTGTATGGGTTACTTTCTTAGGAAAGGAGAAGAGGATTGGAAGCGGTGTATAAATAAGGTAGGTTCCTGAATCAATGAGATGCAAATGCATAGCAATAAGGTATTTGCCACTCAATGGCAAGGTGGTGAAGTCTCCATTTCAGGATAATGGCAAATCGTGAAAATTTTTCTCAATGTCGATGTTATTTTCCAAACATTTACATTAATATTCACAACACAGCACCACTTAGACCAACATTTTAACCAACTATTTTTTCCTAATTGTGCTGCATTTGCAACCCAAAATATTACTTTCTGCAAGAAACGTGAACTACTTAATTTTTATTTTGAATGAATAAATTACGTTTTCAGGGAATCTGTTCCATTGATTGATTGGGCATTCTTTTCCTGCAACTTTACCTTTGAATGGTGTCATTAACTTATTCAGAGCACATTGCTAGTGCTTCACGTTCCAAATTACACATTACGTATGTCTTTTGCAGTAGGCTGATGAGGAGCAAGCATTTTTAAAGCAACAGAAGATGTCATCAACAGAGCTATCAAGCAGCACTTACTGAAAATCTGCTCAAAAATGTTCAGATTGGCTTCCACCAGAACCACTCAAATTTAGGTCCGATTGTAACCTTGTTCTAAATACAGATGCAACAGCTGAATTCCAGAAATGAGGTGACAGGGATATGTAGTGACATGAAGTCAGCAGTGAACTAAATACCAGCTTGGGAGACGGTGCTGCTGTTGAAACATCTCACCAACATGCCCAGGATTGAAGCCCTAAATCACTCAAAGTCAGCTCTGCTGTGCAGGGCATGTCACTTGTATGCCTGACACCAACTTCCAAAGCAACTGCTCTACTTTGAACTAGGTTGCAACAGGAGACCTCCAGGAGGACAGTGAAAACATTTTAGGGATGTCCTCCAAGCATTCCTGATGAGATCAAAATCCCCACCCACTTCATGGGAGTCCCTTATTTACAAGTTACCAGAATGGAAAAGGATAACTTAGGAAGGCACTGAACACATTGTAAGTGACTACTTTTTTATCCTCTTTTGGACTATAAACTGAAAATTGGAATTTGGCCTGCCATGTGATTAAAAATACCAGGAGAGGTTTTGCAACTTGAAGACTCCACTGGATTGTAGGGTATACACGTTGGCTGCAGAGGAGTGTTATTTTTTGGAGCAGTGAGGAGGGGACTTTGAGTCAGGGTAGCACCAGGATGTTTTGAGTTAAGGAACAACTTCATAACCGCAACCTTTAAATTAGTCAGGTTACAGTTTGTTACAAGCCTGTGAGCACAGTGCATTCAGAGATATCCAGAAGCCTACAAACAACAACCATCTCTCATCGGTGCTGCTTCCCTCTCTCATCTGGAATTGGAGAACTTCATCAGTTTTGCCTCCAATTTCTACCCTGCCCTCACTTTCACCTGGTCTGTCTCTGACTCCTCCCTTACCTTCCTTGACATTTCTGTTTCCATTTCTGGGTATAGACTGGCCACTAATATCCACTCTCAACCCACTGACCCGCACAGCTACCTGGACTATACATCCTCACACCCCACTTCCTGTAAAGACTCCATCCCATTCTCTCAGTTCCTCCGTCTCCATTGTCTATGTTCAGATGAGGCCAACTTCGACAAGGGAGCCTCCAAAATGTCCACTTTCTTCCTCAACCGAGGATTCTCCAGCTCCATTGTCGACAGGGCCCTCAACCAGGTCTGACCCATCTCCCACACTTCCGCCCTCACCCCTTCTCTTCCCTCCCGCAACAGCGATAGGGTTCCCCTTATCCTCACCTACCATCCCACCAGCATCCACATCCAGAAGATCATCAGATGCCATTTCCGCCACCTCCAGCGAGATGTCACCACCAGACACATATTCCCCTCCCCTCCCTTGTCCGCCTTCCATAGGGACCATTCCCTCTGGGACACCCTGATCCACACTTCCTTCACCCCTAACACCTCCCCACAGCCCTATGGCACCTTCCCCTGTAACCAGCGAAGGTGCGACACGTGCCCATTTTCCTCCTCCCTCTCCACTATCCAAGGGCCCAAACATACCTTCTAGGTGAAGCAACACTTCACCTGCATTTCCCAGAATCTAGTCTACTGCATTTGCTGCTCACAACGTGGTCTCCTCTACATTGTGGAAACGAAGCGTAGACTTGGTGACCACTTTGCAGATCATCTACGTTCTGCTCGCAAAAACTGAACTACCTGTTGCCTGCCACTTTAACGCTCCACCCTGTTCCCTGGCCAACATCTCTGTCTCTGACTTGCTGCAGTGTTCCAGCGAAGTCCAACACAAGCTGGAGGAACAACACCTCATTTTCTGCTTGGGGACCCTGCAGCCCTCTGGACTCAATATTGAGTTCAATAATTTTAGGGCCTAAACTCTCCCATATCCCAGCCCCCTCCCCACACACCAGGCCTTGTTGTCACTTAGCCTGCCATTACACCCCCTGCCGTTGTTAGTCTCTAATAGTTCCCACTAACAACTATTCACACTCCCAGCCTGATCGTTATCAACTCCTGTCTGTCTAACTGTCCTTCTCTCTCTTAAGGCTCTATCCTATCGTTAACTCTGTTTTTTCCTTCACAGGTGCTGCCAGACCTACTGCGCTTTTCCAGCAACTTTGTTTTTGAACCATCTCTCAGCATCACTCTTTGTCAGTGAAAAAAACAAAACAGGGAGACTCTGAAAAGAGATAACAAGGTGTAGAGCTGGATGAACACAGCAGGCCAAGCAGCATCAGAGGAGCAGGAAAGCT
>NC_063334.1:107021825-107040074 GCF_021869965.1 Rhincodon typus
GACGAAGGAGCCTGCTTGATTGGTGCTACATCCACAAGCATCCACTCCCTCCACCACCGATGCTCTGTACACAATGCTTCTGCTGCTGCAGCTGTCTACAAGATGCACTGCAGAAATTCACCAAAGATCCTCAGACAGCAACTTCCAATCCCACGTCCACTTAGATCTAGAAGGACAAGGGCAGCTGATACATTGGAACACGACCTTCAAGTTCCCGTCCAAGCCACTCACCATCCTGACTTGGAAATATATCGCTGTTCCTTCACTGTCATTGGGTCAAAATCCTGGAATTCTCCCCCAGTGGTATTGTGGGTCAACCCACAGCAGGTGCGATTGCAATGGTTCAAGAAGGCAGTTCGCCACCACCTTCTCAAGGACAACCAGAGACAAGCAATAAATGCTGGCCAGCCTGCAATGCCCACATCCCACAACTGAATAAATTAAAATCAACCTGGACAATATGCAGGCCTGTGTTAACAAACGGCAGTAAAACTCATGCCAGACAAATGCTAGACAACAATTATCTCCAAAAAGTGAGAATCTAACCATCACCTCTTGATATTCAATGGTATTCTCATGGTGAATTCCCCCCACTATCACATACTGGGGAGTCAGCATTGATCAAAAACTGATCTGATTCAGCCATATAAATACTGTGGGTACAAGAGAAGCCAGAGGCTCTGAATTCTGTGGTGAGGAACTCCCCTCCGGCTTTTCAATAATCCATGTAGTTTCCAGAGTCAACATTAAGTCCAATGACAACTCTTCAGAACTTTTCGGAATTGCTCGATTCAAAATATTAGTTCGGTTTCTCTCTCCACAGATGCTACCAGACTTGCTGAGTTTCTCCAGCATTTCTCTTTTTAGTTGAGACCTCAATCATCAACAGTATTTTGGTTTCAGTTCATTTAATTGCCCAATGTTTAAAAAGTTGATTAAAACTAGCTATCAATTTTGTTTTGTGCTTTATAGTAATCGCAGCCATGGAAATAGAAAAACAGCAACCAAGAATTGTCAAAGCAACATAACATATCTAAAGAATGCAATTAAATCTCCTTCCTCAAAACTAATCTAGTAACTCGTCCAAGAATCGATGCGCAAGGACATTTCAAATTACCTCTGCAGTAGATCTGGTTGCAATGACAGTCATAATAAAATAATTCTGTAATATTCAGTATTTAGAGTACAGAAAAAGCTAGTACCTCAAAAAAAAACATTTATTGGATGGAGGATATTGAAAGCAAAATCAAAAAAACTGTGCACAATAGTCATGTTCCCACAAATCCTTGAAATTAAAACTAGGACATAGTTAGGTTTCATAATCAAAGCTTTATGCCATGGTTTTCTGAACATTTGGGGTTAGGGGAGAATGATTAGTGTCTCCTGTTCTGGTTAAAGCAATTAAAGGTGGTAATAGAATAGTTTAAAGTAGATCATCTTATATGTTACAAATAGGACCAAAATGTGACCTTCTTTCACTAAAGCAGAAGTAGTAATTTCATTAGGAGTAGACATAATGAAAAAAACATTGCAAAATTAAATATATTTCAATAAAGTGCAATGACTTTAATAGTAATGTATCCATCAAAAAACCTTGCCAATTCTATTCCTTAGAAATAAAGTTTCATTTAAAATTTTTAAATCATAGAATAAGTCTAATAGCAAGAGTCGAACAAAGTACTGAATAGGTTAATTCTGAGGAAGGGTTACTAGACCAGAAACGATTCCTGATTTCTCTCCACAGATGCTGCCAGATCTGCTTTTTCAGCAATTTCTGTTTTTGTTTGTTATTAATTTTCCTGTTCACTCAACAGATACTGACTGATGTGTTGCGTTTCTGCAACATAGTCTGATTTTGTTTTTGATTTTCTGCATTTTTCCCTTTCATAGGATTTGCAATGAAAGTACCTGGAGGTAAGGGAGTTTTCTTCTGTATTAGCACAACAGCAACCTTTGTGTTTCTTCCATGTAAACTCTGCCTGGAAGTTAAAAAAAAGCAGAAATCACAACCTCACAGAAGGAAGGCGAAGCAGAGCAAAGTCTTAATTAGATCCTATCTCATCAAAAGAAAAATGACACTACTTTCCCTCTATAGACCTTATTTTTTGTTTTTGTAGACTGTGCTTATGATTTCACGGATTTGTCGTTTTTGATCCGTGCAGACTCAGTAGGCCGAGGGGCCTTTATGCTGTCGGTCTCTAGGACGCCAAGAAGAATAATATCCAATTACAATTATTTCAGCATACCTGACAATTTCTACTCTGGTGGCACATTCGGATTGCTTCTCTTTCCACTGAGCGTCATCCCAGTCCAGTTCATAGAAGACCACCACCAGAGCAGGAACAAGGTTTAAATGTTTGTTCATCCAGCCAGTTTTAAGGATTCCTTTTGGAATATACCACTCATAAGAAGTCCTCTGTAACAAGGCAGCAATTCAGTAATTACTCTGAAAACTTTACAATGGCAAGAATGTTCCAAGTTTATTTTCATGGTCTCCATAGATACATAACATGCAGGTTCAGATATTAATGTACATAAAATTTAGATCACGTGTATTTGCATACAAGTTAATAACCAATCTTAGAGGTATGATTTAGGAAGTAATTTATATAAGTAGGATATGTTTTATACAGAAAAGTACAAAACACACTGTCAGAATGCTATATCCAACGTGACTGTGACAAAGATAAACAACCCCTGACAACCATATTAACTTTCAGAACAATATGGAAATAGAGAGTGAAAATTTCTGAACATTAATCCTTTAAATTTTATATTCCAGTCAGCAGCGCAGAGTGAGTCATTGCATTAGAGAAATTTTTGATGAATAAAAAGGTATCATAGGTTATGAGGAGCAAACAAGTTACACTAAGGCTCTGTTCCCATCCTGTGTGACTCAATGATGCTATGAAAGGAAAGTGGAACAAAGACCACAATTAGATCAGCCATGATCTTGCCACATAGCATGCCAGACTTGGTGGACCAACTGAGTCTATCCATGCCAATAATTACCCCAAGTCTTGAGAGTTCCAGTTGTGTTATAAACATTTTGGGGTGGTGTTGCCAAAGGCATTAACTCTCTGAAAGCAATGTCACAGATGCACAGAAAAAAGTATGACATGGGTGCTGTGAGGCATAAGAGGCTTAAGGGAGTTGCAGAAAAAGGAAGGGACAAGTGAGAGCAAAAGAATTTGAAAACAAACACAGCAGATACAGGAGCAGGAATTTGTGCAGGATAAAATCCAGGTCTTAAGAATTCTAAACAAAGAACATGTCAGGTGCAATTTTGGATATAAACAAAGGCACTGAGAAGATATGTCATGAAGTGAATACATGGATGAGAATCGAAACAGAAGCAGAGTGCCACAGTGGTGGACACAAGGAATACTTCAGTGACAAAAGCAGATAATCTTAGCAATGGACAACATTGAGGGTTTGAGGCTCAGCTCCGAGTCAAGGAAACTGTATGGTTCTGCAGTCAACATTCAACAAGGGCAACAAATCAGGATCCAAGATGAGTAATTTACAATGGGGTGATTAGCAGGGTAAGCTTTCTCTGCAAGAAATCTGGCTCATTGTGAACTTGCTGTCCAACAGGCAGTCTGACTACACAGCAAGGGTGAAGGCAGAGATTGATACGAAAGTTATTTCCCCAGAAACATGTCACTGCAGAGTAACACACAGATTGGGAATATAAGGATGGCACTTGAAAGCAATACAACAGCTGGAAATGAAATAAAGCAAGAGTGCTGTCTAGGAAGTAAGTTGCAGAGATGGATACCATATTCTGATAAAAGACTTCAAAAAGGAAGTCAAGGCAGCTATTTCTCTTACTGTGTGCTTACTTCTATAACTAATTAATTGGTTCTGACACACAAACATTGCAGTTGCAGAACACTGCAATGAGGAGAACAGTCATACATTTACCCATCTCACTCTGAACTAAGCTTTTTGAAAAATTAAATTTTGAGAACCTACAAAATTCAACCTTTGTTTATAATGCAGAAGAGGGAATAGCTGTTCAGCCTATTCTATAATTTAACTTGATCATGGCTGATGCATACTCTAATTCCATCCATCCAATTTGGCTCCATACCCTTGTGATGCCCTTGACTAACAAACATCAATCCATGTTGGATTTAATGTTACTGTTGACTCATTGATTTCTCGAACCACTGTTCTCATCATGGTAACACGGAGAAAGAAAATTTATCAAAGCTTTTCTTCTCTATACAACAATTCATGGCAATGCAGTCAATATTTGTATATGCAGCATGAGGACATTGCAAACTGGCCTGTTATCACATGAGCATTTGAATTCTTCCTCATGGCTACTTCAGGTTAGAGTGTGTAATTGGGACAATTTTCTAGAGCAGTATGTTGTGGATCCAACCAGGGATCAGGAAATACTTAATGAGGCAGTTTTAATAATTGATCTCAGAGTAAATGATGGACTTATGACAATTGACCAAACCATGGTAGAATAAGTTTGAGAGAGTGAGAAACTTGGGTTGAAAACAACTTTGCTAAAGTTAAGTAAGTGTAAAGGAATGAGTTGGCTGGAGTGGACTGGGAAAGAAGCTTAGCAGAAACAACATTTGACAAAATAGCAAACAATTAAAAATATAGTTCATGATATACAACAAAGATATATTATAATGAGAAAGAAGGATTCGAGAAAAGGGATCAACTAAACATGGCTAACCGAGGGAGAAGGATAATATTACATTTTTAAAACTGCAATGTAGCAATGATTAGTGGTAAGCCAGAGGATTTGGGAAATTTTAGAAACCAAAAGATGACGAAAGAGAGAGGAAATAAACAGAGCAAATTACAGAGTTACATGCAGACTTAAGAACTTCTTTAAATATATAAAAAGGAAGAGAGGAGCCAAAGTGAGCACAGGCCTCTGAGAGAACAAGGCTGGGGAAATAACGAGGATCCAGGAAATAGCAGGAGTATTCAATAATACTCTGCAGTGTCTTCTACCATGAATTCCAAGAACACCGAATAATCAGGGGGAAGGAGGGGCAGGAAATAAAAGCAATAACTATTACAAACGAGAAAGTTCCCAGGAAACTAAATGGGGCTAAAGGCCTATGAGTCCCCGGGACCTGACTTTTATTTTTAAATTCATTCATGGAACATGGGCTTCACTGACTGGCCAGCATTTGTCATCCGTCCCTAGTTGCCCACCGCTTATTCGTATTCTCAAATTTGTAAGGCATGGGTTCCACATCATGAAACCACGCCTACTCTTTGATTATATTAGGTATTTCTAAATGCTCTGTTACTACATCCTTTGCAATAGACCCTAACGTTTTTAGCGTCTGTGGTTTCCTGCTTTCTGACTCTTTACTTTTTTAAATAATTGATATCATCCAATCTAATGGGACAGTCACAAATCAAAGGAGCTTTGGAAAGTAAAAACCTACACATCAACTACTTCACTTTCCATCTCTTTGAAGACCCTAGTATAGAGTCCATTAGAACCTGGGCACTTGTCAGCCTACATGCTCCAACAATTCACTTAGTATCATTTCCCTTCATGCTCTGATTTATCATTGCTTCTGGAATGTTGCTTGTATCCACTATAATGAAGACTGCTGCAAAGTGCATCTTCAATTCATCCGTAATTTTCTCAATTCAGATCAGGATAGGTCAAATGGTCCATTGAATCTTCTCCACCATTCAATTACATCACATTGATTATAGCCTCAATCCCCCTTTCCTACCTATCCTGGAATGCCCATAGATTTTCTCTGGTAGCCTTTGTGCTAGAACTGTTTCTAAGGTTGTTGATTGTTGTTGATTGCCAAACGTTATTCAACTACATAGATCCAATATAACCAAATCCAAGTAGCATTTTAGACCAGCCCACTTTGAGCAAGGACACTAACTAACAAGTGGAAATTCTCCACGTCCAAATTAAAACTCCATTGTAAAGGTGGGTTGATGCAGATTAAACTGTGGTTCCGTGCAGTGGATAAGCCAAATGAACTATTAAGGAGTTCAACAGTCTTTTTTTTTTTAAAATACCAAATATATAAATTGAATACATTTTTGTTTACTTTAAAAAGCCTGATAAAAAGCTTATTCACATAACTTTTTTTTTAAAAAGTACACTTTTTCAAATATACTATGCATTTAACTGCATATAGATTCACCCTCATGCCATAATGCTCAGTTTCATCAATCAAGCCAAGCTATCTATCTTTAATTTGTACGATGCAAGATAAGCCCATGATCAAAGTTGCTTACCTTCTGTCTGCATTTCGGGTATTCATGATCTCCAGGAAGTACTTTAAATGATATAGGAACTCTATCAGCTCGTCTGTTGGCACAAAAAGCATCCCAAATAGCTCGATGTACAGCATTATAAGTCACATCAAGGCCTGTGAGAGCTACAAAGGCCATAGGCCGGCAGCAAAGCTCCAAAGGAAAATCCCATTGCACTGAACTCATCTTGCAGATTAATGATAACTCAAGCTGAAATAAAAGACAAAGTAACACTATTAATATCAAAGTGATGGCTAAGCAAGACCACTGATCACAATGTTGCAATGCAGCAAAAAAAGAAGAAAAAAACAGCCTTTAAAAAAAAGTAGATTTCAGATTAGCTAATTTCTGGATTAGGAGAATTTAAGCAGTTAATGCATTTTATGTAATATACATGAGTAATATTCAGGCACATGATTCAGGTGGTAACGAAAGAATGTAAATAAGCCATACACAAAGGTGTCTCATGTTATTCAAAGTCAGCACTGAATTAGCAGCTGCAATGGTCAAAAGACGAAGGTGCTTTACTCAAAAGCCAAACAAGCTGTGACAAGCTAAAGTGCTTAAAGTGCTTCGGTTCAACGCTCAAAAGAGTAATCTGTCAACACTTGTCTGAATCAAGTTTGTTCACTATATTCTTGAAGCAGACACTTAACTGGAAGTCCAACGCTCACCTGCAAGATTTCAGGAATGAGAAGGAACCTCCTATCTACACCTTAAAGGTGAGAAATGTGTTCATTGCTAAATCATAGAAACATAGAAGATAGCAGGAGTAGGCCATTCAACCCCTCTAGCCTGTTCTACCATCCATTACGATCATGGCTTACCATTGAACACAAATATTCTAATTCCAACCTCCCCCATATCCCTCGATCCCCATCGTCACAAGAGCTAGATCTACCTTCCCCACGTAAATACAAATATTCTGGCCTCAACCACTTTTTGTGGTAGTGAATTCCACAGGCACTCCACTCTCTAGGTGAAGAATTTTCTCCTCTCTCAGTCTAAAATGTTTACCCCTGATCCTTAAGCTTTGATTCCTGGTTCTGGACTCCTCACCAATGGGAACATCCTTCCTATGCCTAACCCATGTAGTCCAATTAGAATTTTCTACATTTCTACAAGATTCTCCTTCATACAGGCCTAACCAACTTACTTTCTCCTCATACGTCAGGCCTGCCATCCCGGGGTCAATCTGATGAACTTTTGCTGTAGTCCCTCTATAGCAAGAATATCATTCCTCAAATAAGGAAACCAAAACTCTGTACAATATTCCAGATGTGGCCTCACCAAGGCCCTGTATAAATGCAGAAAGACATCCTTGATCTTGTACTTAAATCCTCACACTACAAAGGCCAACATACCTTCTTTATGTTTGCCTTCTTTATTCCCTGCTGCACCTGCACACTTATTTTCAGTGACTGGTGCACGAGGATACCCAGATCTAATTGAACACTCCTTCTCTCAATTTACAACAAATAATAATCTACCTTCCTTTTTTTGCTACCAAAATGGATAACCTCACATTTATCCACATTATATTGCATCTGCCATGCATGTGCCCAATCACACAGCCTGTCCAAATCATACTACAACATCTCTGCACCCTCCTCACAGCTCAGCCTTCTATCCAACTTTGTTTTATCTTCAAATTTTGAGGTGTTGCATTTAGTTTCCTCATCTAAATCATTGACATATGCTGTCAATAACTGGGGTCCAGTACCAATCTCTGCAGGGCCTGCCATTCAGAAAAAGTCCCAATTATTCCTACTGTTTGTTTCCAGACTGGTAACCAATTTTCTGTCTATATGTGGGACTCTGTCAAAAGTCTTCTGACAGTTCAAACAAATCACATTCACTGGCACCTCCAATCAATTCAATAAGTTATATCCTCAAAGAATTCTAGTAGACTTGTCAAGCACAACTTCCCTTTAGGAAATCCATGCTGACTCATTTTTTCTAAAGGCTTGGCTTTGAATTCCTTGATAATGGACTCTAACATCTTCCCCATTACTGACATCAGACTCACTGGGCTATAATTACATTTTCTCTCTACCTCCCTTTTTAAATGGGGTGGGTTTACATTAGCAACCCTCCAATCTATATGTTCCAGTATCTAAAGAATCTTGAGGCATGACCACCGATACATCCACTATTTCTAAAGTTAGTCAGTCTAAACTAGTTGATAGAAAGAATTCCAAGGCACAGAATACAGTATATGTGCACTTGGAGAGACACAACTTAGGTCAGGGATAATCAGCATGGATGTTCTTTTAAGGAAAGGTCACATTTGATAAATGTGATTCACGTCCCAAATATTTAGGGGAACACAGGGTCTTGTGAGAAGGAGGAACAGAAGGAAATCAGTATTAGTAGGGAAAAGGTGTTGGGAAAATTCATAGGATTAAAGGCCAATAAATTTCTAGGCCCACTTAAATCAACCTCCCAGAGTACTTAAGGAAGGCCCTAGAAATAGCGAATACATTGGTGGTCATCTTTCAAAATTCTATAGATGCTGGGATTGTTCCTGTGGATTACGTAACCCTACTATTTTTAAAAAAACAAAGTAGTAAAGGAAAAGGGGAACAGGGAATTCTAGACCAGTTGGTCTGAAATTTGTTGTGGGGGAAATTCTAGAGTCCGTTATAAAAGATTTAATACCTCAGCACTTGGAAAACAACAACAGGATCAGAGAGTCAGCACGGATTTATGAAAAGGAAATCCAGTTTGACAAATCTACTGGAATTTTGCCATGATACAACTAGTAGAGATAAAAAATAGAGATACCTGGACTTTCAGAAGGCTTTTGATAAAGTCCCACACAACAGACTAGCATGTAAAATTAAAATGTATGGGATTGAGGATTGTGTACTGACGTGGATGGAGAGATTGTTGGCAGATCGGAAACAAAGAGTAGAACTAAATGGGTCTTTTTTTTTTAAAAAGCAGCAGGCAGAGAGAGATTAGGCTACCAGAGATTAGTGACTGCACCCCAGCTATTCATAATATACAGTAATGACATGGAGGAGGAATTAAACAATATCTCCAAGATTAAAGACAGCACAAATCTTGATGGCACAGTGAGCTGCGAGAAGGATGCAGACAAGTTGATTGAGTGTACAAATGCATGGAACATGAAGTATAATGAGGATAAATGAGATTATCCAGTTTGGTAGCAGAGACAGGATGGCAGATTATTGGAACAACAATAAATTGGGAAAGGCAGATGTGTAACAAAACATGGATGCCCTTGAACACCAGTCACTGAAAATAAGCATGCAGATGCAGCAATTGTTGAGGAGGCAAATAGTATGTTGGCCTTCATAGCAAGAAGATTTGAGTACAGGAGCAGGCATGCCTTTTGGCAACTGTATAGGGCATTGGTGAGACCACACCTGGAGTAGTGGGTGTAGTTTTGGTCTCAAGAAGGATGTTCTGATTCTGGGGGAGGATTACAATGAAGGTTTACTAGGCTGACACGTGAAGAGAGACTGGAACAATTAGAACTATATCCATTGGAGTTTAGGAGAATGAGTGGAGATCTCATAGATGAAATTTAACAGGACTAGAAAGGATAAACACACAAGTATGCTTCCAATAATCAGGGAGCCCAGAACCAGGAGTAAACAATTTAAGGATTAGGGTAGGCCATTTAGGACTGAAATGAAGATAAATTTCTTCATCCAGAATGGACAGCTGGCAGAATTCTCTGCCAGAGATTGAAAATATTGAATGTTTTGGCTCAAGGAGTTACATATAGTTCTTAGGACTAAAGGGATCAAAGACAGAAAACAGAAATAAAGTACTGAGTTGGACGATCAGCCATGAGCATATTTAAAGTTAAGGCAGACTTGAAGGGGCAAATGGCCTACTCCTGCTCGCTCACTCTATTTCTATGAATGAAATTTTTGAGGACATAACCAGCTGTGTTGTTAAGGGCAATAAGAAAGTAACAACCCACGGGATCCAAGGCAAAGTGACACGTTGAATCCAGAATTAGCTGAGAGGCAAAGGGTGATGGTAGAGGGGTGGCTCTGTGACTGGAAGTCTGTTTCCAGTGCGGTTAAACAGGGCTTGATCCTCTGGCCCTCACTGATTGTGCTGATAGGACTTAAATGTAGGGGTATGATCAAGATGTTTGCAGATTATACAAAATTTGATAGTTATGTAAACAGTGAGAAAGATAGCAGTAAACTGCAGAAGGACTTGTCAAAGAAATATCAAATGGAATTCAACCCAGAAAAGTGAGATGTATTGCATTTGAGAAAAGGTAACAAAGGAAAGGATTATACTATGAATGGTAGAACCCTGGATGTTCAGAGGGACCTTGGTTGCATATCCACAGATCTCTGAAGGTAGAGGGCAGTTAAGACGACACATATGGGATACTGGCCTTTAGTTGCCAAGGTACAGGATACAAGAGCAAAGAGGCTGTTCTGCAACTGTAAGTAATACCAGTTGGCCAAAGAAATTTGGGGATTCATGTGTACAGATCTTTAAAATACCATGAACGTGAGAGAAAATCATGAAGGAAACTAACGGAACACTGGCCTATATAACTAGAGGACTGGAGTATAAGGATGCAGAAGTTATGTTCCAGTTATACAAAATCCTCATTAGACCCCATTTAGAAAACTGCAAGGATATCCGGGCACCAACACTTTAGGAAAGATGCTTTAGCCTTGGAGGGAGCACAACATAGGTTTACTAGAATGATACTGGACTTCAGGGGTTAAGTTATGAGGTGGGGATAATACAAGTTGTGCCAGTTTTCCTTATAATTTAGAAGGCGTGATCTGATGAAATCTTCAAGAATTTAACAGGAAAGGAGTAGATAAAAATAAACTATTTCCACCAGAACTAAGTGGCATACAGTCATGCAACACGGAAACAGACCCTTCAGTCCAAACGGTCCATGCGGACCATAATTCCAAATTAAATTAGTTTCATCTGCCTGAACTGGGCCCATATCCCTCCAAACATTTCCTGTTCATGCACTTTCTCCAGCAATTTCTGTTCTTATGCCAAAAACCACGCTTGACACTCTGCCTATTTTTATAGATAAATTTCCTATGACATTTCTCATTCATAAAAAGAAATTGTGCCTTTCCGTAACCCCACATATGTAGGCACTTCTGATGGGCCTCTCTATCTTTGTGTAATTTCTCTTTCATTTACATTCTCTTTCTCTCTCTTTTAGTGCTTCGCTTCTTCCCTGTCTTCTTTACATTACTCCTACATCTATTAGTTTGCCTGAATCGTGGAGACAGAGTTAAGGCTCCAAATACCCAAAGCTGGTGTTCTATCCTGCAGAAGAGCCAAAATCACCACATAAGCATTAAATCAGTGGCTAGGTATAGTCATCATCCCTGGGTGGCATCTCTCAAGTCTAAATCAAACACTACAAGGTGGTTAGTTTTTTTTTTAAATGTTTTCTTTCAGAAGGTGAATGGAATTTGTGGGAGACTGAAGGTGACCACAATTCAAACTGTTGTCAAGCCTAATCCTTCCTTTCAGGAGTTATGGACGATGGAACAACAAATATCTTCAAGTGGGAACAAAAAGAGGGCATTATTCACCCACTCCCTGCAGCACCACAAGCAACTGAAAACGTTGGCCACAGACTGGGAAGGAAGCTACAAGCTTGGCTTGAATAAATGGCTGAGCTTAAGGGATAAAGTCTTATATTCTGTAGAATGTCAGACTTCACAGGTAGCCTAGTGGGGTACCCAGTTCACAGGTGCAGGAGGCGGCCATTTGCCTACTTGAACCAGCCCCGCTATTCAATATGATCATGGCTGGTCATCCAACTCAGTACCCTGTTCCCACTTTAGCCTTGAAAACTCTCAATATTTTGGCCTCAACTGGTTTCTGTGGCAGAGAATTCCACTCTGACCACTCTGGATGAACATGATGTGGAGGTGATGGACTAGCGGTATTATCACTGGACTGTTAATCCAGTGACCCAGATAATCTTCTGGGAGCCTGGGTTTGAATCCCACCATGGCAGAAGGTGGAATTTGAATTCAGTATCTGGAATTAAGAGCGTAATGATGATCATAAATCCATTGCCGATTGTCAGAGGGAAAGATCCATCTGGTTCACTAATGTCCTTTAGTGAAGGAAACTGCCATCCTTACCTGGTCTGGCCTACATGTGACTCCAGACCCACAGCAATATGGTTGACTCTTAACTGCCTTCTGGGCAATTAGGGATGGGCATTAAATGCTGCCCGGCCAGCAACACCCACAACCCATGAATGAATAAAGAGGTGCTGGTGTTGAGCTGAGGTGGACAAGGTGAGAAATCACATGACACCAGGTTGTAGTCCAACAGGTTTATTTGACAATACAAGCTTTCAGAGTGTCAGTCCTTCTTCAGGTGTTAGTTTGAAAGAGGACAGAGGCTCTGAAAACTTGTATTGTCAAATAAACCTGTTGGACCATAACCTGGTGTTGTGAGATCTCTGGATGAAGGCATTTCTCCTCGTCTCAGTCCCAACTGGCCTAGCCAGTATTCTTAAACTGTGACACTTGGTTCTGGACTCGTCATCAAGAACATTCTTCCTGTATTTATCCTTTCTAGGCCTATTAGAAACCTATAAAATTCTGAGGGCCTCCCTCAATCTTTCAAAACTTCAGTTCTAACTGATTCAGTCTCTCCATGATACAGCAAATGCCATTGCAGGAATGAGTTTGGTCAACCTTTTTCACACTCCCTCTATAACCAGAACGTCCCTCCTCAGGTTAGGAGACCAGAACTGCACACAATATTCCATATGTAATCTCAACAAGGCCTTGTACAATTACAGCAAGACATTCTTGCTCCTCCACACGAATTCTCCCAGTATGAAGGCCAAATGCAGTTTACCTTCTTCTCCTGCATGCTTACTTTCAACTATCATTGGACTTGCCTCCTCTTTCCAAATCTATCAAAATTCAGGTAATCTACCTTCTTGTTTTAGCTAAGGACTAGCCTAGTAAATCAGAGGTCATGTGGCACCAGAAGACATTATGAAAGCAAATTAACAACCTGGTCATGTATGGATCAAAACAACAAACAACTAGTTAGGTATTCAGCACATATGATGAGGCAGTGGCAAAGGCCATACTACAAGATCCAAACAGGAAATTTTGATGAAGAGGAGGAGAAGTTGGAAGCTCATCTCAGCATTAAATATGATACAGGAAACAGAAGCTGAAGTAGAAGACCAGTCATGATCATATTGAACTACGGAGCAGCTGCAAAGAGTCAAATAGCTTATTCCTGCATCTGTACCTAATATTATAATGACAATAAAGGTTGAAAGGAATCTTGTCCAAGAGCTTGATTTTAAGGACTGGCAAAAAACAGGGATGACGACTTTAGTCTTCCCAATGTCTGACTGGAGAAAAATTCACCCAGAACTGGATACCTAACCCAAAAAAAAGCAACAAATCAATTCAAAACAGTAGAGAATGTAAGCTGGGGTGTCATCCACATTCATGTAGAATGTGACATATTTTCTAACACTGTCCGGAAGGGGCAGGTTTGAGGAGCAGTAGGGTGGGGTATGGGTCAGATGTGTGGGTTAGTGGGGCAGGGGGTGCAGGTCTGAGGGGACATGGGATGGGATGGGGAGGGGGACTGGAGTCTCAGGGGCAGTGGAAGGGGTGGGGAGTGGGGTGGGGCAGACCTGAGGGGCAGTGGAAGGGGTGAGCGGTGAGGGGAGTGGGGAGTGGGGTGGGGCAGACCTAAGGGGCAGTGGAAGGGGTGAGGAGTGGGGCAGTGGAAGGGTTGGGGGGGGCGGAATTGGAGTCTGAGAGGAATCTGGACAAGGACACAAACAAGTTATCACTTTGTCCTCTGACAGCTGGCTTCCTGGCCTAGTCTGCGCTAAAGCAACTGACTACGATAATTATGATATCATTTCTGAAGAAGGGTCTAGGCCCGAAACGTCAGCCTTCCTGCTCCTCTGATGCTGCTTGGCCTGCTGTGTTCATCCAGCTCTACACCTTGTTATCTCTGACTATGATAACAGGAAGCTACAGACTAACTGGCCCACACCTCCCAACGGGACGCTCACCAAACCCATGCCCACCGCCCCAGAGGCCCGTTCTCATCCCCCAGCACAACCCGGATACTTTACCCGATCGGACCGGTGCACAGCCCCCGCGACTGGTACCACCAAGCTCTTGAAAACACTGCGTCATGACGTGTCACGCACTCCAACCCGTTCTTTGATGGGCAGCGACACTAACCAATAGGTGCCCCGGTCTCCCAGGTCCGCCCTCGGACCATTGATCCAATCGGCGATCAGTCAGAAGGCGGCTCTCTGCGGGGGACTCAGACGAAGATGCTGAAACTTCGCCATCTGCTGGTGGGAAGCTGTCCGTGCTGCCCTGACGCCGAAGACAAAACAGGTGTTGCAGCAACATCATGCAGAGGGTAAAGAACAGAACGCAACAGGATGATGGCGTAAAAAGTCAAATATCTAAATTTGCTGACAACACAAAATTGAGCAGCATTTTAAACAGTGTTGATGCCAGCAGAAAATTACAACAGTATGTTGATATATTAGGTGAATGGGCAAAGCTGTGGCAGATGGATTTTAACATAAGCAAGTGTGAGGTTATTCATTTCGGCCGAAAAAGGATAGATCACAGTATGTTTTAGAAGGCCAAAGTTAAATACAGCGGACATCCAATGAGATTTGGGGGTTCAGGTGCATAGCTCTTTAAAATGCCACAATCTGGAGTAGAAAATAGTCAAGAAGGCTAATTGAATGCTGGCCTTCATATCTAAAGGGCTGGAATATAGATAGGATTGCTGACGTTATGCTGCAGTTATTCAAAACCTTAATTAGACCCCATTTACAGTACTGTAAGTAGATCTGGGCACCACACCTTAGGAAGAACGTTCTCGCCTTAGAGGGAGTTCAATGCAGGTTTACAAGAATGATACCTGGATTTCAGGGAACTAGTCCCATCTTCTGCATTTGTCCCATATTCCTCTAAACCTTTCCTAATCATGGACCCATCCAAATCATGCACTATATTCAATACTATCACTAATCTTGCTGTGAACAGCCTTATTACATACAGCATATGAACATTCCTTCCAAATTTGCTCAGTGTTAAGAAAGACTTTACAAAACAATTTGATCTTCAAATTACCAAACATTGACAACCCTATTATTAATGCAGATTTGAACAAATTTTGAAAAAGCAATTTTAAAAAACAGAATAACTGAGGAAATACACAAGTTAATCAACATTTAACCCATGCATGTACAAGAATACATAAGCAAAGGTTACAAATGAATAGTATTATGTTTATTCCTTGCTTGGCCTGCTGTGTTCATCCAGCTCTACACCTTGAAAGTTATCTCAGGTTCTCCAGCATCTGCAGTTCCTACTATCTCTGAGCCAATAAAATGTGTTCATTAAAATCACAACTACTTCAAAATGCTACTTAATAATTGGATATTTGCAAACTGAAAAACAGAGTTAATGTTTTGAGTCTGAAATGACTTCTTCAAAACCTGAAGTATTTGTCTTAATTACTTATTTACGGAAATAACCACTGTGGCAATTTAATCAGTTCAATTAACTATGTCCCCAATGACTCTGGAGGTGAATACGAATTCAAGTCTTCCATGTGGTGTCTCATGAGATAGTCGAATCCAGAGTGCAGGTTTTGCTTGCAGTTCTTTCTTTCTCTGTTGTTCTTCCATCTCATCATTAAAGCATTTGGACTAAAATCACAATGCAGCTTGATGGACAAATTGCTGTCCTTTTGAATGGCTGGTAGCAAACTCCTCCTGGTTATTAATTTCAATGATGCTGTGCAGTTTCTCCCTCTCCAATTTAACTTACATCCTCTGTTCAGGTCTTGCCCTAGGAACACTAGACAAAGTGTCTGCTGCTTCCCTAACACGTACTCAGTCTATGCATCAAACTGAATCAAACTCTGCCTTTCTTCTCAAATCAATGGCTTCCATTTAATCGCTCAACTTCAAGAGATCTGACAATGTTTTGTCTAAGGATATGGCAGCAATGCTGTCCTTAATCTTTACTTTGAACCTATCAAAATAACAATTTTCCACCATGCTTTGATAAGCATAGCAAAGCTTTCTCACAGAGGTCAGGACGCTTACTAAATTTTACCTGCTCAAAAATGGTATTGTACCAGAGATTGAAATAGGCATCCTTTGCTTAAATTAATTTGTCACTGGCAACAAGTTCCTCAACAATTCCTTGTCTGACCTGGGTATTTTCCACACAACCATCCATTATGAATAAAACTGTACTGCTCTGCACATTGTTTGGCTGCATGGTGAAACCAATATTTTGTAAATCTTCAGTTCCACCTCCACCACTCTATGGCATCACTTGATAGAGGCCTTTAAGCTACTTGATTCTTTTGGATGACGGCAATTAATTTTTCATTACGTTCATTCCCTTCTAACCTGCTATTTGTTCCCTTGTTGCAGCATACAATTTTGTTGTTTGTAACTACTTTTATCATGTTCTTAGCATCCAAATAGTTGTTTAGCAGTACAGAACATAAGGACTGTGCAGTGGCTCAGTGGTCAGCACTACTGCCTCACAGCACCAGGAACCTGGGTTTGATTCCAGCCTTGGCCGACTCTCTGTATGGAGTTTGCACATTCTCCCTGTGTCTGTGTGGGTTTCCTCCCACAGTCCAAAGATGTGCAAGTGAGGTGGATTGGCAATGCTAAATTGTCCATAGTGTCTAGGGTGGGAAATGCAGGGATAGGGTAAGAGGTGGGTCTGTGTGGGCTGAATGGCCTGCTTCCACACTGTACGGATTCTGTGACTGCTGAGAAAAGACACATTTTGTCACAGCTTTTTGATGATGGCTAAGAGTTAATAAGAGTTTAAAATGCTTACATTTTAAAACAAGAAGATTGACTCTGATTGGTCAAAGTATGGCCATCAGGAATGAATCCGAGAATGGCTGTCACCTATTTTGTTGAGTGCAAACAGGTGCTACGCGTGCATATGTTCTTCCTGTCTGAAAGGAACAAGACCCAGTGTATTAATACACGTAGCTTCCAGAACATGCAAAGTGTGCTAGACTGTGAGCCTGACTGACAATCCTAAATTTGCTGTCAGCATAACTCTTTGCAGACTCCATTAGCAATGTTGTCCAATTGCAAAATCACATCTAAATTTGGACAGAGTGACTTCTGCAAGCGTTGGCAGTTTGGATGTAGTCAGTATCTTGCTTATTACGAACTGCCAAAGGGATAAGCTGTTTGATATGATGCGCCAGTCTTTGGGTGATATGAACTGCATATTTGACATGAGACTGGACTGTCAGTTTTCATGTAACTCTTGTATTCTCTATTGGAATGCTTCTACCTAAAGTGTCCACTTGGCAACTGATCAGCACTTGCCTCTCACGCAGTGTAAATGTAGCTTCCTCCTTACTTATGAACTGTCACAATAATTACAAAATGCAGTTTTTTGGCAGTACTTTAGTTCCTGCTGTTATTGAGATGTTAAGTATCTACAGTCTGCTGGGATAGGGTGAGAAACATTAACTTTTATTTCAGAACATATAGCAGGAACGAGAAGTTCCGGTAATGGCCATACTGTTTGCATCCCAGAGTAGCACCAGATGATTCTGCTCGTAGCATTTTTTTTAGAAGGAGATATTAATGAATCACACATAGCATTAGTGATTCCACACAGTAGTTGAGACATAGCTGATTGGGGTAGTTTTACTTTTCATTTTCTAAGCAGTAAACTGGCAGATGGTACAGCCATACAGACATGGTGCATTTATCTGAGGAAAGATGTACTAGCATTGGAGGAGTTCAGAGAAGGTTTACTAGGTTGCTTTGGAAGGGATGGGTTTGAGGAAAGGTTGAGAAGGTTGGTTTGTATTCAGAAACATAGAAAATAGGCACAGGAGTAAACCAGAGATAACAAGGTGTAGAGCTGGATGAACACAGCAGGT
>NC_063334.1:107040474-107046825 GCF_021869965.1 Rhincodon typus
TTTGCTTGGCCTGCTGTGTTCATCCAGCTCTACACCTTGTTATCTCAGATTCTCCAACATCGGCAGTTCCTACTATCTCTGAAACAGGAGTAAACCATTTGGCCCTTCAGACCCTTGTTTGAGGGTGATCAGATCAGCTATGATCTCATTCAGTGGTGCAGCAGACTCACTGGGCTGAAGGTCTGTTTCTGCTCCTCTCTCTAACGTACTTCATCACAATGTTCACTCAGTGAGTCAGTGCCGACCCGATGGGCCCAACAGCCTCCTCCTCTGACCCCCGCAATTCTCTCAACGTCTTATTGACGTCGGCACGCAGGCCTCCCTGCGAGGTGACGTTACACGCATCCTCCCTCCCCTCCGCTACAATCCCCACCCTGTGTAGGA
This sequence comes from Rhincodon typus, assembly GCF_021869965.1. Lineage (NCBI taxonomy): Eukaryota > Metazoa > Chordata > Chondrichthyes > Orectolobiformes > Rhincodontidae > Rhincodon > Rhincodon typus. The sequence goes on from NC_063334.1 coordinate 107,040,859, forward strand.
GAGCAGCAACACGCCTGCGCAAAAGCTTCGCCGCCCCGGGCCGGATACGCCTGCGCCGATCGTCCGGTCTTGCGGGTGGGAGGGGGGGAAAAGAAGCGTGACGCGAGGGACACTGATTGGTCGAGCGGCCCAGCCAGTGATGTGCGAGGTCAGAGGTGAACGGCGGTGTGGAGAGCTGTTTGTCCCGGACTGGAGCTGAGCCTTGGACCGACCCGGCTCGGTCCGGATGGAGGCCGCCCGGCTCTAAAGGCTGTCAGCGCGAGTTCTTCCTCCTGCCCGCCGGGGTTACTGCGATGACGGCCAACGAGGAGCAGACGGTGAGCTGATGGAGCCTGTCAGTTGAGCCGGCCGTTTGTCTCCGTGGCCCGTGTCAGGGCTTTGGGCGGAGAGTCTGTAGGTGTGAGGCTGGAAAAGCACAGCAGCTCCTCGGGGTGCTGTCTGACCTGCTGTGCTTTTCCAGCCTCACACCTATAAGAACCTGGCTTCCAGCATCTGTAGTGCTTATTGTCTGCAGGCGGGGAGTGAGCGGTTAATGAGAAGGCCGCGGACACCCGGCCGCTGGTCTAACTTCAGTCCCCAAAAAGCTAAAGGACCAGTGAGTTGGAGATGATAAAGCTGCCAGGCATCTATCAGTAATGTGAATGATGGTAGTTTCTCGTTGCTTGCCTTATAGAGCAGTGACAACACAGGAGAGAACTGGGCGAGGCTTTTATTCTTCATTCATTCATGGGATGAGGACGTCACTGGCTCGGCAGCATTTATTGCCTATCCCTTGTTGCCTAGAGGGCAGTTCACAGTCACCCACATTGCTGTGGGTTGGGAGTCACATGTACTCCAGGCCAGGTAAGGATGGCAGTTTCCTTCCCTAAAGGACATTAGTGAACCAGATGGGTTTTCCCCCGAAAATCGGCAATGGATTCGTGGTCATCGTTAGATTCTGAATTGCAGACATTTTATTGAATTCCACTGTCTGTCATGGTAGAATTTGAACGTGGGCCCCCCAGAATGTTACGAGGTCTCTGGATTAACAGTCCAGCAATTATACCACTAAATCATTGCCTCCCTGTTGTGTTCATATATTTTCTTATGAAGATTTCAGTACAAACACCCGCCCTGAGACTGGGGTACTGGGGAATAAAATTGGAAATACAATGCAATAAATACTACACCCTAGACTCTCAGTAAACTTATTTTTAAGGGTTTAGAAGAGTTTCACCAGGGTGTTGCCTGGGCTGAAGCTGTTTAGCTATAAAGAGTGATTAGACAAGCTGGGGTTGTTTTCCTTAGAGCAGAGAGGCTGATGGGGTGACGTGATTGAGGAATACAAAGTTATGAAGTGTAGAGAAACTCCTTCCTCTCGGTCAAAAGGTCAATAACCAGAGGGCAGAGTTTTAAGGTAAGGCACAGGAGTTTATTGGAGAATTGTGGGGGAAAAAAATCACCTAGAGGGTGCTGGGTGCCTGGAACTCACTATCTAGAGGGATGGTAGGATTGGAACCTTTAAGCATTTATCTAAATACTTAAATATCTCAAACTGCTACAGCATACAAGGTTAGATCTAAATGTCAGAAATTGAATTAGAATAAGTAGAGGCCTGATGATTGTTGTGGACATGGTGGACCTCTTTCCATGTTGTAAAAACTGCTACTATGTTGGTTGTAGCTTGTGAATTTTAACGCCCAGAGACTGCTGGAAGGACGAGTATTGAATATTTTTAAGGCTTTGTTAAATAGATTCTTGACTTACAAGGAAGTAGAGTGCTTAAGATGTGAACAGGAAAGTTGAGGCCACAATTATGTCAGCTTTGATCTTATTAAATGGTGAAGCAGGCTTGGGAAACAGAATGATCTACTGCTTCTAAACTTGTGCATGTGTGCATCAGCAATTACTTTCCCATCAGCAGAAAAAAATTCTTGTTCCTTTTTTGTTACTGAATTAATTTCTTGAAACTCGGCAATAAAACTGTGGAATTATCTTCACCACATCAAGAGCAGCAGTATAAGAAGGGTACTTCTTATCAGCACCTTCTGAAGAGCAGTTCAGAATGAATAATAACTGTTGGCTTTGCTAGTGATGCCCATGTCTTGTGAATGAATAAATTAAAATGTATCATTGGCTTCTACTGTAAAAGTCCAATGTATTTTGAACTTCTGGAAGCATATCAAAATTAGTTGGATCGTGTGAAAATTTAGCTAATTCAAGTTTTTGATTTTCTGTCATATCCTATTCCTGAAGAGAGGGACCTATAAAAACCACATTATATATTTGAGTGTTCTAGAAAATCTACAGTTTCATATCTAACAAACTTGTGACAAAAGCAAACTACAGCTATTGAAAATCTGAAATGAAATCAGAAACTGTTGGAAATGCTCAGGTCTGGCAGTAACTATTAATGTTTCAGATCATTTAGCCTTTGTCAAAACGTATTATTTTGCTTGTTCTAGCATTCTTTAAAAGCAATTTAAATTTCATCTGAATTGCCCTATCTGGATATATTATGAAGATGTCAACAGATTACAGTGAAAAATGAAGTACTTTCCTCGCCACCTTAATGTCGTAATTGGTTTTTGCTTTTGTTTTCAGATGGAGCTTGAAGCTCTTCGCTCCATTTATGAAGGAGATGACTGTTTTAAGGAACTTAGTCCAGCATCTTTTCAATATAGGGTAGGTTAAGTAAGTCATTTTATGCAAAAGCAATTGTATTTACTAATTTTTGACTATCATTCCTGTACTTCAAAACATGACACACTATAAATGATGTAGCTGCAATTGGAATGAACTCATTTGCAACAGCACCTTATTTGAGGAAGACCTGTAAAGCTGTTCTCCAGGCATCAGTTTTGGCAGTCTTGACTTTTCCTGACATTTATTAGTAACACAGACCTTCTCGTTAAGGGCATATGTGCAATGTGGTATAAATTAATAGTAACACAACTGCACTTTATACTATACTGTACAATACAATACCATACATTACAGGAACAGGCCTTTCGGCCCACCAAGTCTTATTGCCCGTGCGTGCTATTTAACCCTTTGTTCGTTTCCCATTCATGTGTCTATCATGATACACCTTAAATATTGCTAACATGTCTGCTTGCACCACCTCCACTGGCAGTCCATTCCAGGCCCCCACTACACTCTGTGAAAAATTTTCCCTGCAATTCTCCCCTAAATTTTCCCCCCTCACCTTGAATCCGTTCCCTCTTGTAGTTGACCTTTCCCCACTGGGGTAAAAGAACCTCCTTACTATTCAGCCTTTCTATGCCTCTCATAATTTTGAAGACCTTTCTCAGATCGCTCCTCAGCCTCCAACTTTTCAGTGAAAACAATCCAAGTTTATCCAACCTCTTTTTTTTTATAATTAAAACCCTCCAGATCAGGCAACATCCTGGTATACCTTTTCTGCACCCTCTCCAAAGCATCCATGTTCTTCTGGTACTCTGGCAACCAGAACAGCACACAGTATTCCAAATGTAGCCTAACTAAAGTTTTGTACAGCTGTAACATATTGCCAAGTTTTATAATTGATGCCTTGGCTGATGAAGACAAGCGTGCTATGTGCCTTCTTGACTACAGTATCCACCTGTACACCCAGATCCCTCTGTACGGGGATTATCCTAAGGGTTCTGCCATTTATCTTATAATTGGCACCTGAAACTGATCTTACAAAACGCATCACCTCTTATTTTTCCGGATTAAGCTCCACCTGCCATTTCTCTGCCCAAATCTGCAATCTATCTATATCCCACTGTATCCATTGACAATCCTCCTCACTATCTGCATCTCTGCCAATTTGGGTGTCATCTGCAAACTTACTAATCAGACCACCTATATTTTCCGCCAGATCATTTATATGTATATATTATAAACAACAAAGATCCCAGCACTTATCCAAGTGGAACACTGCTAGTTGCTGATCTCCATTCTGAAAAGCACCCTTCCACTGCTGCTCTCTGGGTTCTAAGACCAAGGCAATTTTGTATCTGTCTAGCCAGCTCTTCCCAAGACTCTACCATCTGTACCTGCCTGCCATGAGGTACATTATCAAATGCCTTATTAAAGTCCATGTAGACAGCACCCACTGCCCTTCCACCATCAATAATTCTTGTCATGTCCTCAAAAAACTCAATCAATTTAGTGAGACTTGACCTTCCCCGTATGATGTATTTCTAATATGATTGATCATGAAGCCAGGGGTTATGATTGATGAACACAGTTGCATCTTCCTCTTTGTGTTGGTACAGTTTTTTTTTTGCAGTCTTGGCTGTTTCTTAAAGCATTTTTTTTTAAAAATAGAGTCACTGTGGAAATTTACCAGACGCTGGGAATAAATTTGACCGTTGCCACCTGTATGGTGAAACTAGTGAAGCAGTTTGACACACTCTGGGTGATCTGCATCCACCAGGTTGCCATTCTGGTGACAAAGCTAAAATTTCACCCGCCCTTCCCATTTATTCCCTTAAAAGAGGAGAGCAGATGCAACTACTGATTAGGAGCAATATTGCTAAGTGTTCTATTTATAATTACTTCACTTCTCTGCCATTACTGCCTTTTGTTTTGTTTTTCCATATTGTTTTAGGTAGGTAACCTTGGTGACCCTAAAGCCTTCCTACTAGAAATTTCATGGCCTGACATGTATCCAGAACTGCCCCCAAACATATCATTGAACGCATTCTTCAATAATAGCATGTAAGAATTCCAATCCTATTTAGCAGAAAATGCTGGATTTGCAATTTTATAGAGGTGTGTAATCAATTGATTTGTGAATTAAAATCTGTGATCTTTGAATATAAGTGCTCTGTATTTAAGATTTCTGCACTTTTTTTTTTTAAAAAATGCTTACATACACCTTTTGATAAGCCATCTCCTTCAGTTTCATTCATGTTAGTAGGGCAAATTATACTTAACTAACTTGCTGGAGTTTTTGTTTTAATTAGGTACCAAAAGGTTGATGAAGGTAATGATGTTCATGGACTTCCAAAAAGCATTTGATAAAGTGCCATACAGCAAATTTATCGGCAAAGTTTTGACTCGGAGTAAAAGAAGCAGTACCTGCACAATTATGAAATTGGCCAGCTGTGTGATAAGAAACAGCAATGGTTAATGGGTGTTTTTCAGACTTGAGGAAACCTTATAATGAATTTCTCGAGGGGTCAGTACTGGGACCCTTGATTTTTCCTGAATATATATTATTGACATAGACCTTCTTGTTGAGGGCACAATCTCAAAATTTGTGCATGATACGAAACTTGGATGCCTTATGAACTGTGAGGAGGATAGTGTAGAACTTCCAAAAGACCATAGACAAGTTGATGGAATCAGCAGACTAGTGGCAGGTGACATTTAATGGATAGGAGTGTGAAGCAGGAAGAACCTCGAGGGGTGAAAAAGACAAATAGAACAAAAGGTACAATTCTAAAGTGGGTGCAGGAATGGAGGGATCTCTGTGCATAAATCAGTCAATTTGGCAAGATAAGTTAATAGTGTCCTAGACTTTATTAGTGTGGATGTAGATTATAGAAGCAAGGAAGTTGTGTTAAACTTGTTAAATCACTATTTGGGAACATTTGGGGCTGCAGAGTGGCTCAGTGGTTAGCGCTGCTGTCTCACAGCGCCAGGGACCCAGGTTCAATTCCACCCTCTGTGCAGACTCCACACAGACAGTTGCTACTCTCCCTGTATCTGTGTGGGTTTCCTCCCATGGTCGAAAGGTGTGCAGGTTAGGCAGATTGACCATGCTGAATTGCCCATAGTGTCCAGGGATATACAGACTAGGTGGATTAGCCATGCGAAGTGTGGGTGACAGCGATAAGTTTGGGGGGTGTGGATCTGTGTGGGATGCTCTTCAGAGGGTTGGTGTTTAAAAGGGGCCAGCACGGTGGCTCAGTGGTTAGCGCTGCTGCCTCACAGCACCAGGGACCCAGGTTCAATTACACCCTTGGATGACTGTCTGTGTGGAGTTTGCAC
>NC_063334.1:107047325-107076735 GCF_021869965.1 Rhincodon typus
ATTCTCCCCGTGTCTGCAGGGGTTTCTGCTGGGTGCTGCAGTTTCCTCCCACAGTTTCCTCCCACAGTTCAAAGATGTGCAGGCTAGGTGGATTAGCTATGCTAAATTGCACTTAGTGTTCAGGGATACGTAGGTTAAGTGCGTTAACCAAGGGAAATGCGGGTTTACAGGGGAAGGTTAGGAGGATGGGTCTGGGTGGGATACTGTTTGGAGGGTTGGTGTGGGATTGTTGGGCCGAATGGCCTGTTTCCACACTGTAGTGATTCCTTCTGAAGTATTACGTTCATATCTGGGTACCACACTTTAGGATAAGATGGGACTACATTAAAGAGCGTGTTCCAGTGCTGCACTATTCTTTGCTGTTTGATTTGATTTATTATTGTTATATCTACTGAGATACAGTGAAAAGTATTGCGTGCTAACCAGACAAATCATACCTTACGTAAGTATAGAACAGAATGCATAATAGTGTTACAGCTGCAGAGAAAGCGCAATACTCGGATGAGGTCAGTTCATAAGTCTGATAACAGCAGGGAAGAAGCTGTTTTGAATCTGTTGGTATGTGTTTTCAAATGTTTGTATCTTCTGCCTGATGGAAGGGGGTATAGTCGGTGTGGGAGGGGTCTTTGATTATATTGGTTGCTTTCCCAAGGCAGCTGGAAGTGTTCAAAGATCCATGAGAATGGAGCAGGGATAAGACCTTCAGTTATGCAGATAAATTGGAGAAGTTGGCACTTTTTATTTCCTTGAAAGAAAAGATTTGAACAGATTTTATAAAAGTATTCAAAATCATGGGAGGGCAGAGTAAATGGGGAAAAGCCCTTCCTTTGATGGAAGGATTGAGAACATGAGACAGACTTAAGGTAATTGACAAAAGAAACAATGGCAACCTGGAGAAGCCTTTTTCACACAACAAGTGGTTGGGAGCTGGACTGCATTGCCTGAAAGTGTGGAGGCAGGTTCAACCAAGACATTCAAGTGGGAGTTGAATTGCTGTTTTAAAAAGAATGATGTGCAGAGCTAATAGAGAATGCACGAGGCAAAATTGCGTGTACAGAGAAGTGGTGCAGACAAGATGGCCAAATGGCCTCCTGTGCTGTAATAGAACTAGAATTAGATTTTACTGGCATGTGTGCTCAAGTATAGAAATACAGTGAAAAGTTTATAAAATCGGCATTCTCCAGTGTCAATTTAGACACAAAACCAAAACTTTAAAAAAAAACCAAACACCTTAGATTCAAAAATCAAAACAACCATCTAAGATACAAAAGCCAGAATTTTAAAAAGAAACAAAAGCAGAAATACCAAAAAAAAACAGAGCCAAGAAGAAAATAATTCTGTGATGGACAGTCACCCTGGTGATACTATCTTCCTGCCAAACTTGATGGAGCTATTTCTAATATTCCATGCGCCAATCTCAGAAAAATGCCCCATAGCCAATCAATGAAACAAAGTCCATGCAAAAAATTTGATGAAAACTAGGCTCGGAGAGTTAACATTAAAAAGTACAATTCCCACACTTTTTTATCCCTTTTACAGTGTGGCATAAACAAACAATTGACAATAAAATTTTAACCAAAAATCAATTTGTTTTCCCTCCTCCCCAGATGAAAAGACTTTTCTTTGACCAATGATTTAATTATTAATAATGTGTGCCACCTAATACTTTGCGAAGTTTTACTAAGTAAAGAGTTTTTTTTGCAAAAACTTTAATTTGTAAAGGTCTAACTAGTTTGGTGAAGAACTGACATAATATAATGAATAACCTTTATCAGTAAAAGTGACAGTTAAAATTTTAACCATGCTCAGTTCCTTGGTTTGGTAAACCATCTGATTAAAAATTATATTAATATATATTTTATGTCCTCTTCAGTTCTTCTTCAATAAAGCAGAATATAATAGCCAAGCTACAAGAACAGGTTGAAGCAAACTTGGGGACAGCAATGGTGTACACACTGTTTGAATGGGCTAAAGAGAACCAAGAGGACCTTATGGAAAACCATCAGCCAGTAGTTGGTGCAGTGGTAAGTCTGATAGTAAAGAATGCTATAGCACTTAGAAACATTTAAATCCAAGATACAACATTTCAGTAAAAATTGAACAGTTGGGAACCAATCCATTAAAATATGACAATTCAGCCTCAATATAAGGAACTTATTGTGCATTCATGTTCTATTAAACTTTAGTATCCATTTAACTTGCATTATAAAATGCCTTCAGATGTTTGAACCTTTTTGAATCTTATTTTTGGAAATGTGGTGGTCTCCTATTCCAGGAACAGGTGTAACACCAAGTTAGCAGCTATTTTAACCTGAATGACAAACTTGTATTTATATAGTGGCTTCCACGACCTTGGGCTATCCCAAAGCACTTCACGGTTAGTGAAATCTTTGGAAGTGGTGTCGTTGTTGTAATTGAGGAAACAACACCCAATTTGCATACAGTGAAGACCAATAAGAAGTATTGAGGAAAATGACAAGATCATTTTGGGGGGATGTTGGACGAGGAATAAATGTTAAGCACAAACAGAATGCCGCACTCTTTTATGAAAAGTGTCCTGGGATCTTGTATTAATCATTTAATCCAACAATTGATATTCACTCAGCCTTTTCCAGTGACCGGGTACATTCTTGTTTCTAGCATGAAGGGACTGTTCTTGTGGTGCTATCTTGTTACATTAATCACTTTTAAGCTATTCAGTGATAATATTTAATTGATACCAATGTATATTTTTGGGCTTTTCTACAGACGATATCAATGACTCAAAATACTGTGACTTCTCATACTTCTGTGGCGAAGAAAAAGAAAAAAGAACAGCTATCAAAATCTCAAAAGAAGAAATTGGCTGACAAGACAGGTTCGCAATGTTGCTGTAAAGATGTAAGATTAGTAACTTTGTGTGTGTACAAACTAACCTAAGATTGTGCACCCTTTTCCACTCCTGGAATGAGCGTGTGTGGGCTGAAGTGATCTTAATAGTGTATTCTGATTACCTAATGCATGCACCATTTCTACACATGTACAGTCGTCATCCTATGACAAGTAACATCAGCTCATCCTTTCCTTCACTGATGGACATCATGAAGCAGATGAGTTTTCACCATGATTTTGTAGTTTTATGGTCACACTTTTTTCCCTGATTTAATTAAATAATGGAATTCAGATTTGCTGCACAAATGAGATGAAGTACGATCATTAGTCCAGTAAACAAAACCACTATTGCCATGTCTTGTAAAGTCTCTGCTACTTCATTTTCAGCTTTTTTAAAATATATAAAGTGACCTGTCTCAGCTCACAAAGATGTAGAAAAGATTTTCAACACCAAGGTGTGAAACGTCTGTTTGACATCCTTAACAGTTTGTTAAACTATTTGGGTCTAAGAGAAATAGCTTCTTATCCTTTGCACTAACTTTCCAATGAAATTTGTGTGGTTGTGGTTGAGAAGAAGAATTGGACCCTGATCTATACGTATCATTGTCAATCCCCCCACTTTATTCATTAACGGGATGAGGGCATCGCTGGCCAGGCAGCATTTATTGCCCATCCCTAGTTGCCCAGAGGGCAGTTGAGAGTCAACCACATTGCTGTGGATCTGGAGTCACATGTAGGCCAGACCGGGTAACGATGGCAGTTTCCTTCCCTAAAGAACATTAATGAGCCAGATGGTTTCTCTGACAATCGACAATGGGTACACAGTCATCATTAGATTCTTAATTCCAGATTTTTTTTATTGAATTTAAATTCCACCATCTGCTGTGGCAGGATTCGAACCAGGGTCCGCGGAACGTTATCTGGGTCTCTGGATTAACAGTCTAGCGATAATACCACTAGGTATCCCTGCTGACAAAGTATTAATTGAAGTCAGGATCGGTCTTGATTCTTCCAAATTTAGTAGCTGACTGACCCTAAATTTTAAAGGTTGCCATGTAAATTATAGCCAAAATCTGACTGCAGTCCATGGTGCGTAGGCTAGCAATGGGTGGGGAAGCGGGGTGGAATGGGGTAAAAGAAAGAAATATGCCTCTGAATCTTGTTCTGAAGACTTTTTTTGTTTTTGATTTCTGTATTAGATAACCGAGGGCAATTGCCACGTGGATGGAATTGGGTAGATGTCATTAAGGTATACTTTTGTTTTATAAACCTCAACAATTTGATGCATATTATTACCACTTTCACACCTGGCAACAGTTTGGCTGTATTTAACGTACAGATTATTGATCAGATGTGATCACAGCTATAGCTTATTAAAATATATAAATCCTCTTGCTCTTAAAAACTAAAATGTTGGATTTTTAAATTAATTTCAGGTACTAATAACTTTTATTATATTTTCTCTCAAATCAATCCGACTTATCTTTGGATGACTTTGCTCTGGCAAATACAGCATGTAAGTATTCTTGTTATTGTTTTAACTTCTTCCCCTTGGAGACATTTGTGCAAAGCAGATTTCATTAATTGAGCTGATTGTTTGTGCAAAGTAATTGATTTTCCTGTACCTAACTGATATCACAGTAAGATTTGACTTTGCAATGAAGGCTGTCTAAATAGTAAATCTGACTGTTTCATATTTGGAATGAAACCCATCAAATATGTGACGAAAACAGAAGTTGCTGGAAAAGCTCAGCCAGTCTGACAGCATCTGTGAAGAAAAAGTCAGAGTTAATGTTTCAGGTCCTGTGACCCTTCCTCAGAACTGATGGTAACTGGGAAAACATCAGTTTATATGCAGGAAATAGTGGGGGGAATGGGGTAGGGAGTAAACAATGAGATAGAGCCCGAAGAAAGAGAAGAGCAGTTGGATAGACAAAGTGGTGATCTGGCTAGGAGGGTGAATTGTTGTTAATGGGGACTGTTAGTGACTAACAATAGGTAGTGTGTAATGGCAGGCTGAGAGATAACAAGGCCTGGTGTGTGGTGTAGTGGGGTTAGGACATGGGAGAGGTTAGGCCCCAAAATTATTGAACTCAATATTGAGTTTGGAGGGCTGCAGGGTCCCCAAGTGGAAAATGAGGTGTTGTTCTTCCAGCTTGCATTGAGCTTTGCTAGAACACTGCAGCAAGCCTGAGACAGATATGGTGACCAGGGAGTACAGGGTGGTGTGTCAAAGTGGCAGGCAACCGGTAGCTCAGGGATAGTAGGAACTGCAGATGCTGGAAAATCTGAGATAACAAGGTGTGGAGCTGGATGAACACAGCAGGCCGAGCAGGAAGGCTGACGTTTCGGGCCTACACCCTTCATCAGAAATGGGGGAGGGGAAGGGGGTTCTAAAATAAATGGGGAGAGAGGGGGAGTGGATAGAAGATGGATAGCGGAGAAGATAGGTGGAGAGGAAACAGACAGGTCGAAGAGGCGGGGATGGAGCCAGTAAAGGTGAGTGTAGGTGGGGAGGTAGGGAGGGGATAGGTCAGCCCAGGGAGGACAGACAGGTCAAGGGGGTGGGATGAGGTTAGTAGGTAGGAAATGGGGGTGCGACTTGAGGTGGGAGGAAGAACAGGTTAGGGAGGCGGGGACAAGCTGGGCTGGTTTTGGGATGCGATAGGGGGAGGGGAGATTTTGAAGCTTGTGAAATCCACATTGATACCATTGGGCTGCAGGGTTCCCAAGCGGAATGAGTTGCTGTTCCTGCAACCTTCGGGTGGCATCGTGGTGGCACTGCAGGAGGCCCAGGATGGACATGTCGTCTGAGGAATGGGAGGGGCAGTTGAAATGGTTCGCGACTGGGAGGTGCAGTTGTTTATTGCGAACCGAGCATAGGTGTTCTGCAAAGCGGTCCCCGAGCCTCCGCTTGGTTTCCCCGATGTAAAGGAGGCCACAACGGGTACAGCGGATGCAGTATACCACATTAGCAGATGTGCAGGTGAACATCTGCTTGATGTGGAACGTCGTCTTGGGTCCTGGGATGGGGGTGAGGGAGGAGGTGTGGGGGCAGGTGTAGCACTTCCTGCGGTTGCAGGGAAAAGTGCCGGGTGTGGTGGAGCTGGAGGGGAGTGTGGAGCAGACAAGGGAGTCACAGAGAGAGTGGTCCCTCCGGAAAGCAGATAAGGGTGGGGAGGGAAAATGTCTTTGGTGGTGGGGTCGGATTGCAGATGGCGGAAGTGTCAGAGGATGATGCGTTGGATCCGGAGGTTGGTGGGGTGGTATGTCAGGATGAGGGGGATTCTTTTTTGGTTGGTTGTTATTGCGGGGACGGGGTGTGAGGGATGAGTTGCGTGAAATGTGGGTGATACGGTTGAGGGCGTTTCAAAATCTCCCCTCCCCCTACCGCATCCCAAAACCAGCACAGCTCGTCTCCGCCTCCCTAACCTGTTCTTCCTCCTACCTATCCCCTCCTCCCACCTCAAGCTGCACCCCCATTTCCTACTTACTAACCTCATCCCGCCCGCTTGACCTGTCCGTCCTCCCTGGACTGACCTATCCCCTCCCTACCTCCCCACCTACACTCACCTTTACTGGCTCCATCCCCGCCTCTTTGACCTGTCTGTTTCCTCTCCACCTATCTTCTCCTCTATCCATCTTCTATCCACCTCCCCCATTTCTGATGAAGGGTGTAGGCCCGAAACGTCAGCCTTCCTGCTCCTATGATGCTGCTTGGCCTGCTGTGTTCATCCAGCTCTACATCTTGGTAGCTCAGGGTCTTCTTTTTTTTCTGCAAGCAGAACGTGTATGTTCAGCAAAGTGGTCGCCCAGCCTGTATTTCATTTCCCCAAAGTAGAGGAGACCACATTGTGAGCAGCAACTGCAGTAGACTAGATTCTGGGAAGTGCAGGTGAAGTGTTGCTTCACCTGAAAGGTATGTTTGGGCCCTTGGATAGTGGGGAAGGAGGAGGTAAATGGGCAGGTGAAGCACCTTTGTCGGTTACAGGGGAAGGTGCCATGGTGTTGTGGTGAAGGAAGAGCGGACCAGGGTGTCCCGGAGGGAACGTTCCCTGTGGAAGGCGGACAAGGGAAATGAGGGGAATATTTGTCTGGTGGTGACATCTCGCTGGAGGTGGTGGAAATGGCTTCTGATGATTTTCTGGATGTGGATGTTGGTGGGATGGTAGGTAAGGACAAGGAGACCCCTATCGCTGTGGCAGGAGGGAAGGGGTGAGGGCAGAAGTGTGGGTGATGGGTCGGACCTGGTTGAGGGCCCTGTCAACAATGGTGCTGGGGAATCCTCGGTTGAAGAAGGTGGATGTTTCGGAGGCTCCCTTGTCGAAGTTGGCCTCACCTGAGCATTTGCGACGGAGACGGAGGAACTGAGAGAATGGGATGGAGTCTTTACAGGAAGTGGGGTGTGCGGATGTATAGTCCAGGTAGCTGTAGGAGTCAGTGGCTTTATAGTGGATATTAGTGGCCAGTCTATCCCCAGAAATGTCAAGGAAGGGAAGGGAGGAATCAGAAACCAGGTGAAAGTGAGGTCAGGGTCGAAATTGGAAGCGAAATTGATCATCCTTTCCAATTCCGGACGAGATAGGGAAGCAGCACCAATGATATCATCGATATACCGGAGGAAGAGTTGTGGGTGGGGGCCGGAATAGGACTAGAACAAGGAATGTTCCACGTACCCCACGAAGAGACAGGCATAACTGGGGCCCATGCGGATACCTATGGCCACCCCTCTATAGTTTTTCCAGGTTGCATTTGGGATGAGACTAACGCTGCAACAGTGAGCTGAAATTGAAAACTTTGTGGAAATGTGTCTAGCAAATGTAATTGCTCACTCCTGATTCTTCTGATTTTTAAAGTATGTTTAAGCCATTTTTCTGCCATTTGATAAGATCATGCCTGATCTGATTGTAACTTTAACTGCAATTTTTTTATGCCGGTCTCCCATAATCATTAAACAAAAACCGGAAGAACCGCGGATGTTGTAAATCAGGAACAAAAACAAAGTTGCTGCAGAAGCTCAGCAAGTCTGGCAGCATCTGTGAACAGAAAAACAGAGTTAACGTTTCAGGTCTGATGAACCTTTCTCAGTAATGTTCTGAGAAAGGGTCACCGGACCCTAAACATTAACTCTGTTTTTCCCTTCACAGATGCTGCCAGACCTGCTGAGCTTCTCCAGCAACTTTGTTTTTGTCCCATAATCATTAATTCCCTTTTAAAATCATAAAATCCCTACAGTGTGGAAACAGTCTATTCAGCCTATTGGATCCACACTGATGCTCCAAAGACCATTCCAGCCAGGTCCACCCCACTACCTTATCCCTGTAACCGTGCATTTACCATGATTAATCCACCCGGCCTGCATGTCCATACACACAATGGGCAATTTAGCATGACCAGTCTACCTAACCTACATATCTTTGGACTCTGGGAGAAAACTGGATCACCTGGAGGAAAGTCACACAGTCTTGGGGACAATGTTCATACTCACCACAGATAGTTGCCCAAGGGTGGAATCAAAGTCATGTCTAATATTCCAGGCTAAATATTCAATGATCCAGAATCCACTGGGAGAGAATTTCAGAGATAAATGAATTTCTGAGAGTAGAAATTCCTCCTCATTTCCATCTTTATTGGGAAACCCTTTACTTTTAAACTGTGTCCTAAATATCTAAAAACGTGATGAAAGAGGAAGATAAATAAGTCACAAATTATTTAAATTCAAAGTTTTTGGTATTAGTTAATGTGAATTAAATCTGTGAATAAATTATTAGGAGAGGCCCTTCATTTGGCTGTGCCTGAAAATGCCTCTCACAGAACCTCATGCAGTCAAATTGCAAATGAAGGTGCAGCAGTTTAAAACTGGGAATTGGCTCACTTTGCAGACAATTCTTTCCATAAATTATTGATTTAACAGATTAAAGAAGAGCAAAAATGGCAGCTCAGTATCGCTGGTTACTGGATTTGCAGGCAGGTCAGTAAAGGGAATTTTAAAATGTTGGGGGTCTACCATTACTAGTTTCATAGAATCCCTACAGTGTAGAAACAAGTCCACACCGACCTTCACAGCATCCCACCCAGACCCATCCCCCATAACCTAGCTAGCCTGCACATCCCTGAACACTATGGGCAATTTAGCATGGCCAGTCCACCTAGCCTGCACATCTTTAGACTGTGGGAGGAAACCGGAGCACCCGGTGGAAACCCACGCAGGCACGGGGAGAACGTGTAAACTCCACACAGACAGCCGCCCGAGGGTGGAATTGAACCGGGGTCCCTGGCGCTGTGAGGCAGCAGTGCTAACCACTGAGCCACCATGCTGGGATCAATTCTAGCTCGAGAAGTGATTAAGCACTGAAGGAATTGTCAAATGAAGCAACAAAGGTTGAGCTTAAATTAAAAAAAAACAGAAGAGGCAGCCATGCTGCTGATATACTGTTGACCCCCAAATAGTGGAAAGGAAATGGAATAGCATATTTGTAGATGCATAACCAATAGGACAATAATTGTGGGTGACATCAGCTACTTAAATATTATCTGATGCAAGCAGTTTTTTTCTTAATTTTTTGATGGGATGTTGGTGTCACTGGCAAAGCCAGCATTTGTTGCCAGTTAGTATTTGTCCTTGAACTGAGTGGCTTGCCAGACTGTTTGAGGACAGTTGAGTCAACCACATTGCTGTGGATCTAGAGTCATATGTGGGCCTAACCAGGTCAAAACGACAGATTTCTTTCCTCGAAGGGCTTTAGTACGAATGGCACAAAGTTCTTTAACTACATTTAGGAATTTTTAGGTAACAAGCCTAAGAAAAAGGGGTACAATTCTAGAATTATTCTTCAGAAATGAAGCTGAGCAGATGCCTGATGTGGCTGTGGGTGACCATTTTGGACATAGTGACCATAATACAGTTAGATTTAATATTTTTATAGAATAGAACAAAGATCAAATAGGAGTAAATTTTCTAAGTGGGGGAAAAACAGGCTTGCACAAAGCTGAGATATGATCTCTGGTGTAGGTGGACTGGATATAACTACTTGAAGGAAAATCAGTGGTAGGCATTTAAAAGCAATATTATGCAGGCTCAGTATTGACATGACCCCATGAAGGAAAATGTGGTGTACTATCAAATCTAGAGTATCCTGGGTATCCAGAAGCATACAGGATGATTGTGTGTCGTAAAGGGTGTATGCCGCATAGAAGGGTAGACCGATGTTTTATTTTTACATCAAGAACAAGTGGATGACTAAGGAAAGTGTTGGGCCTATCAGATGTATAAGGTAACCCACACAGGGATGCAAAGATGCAGGACGGGTTCCTAATGAGCAACAAAAACAACATTTTTGTAGAAACTCAGCAGGTCTGGCAGCATCTGTGGAAAGAAGAGTTAATATTTCAGGTCCAGTGACTAATCTTCAGAGCACGATGAAGAATGGTCATTGGACCTAAAACATTGTCTCTGCTTTCTCTCCACAGATGCTGCCAGACCTCACGAATTTCTCAAGCAATTTCTGTATTTGTTTCAGATTTCCAGCATCTGCAGTTCTTTTTGTTCTTATTGAGTATTTTGTCTCTGTCACAAGGGAGTGGGATGATGCAGACATTCTCGTTAAAGAGGCGAGTGAGATATTCGATGCATAAAGCATAATGTGGGGTAAAGTACTGGAAGGACTGACGTATTAAAGGTGAATAAATCACCAGGGCTGATGGATTGCATCTTGGGCTGTTAAAGGATGTCTGGGAGGAAATAACAAACATTCTGAGGATAATTTTCTAATCCTAACTAGATATAGGCAAGATACCAAAGGCTTGGAGACTTATCATCATAGAACCCCTACAATGTGGAAACAAGTCCTTCAGCCCAACAAGGCCACACCGACTTTGAGCATCCCACCCAGACCCATCCCCCTGAACACTACGGGCAATTTAACATGGCCAATCCACCTAGCCTGCACATCTTTGGACTGTGGGAGGAAACCAGAGCAAACCCACGCAGACACGGGGAGAATGTACAAACTCCACACAGACAGTTGCCCAAGGGTGGAATCGAACCCCGGGTCCCTGACACTGTGAGGCAGTAGTACTAATCACTGAGCCACCGTGCTGCCCTAAATAAATGTTGTGCTATTGCTCTAAAAGAGACTGAGGGGTGGGTCATATAATTATAGGCTGATCAGTCTGAGTTTGGGGATGGGAAAATTATTAGAATCAGTTCTGAGAGAATAAACTTTTGCTTAGAAACACATGGATCTATCTGGGATAGGCAGCACATTGTTGTTCAGGGAAAGTCAAGTCTTACTAAATTGAATTTTTTTTGAGGAAGTAGCAAGAGGATTGGTTAAGATCATGATGTAAGGCATTTTATAAGGTCCCACATAGCATCCTGATCATAAAAATAAATGCCTGTAAGAAAACCGGGAAGTCTATCACGTTTCATCTAAATTGACCCAGTGACAGAAAACAAAGGTAATGGTTGATTGGTTTTGCAAATGAAATGTGGGTTATGGTTGAGTTCTGTAGAGCTCCTCTTTGGGTCCCTTACTGTTTTTTTTTTAAATTCTTTCATAGTGTTGGCATTTGTGCTAAAGCCAGCATTTATTGCTAATCCCTAATTGCCCTTGAGCTGAGCAAACTGCTCAGTCATTTGAGGCAGCCACATTATTGTGGGTCTGGGGTCACATTTAACCAGTGTACCCATGTGATAGATCAGGTAAGGACAGCAGATTTTCTTAAAGGACATGAGTGAACTAGATAGGTTTTTACAACAATTGATACTTTGGTTGTCATCACTGAGAGTAACTTTATATTCCGGATTTATTAATTGAATTTAAATTCCACCAGCCGCTCTGGTTGGATTTGAATCTCTGTCCCCAGAAAATTAGACTAGTGACATTGCCACAACACCACTACTACTGCTGAATACACGTTAAAGATTTGGCTACAAATGTGGGGCATGTGGTTTGCAGGCAACACAAGTCTACATGTTGCTGATCGTGATGAAGATGAATCAACTGTGAAATTATATCAGTGGTTTGGTTGAATGGGCAGAAGTTGTCAAATTTAATCTTGAAGTGTGAAGTAAAGCACTTAGTGAAGACAAATGAAGCTAGGGAGCACAGTAAATGATGGTTTATTAAGTGCATGTCCACAGGACCGTGAAGATGGATATAAGGTGGTAAAGTAACCATGCAAAAGTACGGACCATCAGGTATAGGAGCAGAATTAGGCCATTGGGGTCTGCTTCAGCATTTGATCATGGCCGATGCACTTTTTCTTTTCAACTCATTCTCTTGCCCTCTTCTCATAATCTTTGATCCCCTACTAATCATGAATCTATCTATCTCTGTCCTAAATGCCTCCACAGATTCATCGTCCTCTGGCAGAAGAAATTCCTCCTTGTCTCAGTTCTAAAGGGGTATCCTTTCACTCTGAGGATGTCCTAGTTTCTCCCATTGGTGGAAACATTTTCTCGACATCCGCTCTGTCCAGGCCTATCGTTATTCTGTAAGTTTCAATGAGATTCCCCCCCCTCCCCACCATGCTTCTAAATTCCATACAGAACAGAGAATCCTCAACCACTCCTCGTATGACAAACAATTCATTCTTAGGATTATTCTTGTGAACTTCCTCTGGACCCACTGTAAGGCCACCACATTCTTCCTTAGATACAGGGCCCAAAATCATTCGCAATATTCCAAATTCGGTCTGACCAGACCTTACACAGTATCAGTAGTACGTATCTGCTGTCTTTTCTAGCCCTCCTGAAATGATTGCTAGTGTTGCATTTGCCTTCCTAACTGCCAACTGAACATGCCTATCAATCTTAAGAGAATCCTGAACAAGGACTCCTAAGTCCCTTTGTGCTTCAGACATCCAGAGCCTTTCCACATTTAGAAAACAGTCTACGTTTCCATTCTTCCAACCAAAGTGCGTAATCTAACACTTTCCCGTATTGTATTCAATCTGCCACTTCTGGTGAGGCCACTACTAGAGTTATGGTCACTATTACAGGAAAGCCATAATGGCTCTGAAGAGAGTAGTGCGGAGATTTGAGCAAATGTTGTTAGGACTTGGAAAATTGCAGCAAGCAGGAAAGATTTGCTCGAATAAGGTTGCTTTCTTTAGAGCAGAGAAAGTTGAGGGGAAGTTTATACAAGATGATCAAATTGAGGATGGGCCCAGATAAAGTGGACAGGAAAAACCGGTTTCCCCAGTACAAAAATCAATTACCATGGGGATGCAGATTTAAGGTTTAAAGGTGACATGACAAAAAGCTTTTTCATCCAGACAGTGGCGCATGTCTAGGATTTACTGCCCAGTTTCATTGTAGAGGAAAAGATTCTACACTCTTTTAAAAGGTACCTGGATATGCATCTGAAGTGCTGAAACAATGGACCAGATGCTGGGTGGTGGAATTCAAATGGGTGGCTGGTTTTATTATTTGCTGGTACATCATAATGGGCTAAATGGCCTTTGTCTGTGGCGTAACTTTTCTGTGGTTCTAAGTCAGATTTTTTAGAGAAGTTGAGATCAGAAGCCCACGTTGGATTAAATTTAGAGCTACTTATAATGTGTTCTCTTCTGGGGTTACAAGTATACTGACTAAAAGCTTCATGATTAAAGCTGTTCAAAACACAGCAGTTTCAGCCATTTGACTAGGGGTTTGGGTTACAATACTCAGTTAATGAGGCCGATTTGAAAACAATTGAAGCTTGTAACTGTGGAGCCATTAGCACCAAGTCAAATATAATGGGTTTCATTGGGTAGCTGTTCTGACGAATGGTCACTAAACTCAAAATGTTCACTCTGTTTCTAAAGATGCCGCCAGACCTAATGAGTTTCCCCGGTGCTTTTTGCTTGTGTTTCAGATTTCCAGCATCTGCAGTTCTTTGTTTTTATTATGGGTTTCAATGGCTTTGATTTAAACCAACATCAGCTGTAGAGATACGTCGTCTGGTGTTTCCATTTTCCAGCTTGACTATGTTGTTCATACAAATAGAAGGTGTGATGTTGCAGAGCAATGCTGAATTCTGTTTTGTTCTGGTGAAAATTTCTAAAAGCAGCAAACTTGCTGATAGTGTGTTCACTTTTTTTTAAAAGGATTTGAGCAAAATTACACTTTTTTTTTAAAAATTAGAATCTTTCTCTTCAAGCTCTCTGTACATATGATATACACATAGAGTTGATTCTATATTACATATATAAAAACGCGTGTGTGTACACTTGTCCCCCTTTATCTACCACGCTGCATCCTCAAAGACCTCTACTGAATTTGTCAAGCCTGATTTCCCTTTTGCAAGATCGTATTGACTCTATTTGATTGTATTATGATTTTCTAAATGCCTTCAATGAATTCTTGCACTTTACACAAGTTTCCTGCTTTTTGTGTCTCTCCTTTCTTGAATAGTCATGTTACATTCGTCCTAAAGATCACGTTTTTAAAAATTGAGTTACAAAGTGCTAAAAAACAGTTTTTGAAATTTATTCACAAGCCTCAATGTTTTGGTTTCATTTCCTAATCTTTTTTTATTTTTTTTCCCCTAGTTAAGCAAAACTGGCAGCAAGGATGATGAGTAACCAAGTTTATGGACTGGCGTTAACTAGAATGTCAGATTTATTTTTGCTGGAGCACATTCATTTTTCATGTTTGTGTGGAAAACCTCTTTGGTAAAATTACAGCATCCATTTGGTATGAAATCATTGTGGGTTTTGTTTTTACTCTACAGACTAGTTGCACATTTCGAAGGCAATTGTTGCACTAAATCTGACACTCAAATTGATCTATTTACAAAGCAAAATAAATATAGAATAACTTGAGCTACCATTAAGTTGGGCACATGGTCACAGATCGCTTTGTTGCACATATTTCTAGTGGAGTGTACCTCTGTTAGTCATGTTTTTAATTAGAAAACCATGATTGATTGATTGTTTTCCTGAACAGTATGGTGAAGCTAGTGACCTGGCTGCAACCATGCTAACTGTTATTTTAAGGAGGGTATTATGGACTGTACCTCTTTATCCATCATCTCCCCTTTTGATATCCTGACTTATCATCATGAGGAAATCAACGGAAAATATTCAGGATTTGAATAAAGTTTTTAATATTTTTAATTACATGGACTCTTATTATAAAGCAGGAGATTTTTCTCTCACATGCGTTCATGATCAATGCAACAAAAGAAACACGTCATGTTATCTAGCAAGATGTCAGGATTATATTTGACAGAGACATAATAGTCTGGTATGTTATATGCAAGTCATCAGTTAGATTGGAAAGTTCTTAAAAAGATTAGCAAATCAAGGGCAGGCAATGATTAATGCATACCTAGATGCCTGCAGGCCTATTACTTACTGGTTACGAAGTTTGGTGCTGGGTCCACTAAGTGATTTACAGAAAGTAATTGTGGCCAAATTTTCAAATTTAACACCATGCCAAATTTGTAGTGCCAGATCGTACATAACAATTTACATCTAACAATAAGAATCTTTACAAGCTTGATCAGTGAGCAAAAATCAGTAGATGCAATTCCATTGGTTTAATTTATGGTTTCATAGGATGCCAGTATTGTTGGGAAGGTCAGCATCTAGTCACAATATACATAAATTTGAAAGATGGGAACTAAATATAAAATTTCCAAATCTGTGAATGTGGGAAACTAAGTAGGAATGTGTTGTGAGGAGATGTAAAGCAGCTTCAGGAGAATTTAGCCAGACTTGAACAATGGGTTAGAACATGACAGATGGAAGAAAATGTTGAAAAATGTCAGGCTATCCACTTATGAAGAAACAGTATTTCTTTGCAGCTGAGTATTTCTTAAATGGTAAGACATTGTCCTTTTGTAAATATTTACATAGATGTCACTGAGCAACTGAAAGCTAACATGAAGGTGCAGCAGGCCTATAAAGACATAGGAGCAGAGTAGACCGTTTAGTCCATCAAGTCTGCACTGTCATTCAATAAGAGCGTGGCTAATCTGATAATCCTTAAGTCCACTTTCCTGCCTTTTCCTGTAATCCTTGATTTGCTTACTTATTAAATATCTGTCTATCTCAGCCTTGAATATATTTAATGACCGGAGCTAAACAGCCTTTTGTGGTCAAGAGTACTGCAGATTCATTACCCTCTCAGAAAAGAAATTTCTCCTCTCTGTCTTAAATGTGCACCCTTTATTCTGAAATTTTTTGTACTCACTCACAGGACATGGGTGTCACTGGCTGTCCCAGCGTTTATTGCCTGTCCCAGCGTTTATTGCCTGTCCCTGGTTGCCCTTGAGAAGGTTATGGTGAGCTGCATTTTTGAGCTCCTGCAGTCCACATGTTGTAGGTTGACCCAGAATGCTCTTAGGGAGAGAATTTCAGGATTTTTGACCCGGCGAAGGAACGGTGATATATTTCCAAGTCAGGATGGCAAGTGGCTTGGAGGAGAATTTTTCAGCGTCCCATTTATCTTCTACCCTTGTCCTTCTAGATTGATGTATTTTTGGGATTGGAAATTGTTGTCTGAGGATCTTTGGCAAATATCTTATGCTCTCTGGTCCTAGATTGAATCCAATGCCAGTATATCTCCCTTAGATAAGGGGCCAAAACTATTTACAGTATTCCATCTACGGTGTGACTTACACCTTGTTTAATTTTAGCAAACCTACCTAAATTAATGTACTTTAGGGAGATTCATAGAATATTAGCCTTCATTGCCAGAAGGTTCAAGGACAAGTGTAGTGAAGTCTTGCTTCAATTGTGTAGGATCTTGGTTCGACCACACCTGGAGGTATTGTGTGCAGTTTTGTCCTCTTTTCTAAAGGAAAGCTATTATTTCCATAGAGGGAGCGCAACAAAGTTTGACCAGACTTGTTCATGGGATGGTGGGACTGACCTATGAAGAGAGAGGTGGAAAATGGACCTGTATTCTCTAGCATTTCAAAGACTGAGAGGTGATTTTAATAAAACCTGCAAAAGACTTAAAAAATTTGATCGTATAGATGCAAGTAAGATGTCTGGAAGTGAACTGGGGACACTGTTCACAAATGAAGGGGATGATACTCTGGTCCAAGGTGAGAATTTTTATTAAACTTACTGGGTTGTGAGCCTTTAGATCTCTTTTTCTCCAGAGGGCTATGGAAGCTCAGCCTTTGAGTCAAGGTAGCGATTGATTTCTGATTATCAGTTGCATACTTATGTGGATAGGCTGGGTAAAAACCACCAGAATGTTCAATCAGCCATGGACATAATGAATGTAGGGGCACGCATGAAGCGCTGAATGGCCTACTTCTGTTCCTATATCCACTTGTTACCCATTCTCAACTGCTGTTGAACTGATGGGTTTGCTATTTTACAGGGTAGTTCAGTTGGCCATGCTACTGCACCAAAATTACTATTGATGCCCATTGAAATGGCACCACTAGGCAGACATCCATAATGCCTGCCAAATGGTGGAAGTTCTTAAGAGTTTTTTTGTTTTGGAGCTTTAGTGTAGTGATGTTCATCCAAGTGGCTGAATCTATAACCTGCGACATTTCTACATCAGCATATTTGTCAAATAGCAACTAAGTAATTTTAGAAGTCAAAGGCATTTAATTAGCTAAAGAGAAAAAATAAAACTTGCATTCGTGTAAATCTTTTCACAACGAATGGGTGCCTCAAAACTCTTTGCAGTCAATGAAGTATATGTCAAATGGACAAACAAATAGAGAATGCTGGAGAAACTTGGATCTGGCAGCATCTGTGGAGAGAAAGACTTAACATTTCTAGTCATCTGACCCTCCTTCAACTGGAACTGATCTCCAGCATCTGTCGTTCTTTTTTTATTGAGATATTTTTGAAGTGTAACTGTTATAGTGAGAAAACATACACATACAGCAAACACCAATGGAACAATTACTAGATTTTTTTTTGTGTGTGTGTGTAATATTGATTTGGGAGACGAATTTTGAGTAAGATCCTGTGGATAATTTCCCTTCTGTTCTTCAAAATAGCACCGTGGCATCCAAGCAGATAGGTTACACCTCAGTTTAATATCCCATCTGAAAGAAAGCACCTTCAATACCCTCAGCCTTGATCTTTGTACTCATGTCCTGGAGTGGGACTTGAACCCAAAACCTTATAATTCAGAGGCAATAAGCACTGCCAAGTGAACCATAGTTAACAAGCACGTTCCTCCTTCGTATCCAGTAAACTTCAATGAAGGTTTACATCAGTAATTGATGTGTACTGTTATGAGTGAGGCAGACTAGCTACTTAAATGATACAGGTGTAAATAAATCATGTTTGGATGAAAGTGCCTGCTAACTGTGGAGCCATACTTAATAAAGGGTCAATAGACCTTGTTTCTATTTCTGCACATCTAAGGTATAATACTAAGTATTTTGACTACATTTGCACTATTGTGCATTAATTTGTCAGTGAAATGCTCTGTCAAACATTTTCACAACGAGTTTTTAGGATATAGAATGCGCTGTCTGGAAGTGTGGTGGAAGTAGTCAAGCCATTCAAGAGAGCTTTGGATGGTGCTGATATGCAGGGATATTGAGAAAAGACAGGAAATTGGCACTAGATAATAGGGCCAGTGATAGATTTAATTGCCTCCTTCTGCACCATATAATTATTTGGATTTACTCTATTTCTGATCATAATTAATTATTCAACTTACTAATTCTCCAATGTCAGCAATGTTTTTAAAAACTCTAAGTAATGTGATCGCATCTAAATTGCTATAAATGTTCCAACTGCCAATAAAATGCTATTGAAACAATCACTCTTATAAGGAAATGCAGCATTCCAGCTGTGATGGAATGTACATTAAAATTCAACCTACCTCCATGTACCATGTTCACCCTTATGTACCTCAATAAAGTATTAAAAATCTTAATACTTACATTACATGTCAAGCATATAGCCCAGGGCAAAGCATTTCAAACAGAAAATTTCAGAAAGTGGAATGGAAATAATCTTTTCTCTGGATACCATGCATCGCTATGTCTCAATACAGTTCAATACTCTGATGTTCAATGTACATTCCTTGTCAGACATACAGCTAAAGAAGTTCTCATTTCCAGTCCACCAGTGTAGAATGGCTGAAAGGCTTTAGACAGTGATGTTCCGCCACTGTGCATCAAGGTTTACTGCATCCTTCATCACATGGTCCTGGACTTTAGAGTGGGTCAGTCTGCAACACTTTGGTAAGGACAACTGCACTGGAAGAACAACCGGTTTCAGGAAGAACAAAGAGCAACCTTCACGAATTGATGATCTTCCAACTGCAGTTGATGTTTGTCATAGTGTGTGTCCCTGGGACTACCTTGTAAAGTGCAAACTACTATGTCATGGAGCTGCTTGACTCAACCTTGATGAAAACCCACTGTATCTCAGCTGCCAGATCAACTCACTCCTCATGCAGTGACCATGGGGTTTTGCATGCTGACCAGAAGTGTTTTTTCTGCAAAAACATCTCCCTGAAGAACGGTGGTACAACATCTGTCATGGTGTGGTTTGAACCAATGTCCTAAGAGCATTAGTTCTGAAGAGCAGTCGTATCAGATTCAAAAGAATACTGTGGTGAGTAACTCACCACCTGGTTTCCCAAAGCCAGCCCGCTATCTACAAGGCACAAGACAGGAGTGTGCTGGAATTGTCCCCTACTTGCCTGGAGAGTGCACCTCCTCCAACGACACTCAAGAAGCCTGACACCATCCTGGACAAAGCAGCCCGCTTGTTTGGCACTACATCCCATCCACTCCCTCCACCACCAACACTCAGTAGCAGCAGTGTGTACTATCTACAAGATGCACTGCAAAAATTCACCAAAGATCCTCAGACAACATCTTCCAAACCCATGACCACTTCCATCTAAACGAACAAGGTCAGCAGATATATGGAAACACCACCACCATTCAATTACCCTCCAAGCCACTCACCGTCCTCACTTGGAAATATATCGCCATTCCTTCATTGCTGCTGGGTCAAAATCCTGGATATCCCTCCCTAATAGCATTGTGGGTCAACCCACAGCAGGAGGACTGCAGCGGTTCAAGAAGGCAGCTCACCACCACCTTCTCCAGGGCAACTAGCAATGGGCAATAAATGCTGGCCAGCCAGAGATGCCACAGTCCACATTGAGGAGAGGAGAGATTTTGAGGAACGTAGGGGAGGATGTGAATGAGAGAACAATGGTGTGAAAGGGATGGGGAAGTTGGCAATAGAACAAGATTAAAGAGTGAAAAAAAAACTGTTAACTCTGTTTTGCTGTCTACAGATGCTGCCAGACCTGGTGAGTTTCTCCAGCATTCTCTGTATTTGTTTGCCAGAACATTAACCTGCAGTTCTGGATTACTAGGCCATTACTATGATTGCCATGATGCACTGTCTTCGCTCAAGTGGCTGGGTCAAAAATCATGATTGATGTTTTGAAGAAAAAGATGAAAGAGGTTTGGAAAACAGAAAACCAAAGTGACTTTTAGCCTAAGATCCAGTTTCTTTTTCTGTTGAATGAAATATCAGGGTTCCTGCACGGCAAGGTAATATAACCTGTCATGGAGAGATATTTACTAAACGAACACCTTCCATCTGGTAACTGTACTTCGTGTCTTTGACACGCTTACAACCACATTTCTTAAGCTGTTGCTTGCTGTTTGGTTGCTAGTTTAGAATGGAACTGGAATACAAGACTAAGGAATCTAATGAAGGCTGCAGTAGGAGGAAGATCATAGAATCACAGAATTCTTAAAGCAAATAGACCACTTTGTCTCAAAGCTCCCCCCCCCCCCAACCCCACCCCTTCCAATCCACATCTCCCCCACACCCACTGTAGTGGCAGGTACCATCAACAAGATGCACTGCAACAATCCACTTTGGCTCTTTCAACAGCACCTTCCAAACCCACAGTCTCTATCACCTAGAGGGCAAGGGCAGCAGATGTGTTTGAACACCAAGATATACAAGTTCACCTCCAAGCCTCTCAACATTGGAAATATATCTTTGTTCTTTCAGTGCCGCTGGGTCAAAATCCTACAACTCCCTCCCTCATGATATTGCGGGTCTACCTGCAGCACATGGACTGCAGCTGTTCAAGAAGATAGCCCACCACCACCTTCTCAAGGCCAACTAGCTATAGGAAATAAATGCTGGCCTAGACAGTAACACCATGTGCCACGAGTGACTAAAAGAACACCTCACAATTGACTCATGAGTTATAAACTATTTTGGTACCAAATTGACAATGTTTCCATAAAATCTGCCAAAATCTTTGAGAGACATTGAGTATAGCAAATGGAAGCAAAAGTGCAAAAGTATTGCTGGTACTGGAAAACTGAAATAAAAACAGCATATGCTGGAACTGCTCAGCAGGTCTAGCAATATCTGTGGAGAGTGAAACAAAGTTAACGTTTCAGCTTGATGACATTTTAATGGTGTTCTGATTGTTAGAGTCTCAGTGCTGTCATGGTTACCTCTGGATTTAGTTTTAAGCTGCATTGTGTGCATTCATGTAGAAGGCGTGACCTGATTTACAAGCTCAAAAATATAAAGGGATCAAGGCTCTCGAGGAATCCATTTCTTTTATAGTCCCCATTTCAATCCATCTGCGGAATGCAGATTAACCACTGTGTATTAAGCAAAATAAAAATATTGTAGTGGGTACTAGAAAGTTGAAATTAAAACAGAAAATAGCAACATGTGACGAGAAACATTTTTTAATAAACTAAAACACCCCAAGGTACTCCAGAAGAATGTAATATTCCAAAACTCCAAGCCAAAAGAGAGGCGTTATGGAACTGAAAGTTTAAAATTTAAATTTGAAAATTCTGCAAAACACATAGCAGCATCTTAATTTTCATTCATTCACAGGATGAGGGCATGACTGGTTAGGCCAGCAATTATTGGCCATCCCACAGGGCAGTTAAGAGTCAACCACATTGTTGTAGAGACATGTGTAGGCCAGACCAAGAAAGGACAGCAGTTTCCTTCCCTAGAGCACATTAGTGAACCAGATGGGTTTTTCCCAACAACGGTTTCATGGCTATCATTAGACTCTTAATTCCAGATTCTTTTTATTGGATTCCCTAGATTACCTGGATTTCTAGGTTAACAGTCTAGCAATAATACCACTAGGCCATCTCTTCCCCTATCTGTGAAGGAAGAGAGCAATGAAAGAGCAGCTCTTTCACCAGAACTGGAAAGGGATTAACGGATTTTCAATAAATACAATCAGGCCGAGAGGCGGGGAAAGGAAAAAAGAAAAAGCAGAGAGTCTGTGTAAAAGATCAACAGTTTGGTCCAGAAGAGGTGTGTGCAAGCATGGAAATTTGAGCAAAGGGAAAGCTCCTGAGGGTTGGGAATGTGGCTACACATAGGTAGGTAGGTCCCATGTTAGCTTTAAGACCCATCCCACTAGGCCTTGTATCAATAGGAGTCTCCACTGCAAGTGGTTCTAATGTAGCCATACTTTATCTACTGTCTGGAGAAAATGGCAGCAGTAGTGCAGAGGTGCAGTTTTACTGTTTAGGCTCCAAGCATGGAAAGTGCCTAACGCAAAGATATGGTGTTGTACCTTGAGCTTGTATTGTTGAGCTTCATTGGAACTATGTAGAAGGTCAAGGACAGAATGTTCACTGTTATATATTCAGGCTCATTAATGCCACTGACAGATCTTTTTGATGGTCAGTTGCAGGGGGTCTTTCATTCTGTTCAATCCCCTTGGAATATGGATTAGGTTTCCATGGTAATCAACCTGAATGGATCACGGTTTTCCAAAACAGGACTGGCTCATACAAAAACAGAGACCTGTTTCCATCAGATTACTTCTAAGTGTCAATGTTATAAGTTGTCGATGACCGTGAATGGGAGCAGTGCTTCAGATCTCTAGCTGATGCTAAAGGGGTGGACAGCTGGGAGGTTACTGAGGAATCGCTACCTAATCTTCACATAGACTGACAGCTTCAGCTTACTTCATGTTGCTCGGGGTCGTTAATGCTTTCGTTCTATTATACTGTTTGCAGAAATAATTTGCCTCTCACTTGGTTACACTGGGCGTTTAAAAATGAATGCCAGCCTTGTTCAAAATCGATGAAGATCTGAATTTGAATTGTAACTGACTCTGCACCTCCCAAGGTTAAATGACTAGTAAAATGCCCGGTTAAAATATATAGTGTAGTGATTTCAATGCCAACTGGACCTCATAGAATATGAGTTAACTGATTGGGGCTGTTCATCTGGTCCAATCAGATAAAAACAGGAGTCTGACAGTCAAAACAGGTTCTGACACTCTGGGTGCTGACTCTGTCAAGGCTGAGCCAGAGTCAAGGACTTTCCACGTGTAACTAAAGGGTGACTTGATGACAGGACATCAGTCTCTGTGGAGTTATTTCACATAGAGCTACTTAATTCTGCATTTTCAGCCTTACACAATATATGTGCTGCTATGTTTGGTGAGTTTGTTTGCTGTTTTTCTGTGCTTGTTTACAGGAAACATATGCAGCAACAGGTCTTGTAGACATTAAATCATGCACCAAAACGTGACTTCTCTCTTCCCCAATCCCACCGACACCAATCCCAAAAAAATTTTTTATACTTTTTAAAATTTCTTAATGAAAACACGGTAGAAGGTCAAAGATAGAATTGTCACTGAAAGCCAGCATTTATTGCCTATCCTTAATTGCCCTTGAGAAGTGAGCTACTGTTTGGAACTGCTGCAGCCCATGTGATGATAATTCAGAGAGTTCTAGGATTTAATGCATCACCATTTAAGAAATCACACATGAACAACATATGTCCAAATGTGAGTGGTGTGCAACTTAAGGGGAATTTACAGATGATGGTACTTCCATGCACCTGCTCGCCTTGTTTTACTCACTGGTAGAGGTCACAGTAGATGTTGGGCAAACCTGAGACAGTGATGGGAGGTGTCATCAAAAACAGAGAAGTGGGATGAGGGTGTGCTGGTAAAATTATGGAGCGGATAATGCTGTCCAAGGAGCATTGTTACATCTTGTATATTGTACACAGGGTGACCAACTGTCCTGGATCTTACAGGACTGTCTTACAAAACTGCTCTTTCCTCAAGGTGTTCCATGCCCTGAGTTGTTTGCCAGAATGTGTACGGTCCTGTATATTTAGAGCTTGGGGCTTTTCCCATGCACAATACACTTCAATCCACATCTCAGTTCACATTACCCGCCCCACAATTTTACCAGCACACCCTCACCCCATTGCTCCGTTTTTGCTGACACCTCCCATCACTCTCACAGGTTTGCCCACCATATAGTCCCCACAATAGTCCCCACCTCACCCCTTGCAGCCAGCTATGAATTGGTATTAACAGACAATATTGAAGGTGATGAATGACGTCACAATCAAGTGGGAGATAGTGGGCTGATGTGTCCTGGATGGTGTCAAGCTTCTTGTTTGAGCGGCACCCATCCATGCAATTGGAGAGTATTCTGTCATACTCCTGACTTATAGAGTTATACAGTCATACAGCATGGAAGCAGATGCTTTGATCCAACTCATCCATGCCGACCAAGTTTCCCAAACTAAACTGATCCCATTTGCCCGCACTTGGCCCATATCCCTTAAACCTTTCCTATTCATGCACCTGTCCAAATGTCTTTTAAATGTTGTAACTGTACCTGGCTCTACCACTTCCTCTGGCAGCTCATTCCATATATGCACCACCCTCTGTGTGAAAAAGTTGCCCCTCAGGCCCCTTTAAAATCTTTCCCCTCTCACCATAAACCTATGCTCTCTAATTTTGAACTCCCCTACCTAGAGAAAAGACCTTTGCTATTCACCTTAGCTATGATTTTATGATTTTATAAATCTTTTTAAGGTCACCCCTCAACCTCTGACACTCCAGGGAAAAGAGTCCCAGGCCATCCAGCCTCTCCTTATAACTCAAACCCTCCACTCCTGGTAACATCTTGTAAATCTCTTTTGCAACCTTTCCAAGGTGGGCAGAACTTGAGCTCCTCACAGCAGAATTCCTGGCCTCTGATGTGCCATTGTTGACCTAGTATTTATGTGACAGTCGAGTTCAATTCCTGGTCAATGCTGACTCCAGGACATTAATGATGGGGAGCTTGGTGATAGTCATGCCATTGAATGTTAAGATGGCTAGATTCTCTTTTGTTGGAGATGTTCATTACATGGTACATGTGAGCCTTGCTTGTCACTTGCAGTTTGTGGGGTTGAGAGGCTGCAGGTGAAATAGCAGGGGACTGTGTCATGTTCACCCTTCTCACTGCTACTCCATGTGGTCCCACCACTGGGGAATGTTGCCATTGTTGGGAATGAATGTGGATTGGCTACTCACTCCAAGGAGGCGAGCATATAATCGTTGAGGTGATTACATGGGGATGCTGCCAGTTAAATAGAGGCAACCCAGAGGCCATCAAATTAGAATCATAAAATCACATCATTGTTACAACATTGAAGGAGGCCATTCAGCCCATCATGTCTACACTAGATGAATAATGTTCTCTCTCACCCTTTTCCCCCACCTCTTTAAAAAAAAATAACAACGCAGACCAGAAACAGGAAACAGCCATACTGCCTCTCCAGCTTTGTTCTGCCATTCAGTCAGAACACAGTCAGATGAACATACGGCCAAAGTGATGGCGTAGGAGGGAGGGTTTTAGCTTTTTGAACCATTGGGATAAGTGAGACCTGTACAAGCTGGATGGGTTGCCCCTGAACTGGAATGGGTCCAGTATCTTTGCTGTGAGGTTTGCTTGTACTGTTGGGGAGATGTTAAACTTATTCAACAGAAAGATGGGGCACAGAGTAAATGTAAACTTAGGAGCACAGTCCAATCAGGTATGGAAAGGAATACTCGAACAATCTAGCAGGCAATAAGACATGGGCATGACAAGGTACATGGGAGGACTGGAAAGTTAAATTGTATCTATTTTAATGCAAGGAGCCTGACTGGTAAGGCAGATGAACTTAGAGCATTGACTAGCACATGGGAATGTGATATTGTTGCAATCACTGAAACATATTTGAAGGAAGGGCAGAACTGGCAGCTCAGCATTCCAGGGTTTAGAAGTTTCAGGCTGATAGAAGGTGATGTAAGAGAGGTTAGGGCATTGCTTTATTGATAGAGGAGACCATCACTGCAGTGATGAGGTCAGTGTCTTCGAAGGCTGTTCAAACAAGGACACATGGGTAAAGCTCCGCAATAAAAAAGAGGCAATCATTTTGCTGGGATTGTACCACAGGCCTCCTAACAGTCACAGGAAGATAGATATGAGCAGACATGGGGAGCAAATCACAGAGTTGTGTGAGAGTAATAGGGTTATAGTAGTAGGGGATTTCAACTTTGTTATCTTTACTGGATTGCCTTAGTGTGAAAGGATTGGATGGGGTGGAACTTTTAAAGAGCATTCAGGAAAACTTTATGTTCTAGAACATAGATAGTCCCACTGGAGATGGGGCAGTGGTAGACCTAATCCTAGGAAATGAAGCCAGTCAAGTGATTGAAGAATCAGTGGGTGAACATTTTGAGAATAATGACTATAACTCTGCAAGTGTCAACGCCATTGTGGAAAGAATCAAGGATAGTGCAGAAGTTAAGTGTCTACATTGGGGGAATGCCAATTTCAATGCCATTAGACAGGATCTGGTCATCACACACTGGGAGTAGCTACTTGCAGGTAAGTTTACATTTGGAAAGTGGGACTCTTTTAAAAGTAATATAGAGAGAGTTCGGGGCCAGCGTGTTCCTCTGATAGGAAAGTGCAAAGGCAACAGAACTCTGCGTGCTGCGGGGAGAGTTCAATGAAGAAAAGGAAATAAACATATGTTAGATACAGAGCATTAAAAACAGGGAGGCCTGTCAGGAGTATAGAGAGTGTAGGGGAGTGCTTAAAAAAGAAATTAGGAGGGCAAAGAGGGGCCACAAAATATCTTTGCAGACAGGATTAAGGAAAACTCCAAGGCATTTTATAAATATACTAAAGAACAAAAGGATTACCAGGGAAAGAGTGGGGCCTATTAGAAACCAAGGGGCAGTCTGTGTGTGGAGCCAGAGGATGTGGATGAGGTAGTCAATGAATATTTCTCATCGGTATTCACAAAGGAGAAATACTTCCAGCTGGAGATGTCATTTGGGACAGTGACGTTCTAGAACATATCAAGATTAATAACGAGGAGGTATTAGATGTTTTATTAGGCATCAAGGTGCATAAATCTCCAAGGCCTGATAAGATGTTTCCCAAGCTGCTACAGAAGGCAAAGAAGGAGATTGCTGGGACCCAGGCAGAGTGATTTAATATTTGTTGGCCATATGTGGTTACTTTGTTCAAGAAGGGCAGCAGGGATAGGTCAGGTAATTACAGACCAGTTAGTCTGACAAGCGTGGTAGGGAAATTATTGGAAAAAATTATAAGGGACAGGATTAATCAAGACTTGGAAAGGCAAGGATTGATCAGGATAGTCAGCACAGATTTGTTGGAGGCAGATTCTGCCTGACTAATTTAATTGAGTTTTTTGAAAATGTGACTAAACATATTGATGGGTGTAGTGCAGTTGATGTAATTTGCATAGACATCATTTAAATGGAAGGCTGGTCCAAAAGATAAAAGCCAATGGGATCCAATTCAAGTTGACTAACTGGATCCAAAATTGGTTTGCAAACAGGAAGCAAGGGGTGATGGTGGAGGTAACACAGTGTGGAGCTGGAGAAGCACAGCAGGCCAGGCAGCATCAGAGGAGCAGGAAAGTTGATGTCTCAGGTTTCTGAAGAAGGGTCCCGACCCGAAACATCAACTTTCTTGCTCCTCTGATGCTGCCTGGCCTGCTGTGTTCCTCCAACTCCACGCTGTGTTATCTCTGACTCAAGCATCACCAGTTCTTAATATCTTTGAGTGATGGTGGATGGTTGCTTTTGTAATTGAAAGTCTGTGACCAGCTGTTTGGTGCTGGGATCCTTGCTGTTTGTTATGTACATGAACAATTTGGATCTGATGTAGAATGTATAATTCGGAAATTTGCAGATGACATGAAAATTGGTGATGTTGTTAGTGAGGAGGATGATCTCAGGCTAAAGTCTGATATTGATCAGCTGGTAAACTGGGCAGAACAATGGCAGATAGAATTTAATCCTGATAAGTGTGAGGTGATACATTTTGGGAGTTCCACTAAGGGAAGGACATACACAATAAATGGTAGGTCCTTATGGAGTACTGAGGAACAAAGGAACCTTGGCATACAGGCTGGTGAAGAAGGCATGAAGCATGCTTGCCTTCATTATCCAGGGCATAGAATATAGGAGCAGGGAAGTCTTGTTGCAACTTTATAAATCATTGATTAGGCCACAGATGGAATACTGTGTGCAGTTTCTGATCACCACACTATCGGACAGATATGATTGAATTGGAGACGGTGCAGGGGAGATTCACCAGGATGTTGCTTGGGATGAAAAGTCTCAGTTACGATGAGAGTCTGGATAAACTCAGTTTGTTTTCCTTGGAGCAGAGGAGGCTAGGGGGGATGGGGGCGATCTGACTGAGGTTTACAAAGTTATGAGAGGCATAGTCAGAGTAGATCATGAGAACCTTCCCCCATGGCAGACGTGTCTAAGACCATAGGGCATATGTTTAAGGTGAGGAGTAATTGGGATCTGAGAACTTTTTTTCATCCCATGGATGTTAGATGTATTGAACATGTGGCCTGAGAGGATGGTACAGGTGGGTGCTCTCCCAACATTTAAGGAACAGCTGATCGAAGATTGCTGAGTGGGTCCCACTGCCAGTAAGTGTGGGCTTAGGACATGCTTTCTGCTGCAACACCAGGCTCCCAACCTCCCATGGTAAAACTCAACCCATTAACCCAAAACTCTGGGGCAGTGCATCCCAGATCTTAACCACTCCCTCACTGCATGAAGAAATTTTTCCTCTTGTTACTTTTGTTTCTTTAATGAATTCATTTAAATCTGTGGCCTCTTGTTCTTCCGATTTAGTCTATCCAGGTCACAGAACTCTGAGGGTCGATGTGGACTTGTTGGGCCGAGGAGCCTGTTTCCACACTGTAGGGATTCTATGGAAGCTCTATGGATTCTAACTGTAATGGTGCAGAAGGAGGTCCAAGCGGCACGGTGGATCAGTGGTTAGCACTGTTACCTCACAGCGCCAGGGCCTGGGTTCAATTCCACCCTCAGGCAACTGTCTGTATGGAGTTTGCACATTCTCCCCGTGTCTGCATGGGTTTCCTCCCACAGTCCAAAGATGTGTAGGCTAGGTGGATTGGCCATGCTAAATTGCCTGCAAAGTTCAGGGATGTGTAGATTAGATGCGTTATAGGGGTATGGGTCTAGGTGGGGTGCTCTGAGGGTCGGTGTGGACTTGTTGGGCCAAAGAGCCTGTTTCCACGCTGTAGGGATTCAATAGAGGTCATTCAGCCCATCGGGTCTGCTCTGGCTGTCTACCCATTTTTAACACAGGTCGCTGCAGAGATGAGACTGGATAGGTTATGGTGACAATGCATGCTGAGGTTTGGGGACGGAATACTGTCAGGTTTTCATTCCGCTATGTGGTCCCACTGTAAAGAGGACTGCTTT